>NC_132940.1:54349113-54654681 GCF_034638445.1 Ciconia boyciana | reverse complement strand
TCAAAATCAATGTAAACTGCAGTTTTGGCCAGAGCTTGGAGTGATGCCCTTTGACAAGATGTGTTGAAAACTTCCGTTAAATAAATGTCCGTGACCAGTTTTACAAAAGATGCAAAAGAAAGACATGAGCGAAAGCCAAGCACGTTTTCTGTGCCTTGGAAATGAATTGCCTCCAACGAGCCCTCCTAGGAAGTTTAGGCTGTTTACCATGTAGAAGTTACCATGGCCTTATCTTTGTGTTCCTACATCAGTGGCTAGCAACCGGTCCAGCTGTACCACTGCCGCTGTGCTAAACTGCTATTTGCCTGAAACCTGTGTGAGTTCAACTAACGTTCATCACTGCTCACTTTAACTGTGCAGTGTGTTGCTCTCAGGCCCCAGGCCACTTTTTGTTCCTTTCTAAATGCAAGTTGAGGCCTCCTATTCCTTGGTTTACCTGATTGTGCACAAAAGGATAAATGACTATGAGACTTAAAAAGGTGGGGGAGAGAAGGTGAGTGGTTAAACTAGTGTTTTAGTTTTTGTGTTTGCTTTCTCTTGTATAAATTAAATCTGGATTGCTTTAGATTTGGGTCTGGTGTTATTAGAGTTGCCAAAAGTGGCATGTAGGTTTGGGTGATACTCTGGACAAGCTTCCAGAAGTTCAGGCATACATAAAAGTCTTAGAAACTCATATTTCTGATGCCTGAGTCTTTTACAGAACTCTTGAATGACCTTAGCTCCAGCATTCAACCTTTCTGAACTTGGAGAATAGCACTAACCTCCTATAAGCTGAGTGGCGTGGGGTGAGATTCAGCTAATATTGGTAGAAGAGTAGGAGTTCTTTAGAGGCACGAGAGTCTTAGCTAATATTTGCAGAACACTTTGAGGTCTTGGGATAGATGCTGCTACCAAAGGGTGAAGTGGTATTCACATGTTCTGTCATGTCTGTGTTGTTTACAAATAGAATAGAATGATGTTTTGAAGGTCAGAGACCTTGAGAACAATAGTGGGTTTGAAGCACTCATTTATTTTTACCAAGTTCAGATGCCTGGCATACACTAGCATTTCATTTATATAAAAGATCTGATCAAACATTTTGGTTGTTTAAAGGGGTTGTTTTCCTTGGTTTTAGGCTGTTGAAATGTCAGATGGTAAAAACAAGCAAGAGTTCCAGATGGGGCAACTGGAAGAGAAACATGACAAAGGTGGTAATGGGAAAGCTTCAGATTCTGACTTGATTGGGAGTCCCATGCCCTCACCTGTGACTTCCAAAGCCACTCTCTGTGCAAGCCCTTGTGCAAATCAGCATCCCATTAGGAAGTTCTTCATTACCAGGGTAAGCAAAGCCAGTAACAGTTTATTTTCGCTGTTCACTAGTTCATCCATGCTGGGATGGACTAGTGCTGTTTAGATGCTGTTTAAGCATCTAGATGCTTAAACTAGATGCTGTTTAAGAGCTGGAGTCTCATCTGGAATACTCAGCTTTTATATGGCCAAGAAAATCGTAAGCACTCTGCTTTAATGACCCCAGATTTAAACTGGAGTTTCATGATTTACATTAACAGGGCCAAGAAGTGCCCAGTAGTTTGATCTCATTCACTGGCATTCATGCTGTGATTTGCACCACTAGACAAATCTCTGTCTCCCTAACTTCTAGTAAGGATACAGGCTAAATCTATATTTGAGTAATGGTGGAAGACAAGGGATATAATAAATGCTGTAAAATCCCTGGTCATTGATGGAGAAGTAAAAGCTGGTGAAAAGGGATCTATCTGATCAGACAGCTCATTTAATACAAAAAAATTGTCTCAATTCCTCTAGTCTATGTCCAGCTTTCTTGAAGACAAAGGGAGGCATAATTTGTACTGGCAAAGCTAACCCTGACTTAAAATCAGAGTAAACAGTTGGCGCAAATTGCAGCTTTTGTTTGTTTACACTTGAAGCTGTGCTAGTCACTGAGGGCTGGAGTTGCAGCAAATTCCTAACGTATGTTGCTGTCTAATTTGTTGTATTGGTGGTGGTTTACTCCCTAATGGTTAGGAAGCAGAGCACAGTAGAGGAGACTGAAATTACCTTGCAGTGACCAACTGCAACGCCTTCTTTGATGGTGGTAAATATAATATGGGAATGTACAAGGATGGTATTAGGGTGTACTTGGTCGATCACTGCCATTTGTTGCGTCAATCGTTTATTGCAAGGGTTCAATTCTAAGCACTTTAAACTCCTGCTACCTTCACTGAGACAGAAGTTGCTTGGCACCTTGCAAGGCTGTGTCCTTAGTTTCTGTACCAGTCTAAGGGATGGGCAGAGAGGCTTTCTGGAATGGAAAAAGTAGCATTGAAAGCCACTAATCTGTGACATGTTGTGAACGTGGTCTTTAGTTCTGTCTTGGAGACTGCTGTTCCAAAACACCACCTCAGGAGAGCCATACTCATCAGCAGAGATATTTATAAGCTACCATCAGTGGCTGTCCATGAGCTATTGTACCCAAAAGGCAAAGGGGAGATGGAAATAATTATCCCTGAATTTGACAGTTAAGAACATGTGATGTATAGAGGAATGGAGCTAAACCCGTGGGATTGTTACTGTCTAATTAATGGCTCTTTGTTGCTGTGCCATAGCTTGCACTGTGCTGTGAGCAGCAACACTCTAATAGGCAAGTTCTCTGTGCTTAGGTTTGGATCTTGTCAATTCAGGCTTGCTACATGCTCCCAAAAACTAATCTGGAGATTTCAGCCACATAATACTCTGCCTGTATGAGTCAAATAACATGAATGTATGAAATCAAACATATAAGCACACTTATAACTGAGCCTTCATTTTAGAGGTTAATATTCAGATGGTTAAAACCCCAGGTGTAATGATTATGTGAGAAAGTCATTATCTACTGGCTTTGAATCCAGTGCTGGGAGGCAGTCAGAGGTGCTTTGGGGGCTAAAGGTATAGACAGTAACTTGCAGAACTGAATCCTACTTGCTAGTAGAAAAAATACCTGGCTTTGTTAATTACAGTCCTTTCTGTCTAATCCTTTTGCTGTGCATTTCTCTGTGGAAAGCAGCTTTATCTCCTCTGAGCAAAGATGATCAATACAGTCAAATCAGAGCTGTGCAGGGAGGAATGTTAGGGAGACTGAAATCATCTAAAATGCTCCTGGTTCTGCATTTTCCTACTGACATGAAAAGCCATGCATGTTGAAGCTTGTGGGCTTTCTAGGCAGAGGAACATGGGGGGCTTCACACAACTCTTACACCTTCTCATAGCTCAGGAGAGACTACCAGTAGCTTCACACTTTTTGCCCTCCAGCTCTGTCTTTTCTGTCAGCTGTTGATACTAATGCTTCATACAGAATCAGCCAGATTTTATTTTATTTTCTCCCCCCCCCCCTTTATTTGTTTAACATTGCTCTAAATTTGATGTAATTTCAGGAAAGCTGCTGAAATAACATGTGTGCAACAAGGAACCCACTCAAACATGTTAGAAACTTCTATAAACCAACAGATGATCGTAGTAAGCCATGAGGCTCCCTGTGCTTCCACCTCAGGTTCTGTTGTAACAGCTCAAGATCTTTGAGATTGCTTTGGTAGTTTTCAACGTTTTGTTTTTAGTGACTGAGATGTTGCTTGCTCAGAGCTAGCAGGTCTTCCCTTGTGATGAATCCTGTGACAGACTGTCAGTGAGGATGTCATGGCTGCCTTGTTGTCATCTGCATGAGACATGTTGGGATACAGATTTTTTTAATTTTTTTTTTTTTTTAGCGAGATAGAGGATAGGTGATGGGCTAGCTGAGTGATTTTGATTTGACTAGTATGGAGTACAGGTTGTAAAGCAAATTAATGTTAATGGCTTTCTATGAAGTCACCACCTACACATTTGACATTGATCTGATGATCTGGAAATGAAGCAGAAGTAGTTATATTTTAGCTGTGATCTTTTATTGTCAGGTTTATTTTACTATTCTTTTGCAACATTCCCTTATTTTAGCCAGGAGTGTTTGACCAAGCCGTAGAAGGTCCACACCATCAAGAGTACAGAGAAAGCTTCTCAAGCTTCTGGATTTTGACTGAGAGGTCATGAAGGTACATGTGGGGTCTGGCTGTGGTGATGGTGTGGGTGATGGGTTGTTGGAAAGAAGAGGTGGGAGGGCTGGGAGAGGTGCAGCACAGTGGTGCATGTGAGGTCTGTGGACATAGGACAAATGCCCAAGCAGTTGGATTATGCTGGCCTTGGTGCTAGCGTCACTTCACATGGAGCTGATATTTGGCCTACCTCATCTAGAAGTAGGTGTATATTTAGAATGCAGACCTATTTCCAATAATATTCTTTCTGAAGTGATTGCTAGATAAGTCAATTATCTCACTCCTCTTAGCATGGGAACTATTAATTACAGTAGCGAGGTGGGTATCAGTCTCTTCTCCCAAGTAACAAGCAATAGGACAAGATTAAATGGCCTCAAGTTGTGCCAGGGGAGGTTTAGATTGGCTATTAGGAAAAATTTCTTCACCAAAAGGGTTGTCAAGCATTGGACCAGGCTGCCCAGGGAAGTGGGTGAGTCATCATCCCTGGAGGTATTTAAAAGACGTATAGATGTGGTGCTTAGGGACATGGTTTAGTGGTGGACTTGGCAGTGTTAGGTTAATGGTTGGACTTGATGATCTTTAAGGTCTTTTCCAACTTAAACGATTCTATGATTCTATGAATTATAGGCACAGAGCAAAGACAATCAAAGTAGGTGGTGCAATGGGATACCAAGATATGCAGCGTAGTTAAACACTGATGATGTCTGTTCACTGTTTGTGAAATTCTTTAAAGATGGGTGATGTGTAATGTTTCTAATTGATTATATTAGCAAGAGTGTTATCTGGAGGGAATTTGATGGGGATTCAGGATATCTGGCTCTGTTCCTTGGTATTTCATTGGCCAGCTGAGCAAGTTAATTCCTCTTCCTGTGCCTTAGTTATTCCACTATTAAAATGCAGATAATTGCCTGTAAAACTGAGATAATTACACTGTCCTTTTTGAAAAGTACTTGGAGACCTACTGATTACAAGTTCTGGATGCATTTTTGAAGTTATTACTATTTTCTTTGTTTAGACAAGATAATAATAACAGACATGTCAATGTCAGTGAATCTGTGATTTGCTCAAAGCAGGCAAGGGAAGATGGGAACTTGAATCATTATTGATTTCACTTTAAAGGTCTCTGCTAGCAATTTCTTTAAAGGAAACAATAAAGGTTGATGCCAGAGCTCTTCTTTTTGCTGGAACTTGGTGCTTCTCTGTAGTGCCTATTTCTAGTTAAGAAAATCCTAGCAGTTGGCAAATGACAACTCTTCAGTCTAATAGGTGGCACATCACTCTTGTCTGGGAGTGTAAATGTTTTGTACTTAAGAATCTTTGCAGGTGGCACCCTAGATTTAGTGGAGACAAGAATAACATCTATTGCCGTTCCTGACAAGTTTGAGGTCTCCCAAAGCCATTTGAAAAGTGCAGAAGTAGATACTGGCAGGATCAGATTTAGGTGCTTTGGAAAGCCATTATGTGCTAACCAGCTGTATGTCAGCCCGAGACATCATCCACGAAATGTCATCCATTGAGAGAAGGCCTTTTTTCCAAGTCTTAAATACTGCTTCCTCTCTTGATACTTTCTGAAAAACTTGTCTTGTTTCTATTTGCCATCCTAAAGAGGAGCAGAAAAGAAGTCCTTACCTGATCTTGAGTTAGTGAAGGTTAATGTGGCTGGAAGGAAGGTGGCCATTTATACCAGTAAGAGAATGGATAGCAGCTGGAGAGGCCAGCATCAGTGATAGAGAACTGGCATTGATATACTTTCTCACTCTCATACTATTGTTATTCAAAGTGCCTGAAAAGACTGTTAAAAGGAGGAGATAGCTTAGGTTAGATTTACTGCAAGGCATCCATTTCCATGACAGTATTGGGGCAGTGAATGCTTTCCACCGTTCTCCAAGTTTGGATCTGAACTTGGGACCAACCCATTTCACAGCTGATTGCTGCTCAGGCCAAGCCCATAACCAAAAATCACTTTCTGCAAAAGCAGAAAGTGACACTTCACACAAGAAGCATCAATTGATCTTAGTGGAGCAGGTGAAGGCAGAAAAGAGTAGAGGAGATTGAGTAAATGGCTTTCCCACTTGTAGAAACTGCTAAAACAGTATTAAGATCTTCCAACCCAGCAGACAGCCATTACTACGTGGAGAGCTTTCTTCCCAGATGTCACTGAAATACCTTCTTGTTGCTAAATCCCAGGCTGAAGGTGCCAATTCTGCCTTTTATGTGGTCTTGCTGCAAGAGACCAAAACTGATGCTGCATTTCCTAGTGCTGGGTGATGTTCGCACATGCCCTGAGCCTCAGCAAGTCCCTTCTCCAAAGAATTTATGATTGGAACAGATCAGACAAAGCGGGGATGAAGAAGCTCCTTTTCCGAAGCCAGTTTTAAGCTGGTGTGGGCACAGAGGAATCTCCACTCAAAAACATTGCTATTATCCAGTTGTTGTGGACAGCATAAGGGAATATACCTGGATTCCTTCAACAATTGATTTGATCATTTGGCAACAAGAAGATACGCTGTCAACAGGCTTCTTCCACCTCCTTTGGGGATACAGTATCCTCAATACAGGCATCTCTTCAAACATCTGCTCCCTAGGATCTATACCATTGTAGTGGATAGGGTCTGAGATGCGGGGAGTTTCTGGCAGAAGATGGGAATCCAGACCTGCGGAGTCACCCAAGCACAGACTAGCTTTCTGCTCTCTTGCTTGGCATTTTATCCCTCCCATTGACTTTTGCCTCCTACTTTCACTTCTTGCCCTTCTTGTGGGGGAATGTTAACTTTTTTAAGGATGCAATTAGTTAGGCGGTAACTCTGCACTGTCATAGCAGCATTTGGTCTGGCAAGTGGCAGCCCTGGGACTACCATCAGTACACTGAAGCCTCTAGCATCCTGGTAACTACAGTGAAATTATCTTGTAATAGCTGGGTGCATACTGCCATGGTAGTGTAATTACACAGCATGTACTGCAGGTTGCTTAGCCTAATGATAGGCTAAGCGCCAACTGGAAACAACAGTAAGTGCAGGTCCCTTGTGGGTAGGGAATGGTACCGTGATCCTCTGATGCTGTCAGACCCATCCATATTCTTCCTGGACCACTGGACGTAATACCTCCTTTTAGCAACGATACTCAAGTTAGCACTTATCTGTCCTGGCAATGATGCGTATTGGCTTTATTTTTTAAATAGCCCATCTAGCAAAGGAGGGTGCATAGGGCAGATGCAATGCAACCTGCTCTTCCTTATGTGAAGTGTAGCTGAGTTGCTGAGGACGTCAAGCTGGCTCATGTGGCAATTTTCCCTTCTCTGGGACAGCCTGCTGCCATCCTCCAGGTCCTGCACTTTGTTGTGTGTTGTGAAGATGTGTCAAAGTGGCTTTCAAGCTGGTTCAGCTGGAGTGGTGATTTGTGTAAGGTTTGAAAATGTTTGGTGGGCATTCCTTATAAAGAGTAGTCATCATTTGTTAAATATTGATGCCTTAATATCTGTCTGTAGACAGAAGTTGCCTGTCTAGTGGCTACCAAATACAGGTAGTGCCCATGCAGCTTTCACTGAGACACTCTGGGACCCAGGAGCTTTTGAGATTTCTTTGTTGATAAATATCCAGGAATCAGGCTACCTAAAAATACCTGCTTGTAGCCCACAAGTCCACTGATAAATGAGTTTCTTTTGAGCCTTCAACATTTTCTCTCCTTCCCCAGACATCAAAACTTGAAGTATTCATTTCTTCTTCAGAGCATGAACCCTGTGATCAGCAAGCTGAATGCCTGACAGTGGCTTCACTAAAAGATGACACCCAAATAATCTGCTCACAATAAAATCAAGCTAGTTTGACACTGCAACTTCTAAGTGGCTTTGGAAAATAACTTCCAGAACTACAGCTAATTATTTACAATTCTGTGGCAGCATTCATCTGAGAGGGTCCTAACTGCTTCCCGGATCTTGCATAGAGCATAGCATTCAGGTGCTGTAGTCTCAGTTCTGAAAATTGTCACTATTCAGGAGCAAAAGTCTCAGCAAAAGTCCACTGAAATAATTTAAAAACTTAATATACTTTACATTTGAAAATATTAAGGCTGTTAGTTAAGGCTCCTAATTCACATAGACACTATCATGGCTGTTCATACCAAGTCTGTTTAATTGTTGGCTTGGAGCTCTTTACAATACAAGCCAGCTTAGTTAATGAGTGTAGTTCTGTGTTATTAGTTACCCCAAATCAGCTGGAAAAGCTGCTGGCTTTTATTTCTGAAATGGAACTGAATATGTTCAATCTCCACATGATGGGAACAAAGAATCATTCTGTCAATTCTCTTCCTGCCAGCTGATGCCAGGGTCAGAGAAGTAGGTCACACCTTTCTGGTTTTGAGATGGAGCAATACTCATTTTAGACCAATTTGCTCTGAGCACGGAGCTCATCTGCTGGGTTGAACCAGGGCATTGTTGCTTTCTCTAGTGCATTGTTCTGCTCTCCCTCTAATTAGCTCCAAATGTTTCTTATGCCTGGAACACAGTGGTAGTGATGAATAATGGGCTCTCTTCTCTTAACCCTTTGACCCCTAATTCGGCTGTGCACTCCTACCTAGATGCTTTCACTTTCCTACATCCACCAGTGCTCTGTCAGTCTGACAGCTGCTTGTATCAGACTTGCTGCCCCATAACCTCCTCTCTCCTGTTCTGCAAATTGAGTAGGAGAGTGTAGGAGCATGGTCTTGGCTCCAGCATTTACTTTTAAGGTCAGGATGTTTGCTTTGTGTGTGTGTGTGAGTGTGCATAAAGGTGCACCCCATATGCCATTGGCCCTGGAAAGGGGGAGAGCCACTGTCACTCAAGGCCGCCTGCTTTGGAGATGACCTGCCCGGAAAAGCAGTGCAACTTGTTGATTTGTAGAATTGCTCTAGTTACACGCCAGAAGAAGAAAGGCATTGCAGACTGATCCTAAGAGATGGGTTTTAATTGCTGATCACTTTGGCTAAACAGGAGTCCCCCTCAGATGTGGTTTCTTTATCAGGGGTAGGCTGCAGACATTAGAGAGATCACGTGTGAGCAGACATGTGAGAGTCCAAGCCTGAAGAAAGCAGGAGTGACACCTATGGGGGTCTTACATAGGTTAGCGGGAGGAAGGAGAGGGAGAGACTTGCTGCAGATGACTCATGGGGGGAATGCTTGGAGGAGGCTGGACCAGGGCATATCCTGTCCTACAAAACAGTGCAATGTCCAAACATGTTCTTATCACCTTCCTTTTCACAGCAAATCCTCTTGCTTTAATTTGGTGGGGTTTTTTCCAATTCAGAAAACTGATCCATCAGCCCAGCATGTTGAGCTCCCCCTCACTGATGCAGCCAGGCTTCTGGAGGTCTGGAGGAGCAGTCACCTGGGCCAGCACTCCCACTTCAGCACATGCGGCCATCGTCCCCTGCCCGGTGCAGCATGCCATGTCTTCTGTGTCTGCGCTGTTTCCCAGCAAGCTCCCTCGGCTCACTGACAGCACCTTTCAGCCTTGACAAAACACTCAGAAGCATCTGCAAGCCCTTCCTCCGCAGAGGAGTGCGAGCACCGAGTGCTGTGTGCTTCTGCTTCTCTCCTCCTGCTCTCTACCTGCCTTATTCCTGCACCACCCCATGCTGCTTCCGCAGAGAAATGCCCCCGAGTTATTGCAAAGGCCAATGCCCTGTCATCACGTGCTGTCTGTTTTATAACTCTCCGGTCTTGTAAAGCACTGACATTTGGTTAGGTTGGAAACAGTTTGCAGCTTGAATAGCACTGCTCTGCGTCTCTGGTGGGAAAGGCTGAACTTTTGTTTATGTTGATGTTGTCTGTCCTGCAGCACACAAGGGCTGGGCTGAGGCTGGGAGTGTTTCAGTGGCATGATGCTTTTGGATGCTTGAGTCACAGGTCTGTGTCTGTCTGTGCAACACACAACACCCAAGGAGCTGTATCCACTATAAATTCCTTTTCCTTCACTAAAGATCTCCCTGTGGCCCAGGACTGGGAAGGAAAAGGGTAGGCACTGCAGACATTACTTTCTGTGCTGCATGACCTCTGTGTGACTAACATCTCTGGAGGCTCAAAACGCTGAAACTGGCCCACACCTCTTCTCCATCACTCTGACATATCAGTTCCGAGTCTCTTCCCAGCTGGTATCACAGCCCAGGAACCAGTACCCCAGCTGGGGTACAGAATGACCTGGCTGTTGGCCCTGGACAGTTTGGTGTAGAGAACAGTTTCTTCAGGCTCATGCTCTTTTTCTTTGAAGAGACAGGTAATGCCTGGGCAACAGAAGCTGCCCCATTAGCCAAAGGCCACCTCTGCTCCTTGTGTGGTGGAGTCCTTGGAGCTGCTGTCACTGCTGCGTCGACAGCCTGTGAAGTGAGTTTGCGAAGGTGGGAGTCAGCCCCTACAGCTGAAAGACAATTCTCTGTGACAAGAACAGAGACTGTATTTGTAGACTGTAATTACAAGAAGAGACCACGCTGCTAATCTAGTCTCACCTTCTGCCTCATTCAGATGAGACCTGTACCCGTAATGTCTGCATCAAGGCTAATAATTCACTGTTAAGCTACAGCACATATTTTAGGAAGACAGCAAATTTTGTTTTAAGAGCTCAAAGGGTGGAGAATAAAACTCTCCCCTACATGATTTGTTCAAGTGATTAACTGCTAGCATTATTGCACGTTTTAATTTTTAAGTGCTCATTTTATTTCCAGTTTGATTTTATCCAGCTTTTACTTTGAGCTTCTGGATCTAGTTACAGTTTTGTTTGTTAGGTTCTTGGAGCCTTTTAGCATCTCTCACAGGCCCCCACTGAGAAATGTTAATAGATTTAGATCAGATCACCTCCAAACCTTCCCTTCAGTAAGTCAAACAGACCGGGCTGCTGAGGTCTCTACATCTCCCTTTCTCGCTCTCTGCAACATCTGGAATTGAATGATGTGTTGTGTTGGATCAATCATCTGTTCAGAGCGGCATCTGACCACCTATTTGATGATGCTGAAATACACGCCGTTAAAAGTACTTCTTTTACTTGTGGCTGTTTTCTAGACCAAAACCATCTGTGAATAGTTTCCACTGACTAACCCAGACGAACCAAACCCCGGGGCCGACGGCAGGCGCTACCTGCCTCAGCACGGGGGTGGAGAGAGCCGGCGGCCGGGGCCGGGGCTGCGCCGGCGGGGTCTCCGGCTGCTCCCGCGGGAGCGGCGGCGCCGCCCGGGCCTGGCGCTCCCCGGGAAGCCGCGGCTCCCGCCTCAGTAAACACAGCTCGACAGTTTTCTACCAGTTCCTCGCCATCCACTCCTCGCCTCGAGTTTTTTGTCGCTTGTTTGCTATTGCCCTCTAGTGGCAAGAGGGTAGCCTGGGGCTTGGCTGCCCAAGTTTTGTTTTCCGCTCATTTTGCACCACTTATTACTCTGGGGCAATCGTCTTGTTGATACGATGGATTTCAATGATATTATTTACCTGCATTCTAACATTCAGCTTTATTATTTAGAGCTTTATGCTACGCAGGAAACAAAAATTTGCTCTCTGCAGTCGATAACTGATGTCGTGCCATGCCTGAGAGTAGAATAGACTTTCCTGCTCATTGAAATGTTTTGACAACAGAAACTGCAGAAAATGTTGCCACTTCAGGCTTAGAAAAATTCAGTCCTGCAGAGTCTGAACTCTGAAGTGAACTTTGTGTATACTGCCAGCACCTGCCAGCCTGGTGCATGAAGTTATCTTCTGTTGAAGTAGAAATACTGCCTTTTTACTATTTGTATTTCTATCTAAAGTCTTTGGGTTTTATTATAAAGCGTGAACTATTTAAAGAGCACTCCCTTCCAATAATCATTTCTTTTTGTCGGACAAGCCAAATCATTTATTGAATGATCTTGGCTAATCAGAGTCCGTCCTCTTATAGAGATCCTAGAAGATGGTTTATTAATGACACCTAGATTTTTTGCCCTGGTTGTAATACAGGGAGATCTCAATAAGCAATGAATTGCTGTGTCTGCAATCACTTTTGAGAGTCTTAAAAGGAAAACAATAATACTACGACTAATATGATTGCTCTCCCTACACTGCCATCCGGTGGATGCAAAATTCATTTCCTTTTGTAAATGGGAAGGGAAATTCTCCTACTGATATCACAGCTTGCAAACTTGCACCAAGCTGACTCTCACTTGTAACGCAATTTCCAGACCAGTGAGGAAAATGTTGGTTATTCTTTAATTTTAGTTGTTTCATATTAGAGAAAGAAGCTTTCCAGTCTCTCATACTCTACCCTGGAATGGGAAGTAAACCTGTCTGGATCTTGAAAAAGGGCTCTGAAAATCTCCCAGACTCTCTGCTCTCAATCTCTGGCATGGACAGCCCAAGCCACTGAGCATCGCTACTCCGGATGCTTTTGGAAAATGAAGGTTGAGCTCCTATGTTGATTTTCAGATAATCAGTGTGTGGGCTAGAAACAACAGAGCCTTGGGTCAGATGCAGCACTGCATTTTTGGTTTGGGGTGGGGAGCATGGAGCCAGGGATTAACTCTCTGCTTTTCCCCCTAGGACTGATGACTGAAATAATTAGAAGGAGCAAGTCGTGCTCACAGACCTGCTGGTCTGCAAATGGGACTTCACCACACTGAGCTGCTTCCCAGTGCAGCAAATCTCGCTGACCACCATTGACTGCATTGGCAACTTCACCACCCCAGAGAAATCTGGAGAAGTGAGTACTGGGGCTGGATGGAGGCAATGTGAGAGACCGGGTCCCTTGGCTGAGCGCACAGCTGTTAGGGCTCTGTCATTGCCTCCATCTTTCTCTACTTCTGAACTCTACATGAATTAATCCAACAGCTGCAGCAATAGGATTGATTTCCTGTGCCTCTCTGTAGGAGGGCTGTGGAAGTGGAGCAGAATAGCCAGCCCCAGGGAGCTGAGCTGGGAGAACCAGCTCTGGCATTTCAGCTGCTGCAGGTGGGCCAGGTAATCAGCAGGAGGTGGCATCTGTCCCCTGGAGACACCATGGCCCATGCTGGGCATGGTGCAGGTCCTTATCTGGGAGCCTTGGGTTTTTCTCTAGAGCGTGCTAGCTCTCCAAAGGGACTCTGCAGTGGGGCGTTTGGGGCCAGCAAGGTCCCACTCTGGAGGTGGGAAGTCCTGCCGCCTTGCAGCGCTGCCAGCACGTTCCAGTTCTGAGTCATTCACTTGCCTGTTTATTTTTGGTATTTACTTATTTACCACCGAGCTGTCGGCCCAGAGCAGGCTGGCTGTGCCGAACTCCTCCGGTGGCCTGGTGGCCCCTGCCAGCTCTGTCAAAGTCCCGCAGTGTTGGGAGTGTTTCCACCCTAAGCCGAGGGGGAGAGAGGTCGGGTTGCTGTGAGAGCAATGCCACTGCAATCTCCCATCAAGAGCATGCTTGGCTCTAGGTAATGAGTGCAGTAGCACAGGGTAAACTACTTTCACCCTCCCCACAGAGCCCCCAGCTTCCAGCTCTCTCCCTGAGCTGGCTGGGGGATGGAAGGAGGTTAAGAGGCATATCCTTTGCTGTAATTATATCCTGTTGCTAGAGATATTGTGCTCTGCTTAAAGAAATCATCATAATACAGCCTCCCGGAGAAGGTAATTACTATGCATCTTATGAATGGCTGCATGTGAATGTCTGCTCAAACTGCTGTCAGCAGCAAGTTTCAACACATCTTACATACCAGGCATTTTACAGCCTTAGTTTTATTTGTTTTCATCACCCCTTGCCTTGTGCTTTATTTTTCATTAATGGATCTGTTTTTTTGTTTGTGTTGGTTTTCTTTTTCTCTTTTTTTTTTTTTAAGAGGCTAGAGTTCATGTCTTTGATGGAGCATTTGGGTGGTGGCCACAGCTTTTATTTGCTGCATTTCCATTGCTGTGGTGGCTTGAGGGGAACTGTCTGGAAGATGCCATTTCCGAGCAGTTCCCATATGGTAGCATCTGAGTGGGCCCTAGTTTCCTAGTCTAAGCCCAGAAAAAATGGACCATACTACTGTTGGCAAAACTTGGCGTCACTTTACCTCTAGCATAACTGCACAGATTTAAGCCCATGAGACAACTTATTTTTCCTGTTCTACTTTCCCATTTTCTCTCTTGTATTGAAAAAAAGTTGGTGACTATCCCACCTGCTCCCAAACTGGGGTGTCAGACCTTTGAGCTTTCTGAAGTTCCTCTGAAGCAAATCTCTCTCCTGCCACTGGCACCAATGACCCCCCTGCCTTGGTTAGCAATCAGTATAAGTGTCACTGCAGTGTGGCTAAAGTTTTGGAGAATCAGAGCCTGGTAATGCTCCACACAGAGATTGCCATATAACCGGCTTCAGAGCCATATCCCTTGGCTTTGCAGGGATATTTGAGCTGAAGAGATGGGGGAATGCCAACAGAGTCCTGGTTTGTCACAGTAGGAGTGTGATCCGGCTACTCTTCCTTTCTCAAAGGTCACTCATGTTTGCCTTTCCCCAGCAGTATGTGTGGTAATCTGGCCTCGTGTTGTGCGTGTAGGGCCACAGTGTGTGATCGTGACACCCTGCATGGCTGTAAAAACATCATGTCCATCTCCTGGCCAGCTCAAGGGAGGATTTGAAACTGCTGCTTGGATTGCTTCCTTGTGGGATTGCTAGGGCTGTGTGGATTGCTAGGGCTTGCTCTTGCAATGCTGAAGCTGAATTGTTTTAGTCCCCTCGGTGATTTGTTGTGTTTGTGGCCAGGCTTCTGTGCATGCTGAGCATCCGCTGTGTTGCATCCAGAGGTGGCTCCATCCCGGTGCTGTGCAGAGCACTGTGTCCATCTCTCTCTGTGAAGCCTGAAAGGCAGCCTGGCTCCTGGAGGATGGAAGGTGCTGTAATAAATGTGAGCTCATAATGCTGTTGTTAAAAATAACTGGAGCTAAATTAAAAAGAAAAAAATAATCTTATTCAGCCCTACCCCACAGGGGAAATGGACATGAGGAACTGGGCAATCCTTCTGTAAGTTCTCTTTCTTTAAACTATATTTAAACCACGCCAAGAGCCAGATTCTCAGCTGGTGTCAACTGTTGTTGACTTCAGTGGAGTGAAGCTGGTTTACACAAGTTGAGGCTGCTAAATGCCAGCATCTGGATGAAGCTGAGACACAGCTGCAATTACTTTTGCAGAAACCTCCAGTCTGAGGCTGGTTCAAAAGCTCTGAGCACTCCTGAGTGCTGAGCCATCAGCGCTCTGATTCAGCAGCTTTTTTAGGATGTGAAGGTTTATGAAAGGACCTTTACTCAGGTCAAAATTGGCTCTAATCTCAGCTGGGTTCTGCAAGTCTTGTGTCTGTCATTCTGTTGTAATCACTGCTTTAGCTGGGCTCCTCTGAAAAACTCTGCACAACCTTTTTACTTGCTGCTTCACCAGCATCATCTCCTGTCTAGACACTCTAATTATGAGAAGCAGGGAGCGTACAGCGTGATGTGTAGATAACCCTGGATAACTCCAAGGCAACCGTGTGCTGCTTCCATCCCTCCCCTGACTGCCTGCCGAACTAGTTTTGCCAATTTGTTGGCTGCTCCAGGATTAAGATTAGCAAAGTGGGGACTGTACAGTGCCACCTGGGCAATATTCATTTCGACTTTGCCTTCAGAAGCAAGTGCTCCAAGCCATAGAAATTGACAGGCGAACCTCCTCAAATTGCAGTGGCATCTAGGTTTAGCCTTACCTACTTGTGCTTTTCTGTATGCCCAAAAACTCTCTGGATTAAATAAACAACCAACCTCCCCAGCCACCACTGTCAGCAGAATGCATTAAGTCTGTAAACTGCTTTGAGTATTTTTTTGTGTACTCATTGTATCCCCTCTAATTCTGTTCTTATCCATCGACTTGTTTTTTATTTATGCCAGCATAGACGATATCCAAACTCAGGCTCTATGTATTTCAGCTATGTCCTTTACATAAGAGCTTTTAAAGCTAGTGGTTTAACAGGAGACCGTCAAATAATCAATACATATAAAACATTGGAATGCATTTGCTTAATTCACTTGCTCTCCACAGTATGCCACCTCCAGGAGTGTGTAATGAGAGGAAAAAATCTTTTTTTTTCTGTTGCCCTTCTTTAATGTGTCATCTTCCCTGATTCCTCTGCTGTAACTGGTACCAAAGAGAATTGTCTGTGATATTTAGCAAGGCCCCTGGGATTCAGACTGTTTCCCAAGTCTCTGCACTAGCCCTGGGGTGCTGCGTGGTTTTACATGGGTCTCTGCAGGAGCTGGGGCATGTGAGAATAATCTGTTCTCTGCATTTTGATTCCAAATCAATGTGCTTTGAAGTTATTATAGGGAGGGCTTTTTCTTTTTTTTTTTTTTTTTTTAGCAGCTTTTGAAAAGCACCATACTGATCCGTGGGGGGAGTGCCACCGAGCAGCCCGCTTCTGGTCTGTGGGAGGCACCTTTTGTACTCCTCCTGGCAGGGACATGGGTGAGCTAATGCTCTGGGACATGCTCTTTGCAGCTCTTTATAGTCCAGATCGAAAAGCCTCTTTTTATGGGTCCTGGTAATTGAAACATGCCATGAGCATGGATGACTTGAAAGAAGTTGGAACTAGAGCCAGTTAATGAGTGACCTGCATAAATCGCCCAGCTTTGGGCTCTGGCAGGAGCTGCTGAGTTCAAGCTGCACAGTGCTGCCTCTTTGGGAAAATTGCACAGGTTTAACTAGTGCCTGCTTCTCAACTGGTAGAAAAGTCTATCTGAGTACTCTTCCTTCAGTGGAAGGTTGGGTTTTCATCTGAATTCACTTAGGACCCATTGAAGTGTATCCTTATAAAGAGCTGAAATTGGTGGCTGATGTACTGAAAGAGTGGACCTCAAATCCTGAGCCCCTGAAGCCAAACTCCAGGTGGGATTTCTGGCCCAGTCTAAGCGGGGTTGTCCTCAGCTTGCATCTAGCCAAACCTGAGACTCCAGCTGGAGCTGTGGCCCTAGGACTCTTCCCAAAGGAGATGGTCCCCCAGCTCGGGAATCATCAGAGCCAAAGCCAGGCCAGCTCACGGCCTTGTGTGGAAATGGGAGACCCGCCTTTCTCCTCCTTGGCCCTTTCTACTCTCAAATTGGTGGTCTGCACTGGCTGAGGATCAGTTTTGGGTTGAGTTGTTGGACATTTGCTTATATCCCAGAATGTAGTGCTTGCACATGAAACCAATGAAAAAGGAAGCTCCATGTGAAGAAAGCACAGTTCTTTCCCTTGGTTTTTCTCCATCGTCGCGTCATCATGTTGCTGTGAATGGGTGCACAGACATTGCGTTGCAATGGCTTCCTGCACCTGGTGCAGCTCTCAACCAACCCGTAACCAGCTGTCCCATGCAGCCAGACAACAGGGCCATGTAATCCCTTCTCCTTATGTTAACTGGACGATCCTTGCACCATTTGCAGTGCACCGCCAGTAAACCTGCAGCAATAGCAGGAAGCTGGTTGGCATATAACCTATGTGACAGCTGTAGGAAGACTATGTTTGTACTTCCTTAGCTGTTTTGAAGGTAAGGGTGCCAGGCTGAGTGTGCATTGAAGGTCCCACTATGGTTATTTTACTCCTGTCTCAGCTGGGGGATGTTTCCATAGAGTGTACTGTGGCAGGCTTTGAACCAATTTGTAGTTCCTTTGCTTACAATGAAATTAGTGCACTTTTTTGATGTAAACCAGCTATGAGATTGTTTACTTTGGCACAGGGATGCATGTACTTTCTGGGAAGCAAGGAATTTAGCTACTGGGGGGGTTGCTTAGTTTGTTGCATTTGCAAAACAGATGGCGGTGGGGAAAATGTGGTGGGGAGAGGCTTTAGGACAGGGTTTTATTAGTTTGTAGTTTCCTTTGTTGTTCGCTGGCTGAAGCAGGGTGGGTTTCCATCACAGGGAGAAGAAAGACAACACACAAGACTGAGATGCATTTTGCGTACAGGGAAAATAAATATAATTTGGACTTGAGCTGTCACTTCGTGGGCACCTTTGCCGATGTGGGACCCCCAATTCCTAGGGCTGGTGGAGGTACAGAAGCACCATGGAGGCCTTGCACATTGGCTTGGCTCTGCCCTTCTGACTCCTCTAGAGCCCTGTGGGCGTCAGCAGATCTGCAAAGCATCTATGATGGCATTGCCCTGCTGCTGCAGAGCAAAAGGAGGGAAATCTTCACAAGATGTGTGCCCCAGAGCTGGCTGGGGTGGGGTGAGGCCATCACCATGTTACCAGAGTGTCCTCTCAGTGTTAATGAGTTTAGGCACAGCTCTCTGTTGAGTTGAGAAAGGGCCATTGTCCTCAATGGAGAACTAAAGCACAGAGTAGAGAAGACAGGACCCATTCAAGGTCCCACAGAGGGTGCCCGAAGGAGAATGAGGGTGGATCCCAGCTCTGCTCAGCCAAGTATTTGAGCCTTGTGTCAGGCAGATCATTTTGGAAAAGGCCAGAGTTTGTCTGTTCCAAGGGCCAAGTCAGTGCCAAGTTGGAAGGGCCGCCTAGAAGGCTCTGCCGTGCCCATTTTTGGTGACTTGTGCATGCTGGGCTGTAGGGCATCAGGAGAAGTGCCACTTTCCATGGTACTTCCAACCAGAAAGTGCATCTGTTCTCATGTGCTCTGCCACTCTCCTTCATATATCTGGGAGACTTGGCTGAACTTCCCGCAAACCTTTGTGTTCTTATTCTGGGTCGCCAGTAACTCCCTCTTTGCAAGATCCTTGCAGAAAGGATCTTGGAGCGATCAGCCCAAATCAAGTTTGATTCTTGCTTGGGGCAGGATTGTGTTCCCCTGCATACCACTGTGAATATGGCAGGCAAAGAATTTGTCATCGTGTCTGATGACCTTGCCTTCAGGGCGAACTGCCAAGAATGCCCCATGTTTTCTTGGGGTGGGGTGCTGTCCACCACTAATGCCCAGCAAAGTGTGATGACAGGGGTGAACACACGCTGGGATTGCTGGGGCATTTGCTGGCGGGCTTGGTGGGGGAGGATCCCGGATGCCACCACCTTGTTATTTTGGGCAATGGACCGAGCTGCTGAGCTAGATCTTTCACAGCTTCAGCCAATTTTCTGCCCCTACAGAAACATTTCACAGACATTAATGCTTTGCCCTTCTAGGTGTCATGTTTCTGGCAGACCTTTACACATCCTGCTGAGCCCATTGCAGATGCTCTTACCCTTCCTCAAATCTCAGAGCTGAAGCACTGTTAAAGGTGCTTGAGTGGTTTGCGAGCCTCCACTGGCAGAACAATGGCTGTCTTGCAGGTCAAAAGGTCTTCTGCCTGCTTATTGACCTCTTTTCACCAAGGCTAGCTGGATATCAGCTGCATGTAGACAGACGCTGCGGAGGCAAGTGGGGAGTTACTGGGGTTTATTAGCAACCATCATCTATTTAACCGTTATCCCTTTTAGATTTTTTGGAGCTTCAAAAGTCCAATATCCCTCCAGTTTCCATATGGAGAAGTTGAGGCATAGTGAGTTGCAGCAGTTTGTCCCAAGCAAGTCTAACTAGAAAAGTGCTTAAACTCCAAATTTCTTGTTACTCAGTCTGGGTCTTGATCAGAATATCCCTCTGTTTCTGGGACTAGAGCCTGCTTGGAAAGGACAGAGCATGTCTGTGTGAAGAGAGAGGGCATCCTCTCCAAAGGCAAAGGCAATTGCCTGGAGCATGCCTTCTTGCTTCTCCCACTGCACCCCAAATGAACGGAGAGTTGGCTGGAGCAAGAGGACACCATTCTCATGGAGAGACCAGCTACGGAAGATAAAGAAAGTAAGTGTCTTCCTTGATTGAGGTGGCGTTTGCCATATATGCTGTAGCACCACAGTGCCCCAGTGCAGGGTGGGGCCTGCAAGCTGAAATGTAGCCTCCAGTGATCCCCTTGGAGCATTGCTCTCCAGCATAGGCTGGATTTTGCCCTGCTTTGTATGCAAGTGTGGTTGCCAAAACCTGCACAAAGCAAAGTGTCATGCTAACAGACCTGAAGAGCAGCATTTGGTACCTGTTTGGCCATGGCAGGGTGCAGGGCCAGGTGAAAGTGTAAGCAGCGGCACTGAAGGTGAAAATAAAGCTGGCAGTCTTAGGCTATGGGGTTTCTATTAGGCTCCAGCATTGCGTCTCTGCAGTCTTCCCTCTTGTCTCACTCCATTATTCAGCCCCATCTTTCTAGTAATTAACCATCTGGATCAATTTGCAGATTAAGCTGTGCAGCCACCTGTGGGAAGCATAGAGGTGTGCCACCGTGCAGCATGTCCACGGATGGCCTGGCCTCGCTTGGTGGTCCTCCCTGGAGCTCCAAGCTCTTCCCAAACTCCATTTGCATTGCAGGTAAACTGGGAAGAAGGGGAAGCATGTGTAAGAGGAAGGAGGAACACCAGTGTGTCTGCATTTTCCTGCCTCTTTGCAGGCTTTTCGATGAAACACAGCATAGTTTCATGTCCCCTTGGTATTCCAGGTTCGCAGATTCCCTCTTGGAGCCTTTAGACGTAGATCACTGCCCCGTGTTGGTGGATGCTATCCCAGTCAAGCTTCCAGACTAGATACCAGGTAAAAGGCCAAAGTGGGATAGCTCAGACACGTGGGTGGAATAGAGCTGGAAGGAGAAAGTGACAATGCAATGGAAGGGTGTAGTGGAAAATCAGGAATTACACCTTGCAACTAGTCTAACCAGGACCCTAGGCGAGAAGGTTTCCAGGGATTGTGGAAGCAGCTTTGCAAATTTTTATGGGGAGTTGGATGTTTTTTTGTTGTTTTATTTCTCCATGCATGTGAATGAGCACAGAGCTGTTTGGCAAAGAGCTAAGTCTCAAACTTTGGTGTGTTACCCCTCACTTATCTGTCAGTTAGAGGGTGCTACAGGACACCACTGCTTCAGTTCATGGGAAAAGACAGTTAGAAAGAGAGGAAAAGGGAGTCTATAGGAAAGGAGAGCATTTCAGGAATCCCTGGGAAGTCCTTGCCTTGGCTGGCCATTTCAGACCCTCTGCACTCTCCAGCCTGCCCTCTTGGCTGCAGTGCCTGCTGCGGTGCCAGCACAAGACCTCCCCTGCGTTTGCACTTTGGAGACTCGCCTTCTTCTGGTGGGACAGGGCAGGGCATTCATTGGGAACGGTAGGTGTGAGGGGGACAAATGCACCAGAGATGTATGGCATGTTGGTAAGAGAAGGGCTGTGGCTTCTGCACAGATTTGAGTTGAAAGATACTTTGTCACCTGGTTGTGCAAGACTGTCTGTGGCAAGAGGGGATGTGTGCGATGGACAGGAAGGGGGGCGTGCCTGCATGTGTGCATAAGGAAGTACATGCAGCAGCTGTTGTAATTGTTTTAATAAAAGAATATTTCCCTGAATTTCTTCTTTGGCACCTGGGGGCCCTTCCCAGGATGCCCTTTCTAAAGCTGCTGTTTGATTTCCAGGGCGAATGCAGTGTATACACACACACACAGAGAGCTGGCCCCATCTTGTTCATGGAAAACCCACAATCCCATTAGCACATGGCTCCTTTCCCCTTTGCTGACAGTGAAGGGGGGGTGTGGGGGTTGAAATAATGACAGAGCTGATTATAATTAATTTTTTTTATGTCTGAAGAGTGAAAGTCCTGCCCAAGTCCCCCAGCTGAGCACAAGCCAAAGTGCTAAATCCCTGTAGGGGTGTGTTTTATTACTGACGCTCTGCGTGTCGAGGCTGGTTGCGGGGTCTGATCCTGTGTGTGTGGAATTTTTGTGGCTATTTTCTATTGTGCCAATGAGAAGCAGGATCCCATCCATATAATAAAAAGGAAACTTGAAGGTTTCCACGCCTACATGAAGGTGAATGTTTGCAGCATTAGTGTTTTAATTAAGTGTTTTACCTTCGCATGACTTCCCTGTATGAGCCCATTGCAAATGATGGAGCAGATGTTACAGGGGATGGAAGATGGTGGGATTCCCAGCACCCCGTCCCCAAAAACTTTTGACTGCTTCTTGGTTAGGTTGGTCTGTATCTGCGTTGTTTTACAGTCTCATAATGTTTCACTGGGTGGAGTTTGCTGGATTTGATTTATCCCTGACTGCTCCTCTTTCAGGAGCCAGGCTCTGCTGGGAGGATGGGGACTCAGGGACACTGATTTGCTTCTTGATCCTCCCTTGACCAGCTAGGTGATCTCAGGCAGGTCCTTTCAGCTCCTCAGGCCTCAGTTTTGTCTGCTTGCCTGGTGTCACACAGCGGATTGACGGCTGAGCTGGGTATTGAAGCCCTTCTTAGCCAGGCTGTGCACACAGCGCAATAATGAAGCAGCAGTGGGGCAGCTACCTCTCCCAAATCGGTCCAAAGCCATATTCTGCAAGCACTGACTGCTTCAGTGGGCTGAAAGGGAGACCCTCAGCACTCACCAAATTAATGGGAAGAGGACATAGTAGTTTTCTATGTGATACCTTAGAGGGACCTTTAACTGGAATAGCAGCAGTACTGGCTGCAATCCTGCAAGCTTTCCAAGATGGTCCAAGCATTTCAGATGGGAAAACCCAGAGAGCAACCAGGAGTCTTGGGGACCAGAATTGTGTTTGTACCTGTGCAGCCCTTAGTCTCCGAAAGTACATTTGGGCCAGCAGAGAGTGTGTGGCACTCCCCTGGGACAGGGGCTGCCTGGGCACAGTCCCTAGGAGCTTCCAGAGTTCCCTCCTCTCTGTCCTCCTTGAAAAGGAAGGGTGTTTTGTCTTTGCTGTAGCTCTCTTTCTCTTGCCACCTTAGCGGGTGAGAGCCTTTTGGGACACAGGCCCATGGGTGGCAGCTCACGGCTTTCTCAACTGGCTTCCACCTTGTCTCAGGTGAAGAGGATGTGTCTGTACAAGCTGGCTCACTGTCACCTGTCCCTCAGAAATATGGGTGAACAAACACCAGCCTTGGTGTCTGCTCCCTTCATTTCAGGATGGTTGTCTTTCCATCTCCCACACAGCTGGCCCAAATACTGCTGTTGCTCAACCTCCTCCTTTCTGCCGTCTTGGCAATGATGTGGACAAAAGCAACCTATAAAGCTGTTCAGCTTGTGAGCTTCTGTGCCTGACCCTGACTCCCCAGCTTGTACTTGCAATACTTGCAGTCCCCAAGTGATCTGTCATCCAGGGGTGAGATGCTTCGGGCTTTGAACTTTGCATCCCAAAAAATACATTCAGCTCTGCTTGACAGAGATCTCAGAGGCTTTCTCTGAAACTCTATTACTGTTTTCACTGCGGTTTTTTGACTTTCCAAATCCTCTTTTTTTTCTCACCCCCAGAACAGCGCACTCAGCATCTAAAGGACAAAGCTGGCTGGGGCATGCAGGCTCTGAGCAGTGTAGGAGCTGCTGGGAGAGAGGAAGGGCAGCAGGACAGCTGTGACAGAGCGCACGAGGCTACTGCCCTCAATTAGCCCATGTGGCCGTCACATTTGAAATGAAAGCACAGCAGGTCTCCAAAGAGTTCCCTCGTGGGTCTTGCTGAACTTATAAGCTGGGACCACAGTATAACTTAATTTCCTGAAATGTCAAGTGGCTCAAATTGGCTGCCTGCTCTATTGGTGTTTTTCTTATGAACACATTGTACTCCCATTTCCTGCAAAAAATTCCTATCAGTGCTTGATGATTGCTTAATAAGAGAAATCAGTAAGGACAGGGAAAGTTCACATCCTGCAGATAAATATAATGACTATTATCTTTTTTCTGGGTTGCCAGAGGCTTTTTTGGTTGTGGTTTGATTTATTTGTATTTTTATCCACCCAGCCGAGAACATTGATCTGAAGCTGTATCCTGCAAGTGCTGAGCACATCAGTGAGCTGTAGGAGGCCCTCAGCACCCATCAACCTCACATGAGAAGGAAAGGGTAGAATTTCCTGGATGATAAAGCTGGGAAAAGGTATCTCAAATTGGGAATAGTAGCAATGATGAGGGTGAAGCTGTCAATCTCATGATTTTATTATCCGTCTTGTGATAGCCTGTGTTTTCTGCTTGATTTTGCAAGAGAAGAGGGCTTGTATAATCGTAGTGTGGGTGTGAACTCTTATGAAGGTGAATGCAAGGCTCACAGGCAAGTCTGAAGGATCCCAAATGGATTCCTTGTTATTTTTTAAATCTTAGTTTCTAGTTAAGCCTTGCTAATGTTTCTTAGGTGTGATTTCTGAGCCCCGTTGGCTGTTTCATTCAAGATGAGGCTTTTATCATTCTTGTGTGAGCTAATACTCTTTTAGACCTGGAGATACTGGGTTTGTAGCGAACCTGGTGGAAAATAAAAAAAAGCCTTTTCTTCACGATAGCTTTCATATGACTAATTCTAATGCTCCTCTGTTTAGAGCTTTCCCGCTTCAAAGTGCTGTGCAAGCTATTAGCTAACTGTACAGCTTAGGTAAATGAGTAGGTAAATAAAACTCCCTGCCCTTTGGAGGGCATTTGAACTCCTCCTAAGCCTTTAGTACTCCCAATCAGCACCATGTCTCTGAGGAGTCATTCCTGGGACTGCAGGATGGTGCTGAGCAGCGAGCCACTGAGAGCCACCCAATGGCAAATATTTGGCAGAGGGACTGAGTGACATTTAGGATGTCTGACCATGGGCCTGAAAGTCAACTGTCATCTTGTGGTGGCTGTTTGCTTTCCGAACGTCTCTTGCAACCTGGGTCCTCTCCTCTCCCAGCATCGCTTCCTGGCTCTCGTCTCAGTTCTTCACAGGAGACATTGGGCTCCTAGGGTCTGAGGGAGGAAAGAACTAGCAAGTGGTTGCAACTGAAAGCCTTGCCTGATTAAATGCCAGGAATGTATTGAAGTTAATGCAATTTTTATTTTAGAACCTAAGGGCCAATAAGAGAAAAACCGGTCAAGCAAAAATAAAAAACCATAATAAGCATTTTAATACTAAAATGATAGTCAGCCTTGGTCTGCAGCTGAGGAGTGCACCAGCCTTTTTGAGAAGGAGCAAAGCATATTTTCTCATCACACCACAGGCATAAGCATATTCCTTACTTCAGCTCCTTTCCATCTTGGTGCATTACCTATGCCTTGTGTGGGGGTAATCAGCTGGTTATGCAGTAATGTCTTGGTACCCCAAATATTGGAGTATATTAAGACACTGGAGTAAATAAACCTTGGTATAGGCTACTGCCTGTGGCAGAGAGCAGATTCATTAATTTTTTGTTGTTGTTGTGTCCTTGTGTCATCTCTTTCTCTGGATGTGTGTACACTGCCTTGCTGTAGAAGGCACTAATGTCTAATCACATTCTGCAGAAGGACGTTTGAGATGGTTAAAAAAAGTATGCTAGTTGCTTGCTTTTAAGGAATGTAATTACAAGCAGGTGCTCATAGCATGGGGAAGCTTAGACGAGGTGTTATGAAAGAAAAATATATGAGTCTTGTGGTGTTGAGTACAACAAACCAGCAACTGTCCCACTGTTTGCAGTTGCCCTCTGGCCTTTGAGGGCCTTTTTGATTCAAGGGGAAGACCCTGTTATGGGGATGCAGTGACTGATGGTTTAATGCCTAGCCAGCGCAAAGGGTGTGAATCTACACACTTCCTCACTAATAAGGCCATTACTTTGCATTAATTTTACCATTCTCACCACCTGACTTTCTGTTATGACTTTAAGAAGGGTTACCTGAACCGAGGAAAGTGAGAATTTTTGCACTTCACAGATAAATGGCCTTTTTGGGGGTCTAGCCCCACTGGCATCCTCTGCCCCCAAATGAGTTGGAAGTGGCTCTTGGGTGCTGCCGGGGGAGTAGCCAGCTGGGGTCACTCAAGAGCATTGCAAGAGGCACCCTTGTCTCCTCGCCCCAAGGGGCCGAGATATTTAGACAGCTGCCTCACTGTGAATGGGACTCTCTGGCAAAAGAATTAAGCAAAGATTAAAATCAGTTTTAGCTGTTAAATGTGTGCTTTGCACAGCATTTAACAACTAAAAGGCTAATTATCTTTGAACTTATGCACGTGGTTTTAGATGTGATCCACACAAGTTGCTATTTTTTCTGTTGTCTACAAGGGTCTGAGAATGAGGATAAAAATGAGATGCTGGTGTTGGTAAGGGCACAGCTTTTTGAGTAGGCTGGAGATGGTGCCCAGTCTGCAGGGAAGTAGGGCACCTACTGAATGAGAATAGGTTAAAAAAAAATATTTTAACACTTGTCATTTAGACTCTCCTATTTAATGGGAGTTCAAGCTCTTTAAGGAAATACAAGTGTGCATGAAGGTAGGAAAATGAGACTGCTCTGAAAGAAAGCCAAGCTCATACCTGGAGGGAAAACTTACTCTGAATGTTAATGCTTTCTGGGTACAGAGAGTGAAATTGGGGAGTGAAAAGTGCTGCAAGACCTACATAGGTCAGTGCAGAGTAAATCAGATTGAGATTTAGGAAGTTCTGCAGAAAAATAAGGAATAATTTGGTGCTAAGTTGCAATCGAATAGAGAGAGGGGCTCCACACCCCTGTGCAGTTTGGGTACTTTGGAAAGCTGCATCAGGCTCAAGATACCCACGTCAGTAAAACATAGACAATGGGAGGAGGTAACATGGTTGATATAATGTTGGTGCCATTTTAAAACCCTTTAGGGAAGCAAGTAAGCATTGCCAAATGGTGATCAAAAATTCTGGATCTTCTTATCCAACATGAGCCAAATCATGACATAAGACAAACTTTTTTCAAGCTTTTTTTTTGAACTTCAACTTTTTAACCTTTAGATTACCCGTAAATTATATTTCAAGCTTCTTTCTTAACCACAAAGCATACAATTATTACAGAAATGGCACCAGGAATTAGAAGTGAAATTATCATACAGCCACTGAGGAGGGCTGGTTGGATGCGCTGATGTCCAGCCCATTTTTTGCATGGCCTTTTGCACAGTTGAAGATGTCCATCTTGCTCCCCTTAACCACCTCTCCCCTTGCCTAAACACCACAGCGCATGCGTTTGCTGGAGATCATGTTTCCCAGCCTTCTGCTTTTCTCTACACTCTGTGGTCTGTCCATGTCTTTCTTGAATGGTGAGTCTGAGGCTAGAGACAATCCACCAGTCGAGACCTTACCTATGTTGAGCAGGGAGGAAGGATGCCTCTACAGGTGTAGTACCTTGCACAGATTTTTACTAAATTATATCTCACACACACACACAGTTTTTGCAAATCATCAAGATCATTTTGATTTCTGATCCTCTGCTGTATATAATGTCAGCTCCTCCTAGCTTTGTTGCCTGCAGAAGTAGTATACATATTCTCAATTATTTTATTTGATTTTGTTTGTGAAACTATTGAATGGAACTAATTCCCAGGTACAAGGCTGTCAAGCAGAACACTCAGGATGATGAGACTTAGGAAATGGTCATCAGATGTACCAGTTACATACTTCAGGCAGCAGCACTTTTGCCCTAGCTAGAAGAGGATTAATAGCTATTTTTCTCCTTTTCTTTCTGTGTTTCATGGCTCTTTGTGTTGCAAAGCACCTAATGGAAAGTGGTAAGTAGTGGTTAAAGAGATATCTTGGGTCCAGAGTTCAGACCTTCTGATCTCAGCTCAGAGTCAGGGTCACAGCCTGACCTTTCACAAATCTCTGCAGCTTGTCATACCTCTGTTTTGTCACATGTAAGTGTGGATGAATGAAGTTACTTCTTTAAGCAGTGGTGAAGGTTTCTGCATTGAGGTCAGAGAACCAATGCTATGAAAAGGCCAGGTCCAAGAAAAAGTCAATGAGAACTTTTTGCTTTTGCTTCAGGAGGTGTTGGGCCAGACCTGAATTGTAGGACAATAAGACTTTTTGACTTCTGAAGTGTAAGGTATGGATCACACGTTTGAGAAACCCATTAAGAGTAGTAACATGCTTTAACAAAAGAAAGATCTCTAGCTCAGGCAGCTTTGATTTGAAGATATCAAGGGAAAAACAATTTCTCTTAGTGATTTAACAATGCAAATAGGTTCTGAAGTGATGATGGGAAGATGAATATGCTACTTGGAGTGGAGCTGAGCAGCAGCAAAGTGTTGGTGCGGCAGGGTTCACAAAGGCAGCCTTTGAATGACAAGCACCAGCTTGGGCAAGAGGATTTCAGTGGGAGCCAGCCAGGAGAGGTTAGAGCTCTGCACAGCACATGTTCCTAATGACTCCACCGCTCTGTCCTTATTTCCATGGCTCTGCTGGTTACCTACCACCTCGGAGAGGTGCTGTCGGCACTTTCGAGTGGGCTTATGTCATTGGTCAGAGATCTTTGTGTATGTAAAATCTGGGAGAGATCTGTACCATCTCTGCACAACTGATGTTTGTGGATGATGGGTGAGGCAGTGATGTCCCAGAGAGCTACAGTGCCTTGGGCTATGATCTCATAAGTTAAACAGGGTTGGGCCTGTTTGTTTTTGGATGGGGACTTAGAAAGAAAAGTTGATTGCTACAGTCAATTTGACTTGGTAATTCAGAAGGTGGTGCTCTTCCCCCTAAGTAGCACAGGCTGACATGCCAGAATGACTAGGCTCACCACAACTCCTAACCTTTTGGAAAAAATGTAAAACCAACATCCTCACCTCTCGAGAGTGAACATCACTGGACTCCTGCTATTACCCCCGAGTCCCAACCAAATTCCATCTCGAGGCAACCACACCCTGCAGATGGAGATCCACCCTGCCCTTTCAGGAGGATGCAGTAAACTTTACTTTCACTGCTCAGTCACGTTGTACCTCCAGCTGAACCGCTGCAGAGCTCAATACAGATGGCAGCAGTATTACTTGGGCAGGCAGCAAATGTCCTTTCAATTAACTTGTGCAAGTGTCCTCACAGGAAAGGGACTGCTTAAATAGGAGGTGCTTTCCCACCAGTAGGGATTTTGGAAGCCTTGGTGGGACCTGGTTTGGGCAATAGCCTCCTTGTGCTGAACATGGTGTAGCAGCTGCAGCCTCCCTCTGCTTTGCCTTTGGCTCTTCCTACTGCACCACATTGCCAGGCTTTCACAGCACAGGCATGCTCTGCTGCCCACTGCCATCTTAGAGGGACAAAACACATCTGCTTACCTGTTTTGTACACTTCTTCATATGCCAGTGCGGCTACTTGGGCCAAATTCTGGAGTGATGTAAGTTATTTAGCAGTATGTAGGTGTAAAGTGCAGCAATTTTCTGTGCCGAGTGGGTGGTAAGGTAGGGTTGCAGCAGGAAAAGCAGCCAAGAGGATGGCATTAGATAAAATGCTCTCTGTAAGGAGGCTGCTGGGAAGGGAGCTCTGGTTGCTTTGGCCATGTCTGAAGGCAGATTTGCTCTGTATTTGTTTATTTTCTAAGCTGTGAAAGTGCTTGTGTGTATTCTTCTCTTTTGGTTTAGCTTAAACCTTTCCTAATCCTGTTAGCAGAAATAAACCTCCCTGAACCCCAAGTAAGTGTCTGCACAGGAGTTTGCACCAGCTGAATTAAATCTGTGTGAAATCATTCAGGGTGCCCTTGTGTGGGTAAACACAACCTCATGGTGACACCTTCTTTCCAGCGTCCTCATCTCTCCTTGCCGTGCTGCTCGTGCTTTCCCCTCTTGGCAGGGGAACAGCAGCAGCTTCCTGGTGGGGAGGTCACATCACGACTTATTCTTCTCAGTTCCCACAGAAAAATAAGCATTCCCTCCCCCCCCCCAGTCACAGTGGCTGTGCAGTGAAAAGGCTGAGTGAACTGAAACTAGGCTCTCCGTTTAGGGTCCTTCTAACCAAGAAAGGCTCACTAAAAGGAAGGCTGTGTGCCAGCAGCACCAAGTCCCTGCCCTAGTGACATGCAGAAGGGGGGGACTGCTCCCAGTACCAGCTCCGGCTGATCTCCGCTGTCCTGGCAGAGCACAGTGGGAGAGGCAGGCAGCTGGGCTTTTGCATATTCTTTACCATGCGTGTCTTGTCTTGACAGTATTTATGCAAATTTTTAAGTAGGGGAAAAAGCTGTCACGTAAAACCAAAAATTCATCTGAAGGCCAAATATGTAGGTTGTTTGGCTTCTGGTTTTTTTTTTGTTGTTGGGTTTTTTGTTTTTCCCTATTAAAAATAAAGTAACCTATAAAATGATGATCTAGTTTAATATCCTTATTATATGTTCCAGGCAGTATCTGAGTCATGCCATTTGCTCTGTGCTTTGTACTCCTGCGGGGGATGTAAAAGTTCCATTTTGGAATATTTGTTTGTCCACTCCAGTGAGATATGCCAGGTGAGAGTGCTGGGGTACTGGGTTGCAGGTAGTGCGAGTGAATTCTCTCTGGATAAAATTGTCGTCAGGACAGGACCCACAGGTCACTGTTTCAGGTAATTGGTTCAGTGGTCCTGTCCTTGCAGGCCATGTCATCTTTTTGAGTGGAAACACACCCAAAGTCCAAACAAGTTCCCAATGGATTGTCTTGTCTTTATTTTTATTTTTGGTTAGTGAAACTCCATTCAATTTAATTCCCAGCCACCTTTAACTGTTATCCAGAAACATTTATAAAGAGCTACAAAAGGAGCCGCTGGAGGAAGTCCCTTTGCCAGCACTGGCAGAGCTGCTGCATGTTCTCATGTCCTGGGCAGCCAACTCACGTCAGCGTGGACATTTCTCATGCAGGTAGGGGTCTTCTGGCTTGCTCGGGCCATTTCAGTTGGGTATTTTTGCAGAGATAGTTAGCAATATGCTTTCTGGTTAATGCCAACTGTGATAATAGGTTTTGTGATGCAGATTCCCGTTCTCTAAGAGCCAGAGTAAACCAGCCTTGCCTCCTGAGATCTGCATACCACAACAGTCCAGAGATCATAATTATGAAGATTTTTCTTCCTGAGGACTCAAGGTCACAGTTGAGGTACATCAATCTAATAATTGATTGCTGATCAGCTCACAGCCCCTGTTATAAGCCAAGGAACCAAACCTACCTTTCACATCACTAAGAGCATATATACGGTGGGTTACCACTGCTCAGCTAATGCACAAGTGTCTTCATCTGTGGGACAGCACTTGTGAGCCTTTTCCACCACTACAGGATCATGGAAAACAAGGCTGAACATTATGTTCAGTTTAGAGCACTTTGTACTCAATAGGAAGAGGCTGGAAAAAGGGGGTCCCTTGTGGTCCCTTGTCCCCTACAGACCCCCACCTGCTATATCTCCATTCCTCTCCCACTGCTGTGAGCTCTAGGGACTTGGCAGGTCTCAGTCTTTTTTCCACTAGAATTGCAGTTTTTTCCTTGGGCTGTGTCTAAATTTCCTTGGCATGGAGGGAGGGGATGATGTTACCACCACTCCAGGGAATGCAGTGGCATACAATTATTGCTTTTCAGATATGCTGTACAGATATACTTGGAACTCTCCATTCTTTCCTTCCTTCAGAACACATGGCTGTAGTTAATGCATTTGGAGGCTGCGGGTCTCCGACTCTCTAATGGTTTGCCTGCTCAGAGGGGTGACAGCCTGCAGTAAATATATCTACACTTGCAGACATCTCAGCCTCCCAGCCCATTTTTATGACTGGTGTTGGGGTCAACCAGCTAGACCCCACCAAGAGAAGACTTGCAGGACTGCTTTCAGCAGGCAACACAGCTCTGTGCCTGCTTTAGCTTCCTTCTGCCCCTCTCAGTCCTTCCATGCCATCTCAGACCTTGTCTGTTGGCTGTACCCTGCCACCACCACCCCCTTCTGCAGGGCATGCAACACAGCCCTTCAGCGTCAGGCAGTAAAAACATTGCCTTCGTGGGATGCAACACAACTCTCAAATTATTTTAGGCATGTTTACTTCAAGCACCACACACAAGAAACTATTATGTCTTATAGCCACAAGGCCAAGTGCCATGCACTATGGGCATGGCCAGTCCGCTCTAGAGCCAAGCTAGCCCTGGGCGGTGTTGGCATGAGATGTTCTGTACTACCTGTCCTGGGAGGCTGGGAATCGCTCCCTAGGGTGGATGCCATTAGTGATAGAGATATAACCTTTAGAAATTACTTTTCCCAGTGCAGGGGTATAGCTGCATGCTATTAGCATTAGAAATAGCAGGTTCCAGACCTGCTGCTGACTTAGATGAGGCTGTTATAACATTATCTGAAATATTGTCTTTTGGAATTTTTTTTCCTGAAAGTCGACAGCCAGAATTTCTTTTTTGTTTAAGGCCTAAAAATCTTCCCTTCCCAGATTTGCCCTCTTCTTCCCCAGAACCATATGCACACAAAAAAATTAATTTCTGGAAGTCTGGATGCTTTCCTAAAGCATTTAATAGCACTGAGAACATGAAATACTGTACTGAGTCCTTTGGGAAACCTACAATTAGTGGGATGAAAATGCCTTCTGTAAATGATTGAGCTCCTGAAACAATGTGAGTCATTAAAATGCTATACAGGACAGAGTTGAAAATCCTTACAGGATTATCAGTGAGGCATTGTTTAAAGGATGTCCTTGGGTTGGACAGTAGCAGCAACATTGTGTGCAGGCATCAGTAGCAGCAACATTGTGTGCAGGCATTACTCAGAGTTCCTGCTGGGAGTGGGAGGTGGCAGGTACCATGTGCAGTACCTGGTTAGTCTCATGTTTTCTTCCATTTTTTATCCTCACTGTTCCAGCTGAGAGGAGGTCTTCATAGCATACTTATTTCATCTCAGGACAACTACAGATTGATTGATTAAGTGTATTGTTGTGGGTTTTGTTTGTTTATTTGGTTTGTTTGTTTTTTAAACCAGTCTGTAATGATGCTAGGTTGGGAGTGCAGAGCCAGGGAAGGGACAGCTTTGAAAAGGTGTTCTCTGCACATCTACTTGTGTGGTGGTCTTACCTAGTGCACATGTGCATCTGATCTTGTCCAGGGATAGGCACCAATGAGCTGCCCACACACCTGGTTAAACGTTTAACACCTAGTTCCAATTTCCGAAGGCATTTTGGTTCCTGAAGATGCATGCAGAGCTTTCACAGGGCCTCGGCCTGTTGGATACCCAAATTGCTGTGACTTTGATGGGACTGAATTGTCTAACTTTATCAGGATCCTTTGAAATTCCTATTAGGGGTCTGTCTGCCATGCACCTAAAAGCCTTACAAAATATGATCTGGGTGGATAAAGAGATTTTTTGTTTGTTTGTTTTTCTGCCTGTTAGGAAAGGTTTCATGGAGGTGTACTTCTCAGCATGGGAAGTCCTGCGCAGCTCCATCATGGAGCACACATAGAAACAGCTTCAGAAATGGCAGGGGCTGCAAGATACTTATAAATTATCATAACCAATTGGGCAGGATTGAAAAGGACAGTGACAGATCATGCAAGTGAGCAGTGGTTAATTTACTTTTGGGAAGATGTTTAAAACTCCACCTTGTTTTGGGGTCATGAGTGAAAGTTTATTATGATAAATTTGTTGGAGGATAAGGTCACATTTTTGTTTCCTGGGTGAAAAATGAGGCCAGAAAAATACATAAATACAGTTACAAGCACAGTTAGCAGATGTCTGCATCCTATCTGATGTGGGGTGGCATTAGTGAGCTGATAGGTGTGGGTTGGAGGTGGGATGTGAAAGGGGGCACGCTTTGCATACAGTAGGCCTGGAGTGAATTTGAGTTTAAGAACTTTGTAGGGAAGACAGGAATGAGAGAAAGGGAAGAAGAAAGGAAAAAAGAAGTTTTCCTTGGTTGGGTGAAGGTAATGGGATTGGAGGGAACTGGTGTGAAGGCGTGTGTGAGTGGGCCAGACCTGAGCCATGCATGTGGGCAGGGGGGAGCTGACTTGGGTACAAAATGGGTTAAACAAGGACGCATGGTAAGAAGATGGGAAAGGGCTGAAGGCTGGGAAGCTGAAGGCTGGGAAGGTAGAAACGGAGTCCAGCATGACAAGGGAGCTGTGAGATGGCAGGCAGGCTTTTCTTTTTCCAGACGCAGTTGCTTCTGACTACCCATTATGTCTTTCTTTATCTCTCTGCAAGGAAGCTTTCCAAAGGCATGAATAATACCTTATTAGGTAGATGGTAAAGCCCCTCCTTTTTATCCTGCTTTAATTCATGCTTCCTCTGCTTTGGTGGCTGCCTTGTACATAGTGCTGTTAAAAGTGCAATTATCATTCTTCCTGGTTGCGTGGTATTAAGGGCGTATCCTCTCGCAGCATCTCCTGGAGGCTTATTACTCAAGAGAGAGGAGTTGTGCACTAGAAGCCAAATTAAACTGAGCAAAGAGGAGGCTGTTTCCACCGCAGGGATGGAACAGATCTTTTTGCTGAAGACCAGGTCGGGAGCTGGTGTATGGGAGAATATGTAGCTGGAGGCCTGTGATGTAGGGAGTTTGTGCCATGGAGCTGGAAGACACAACCTTGGGGTTCTTTGTGGCTTAGCCTGGCTCCCTCCCTTTTGTCCACTACTGTAGGGATGTGGGTTGGTGAGCATCCCCTGCTTGACAGTGGCATATTGTCCTGCACAGGTTTCAAGGCTAGGAGTTGTAACTGTGACTGTTTCTAATCTTCTGCAGAACCTTGAGTGTTTCTTCTTACAGAGCTATCCAGACCTAGCTTAAAGATCCCAGGTGATGAAGAATGCAGCGCAACCACCTTCTCCCTTTCTCTTTTAAAAAGTATCTCTTTCCTCAGCATTAATTCGTCTAGTTTTTAGTTGTCTTTTACCATTGCATCACTGCCATTTTCCCTCTGCTTGTTGGAAAAACTCCTTATGTACCACTCACTGGTCAGCTTTGAGGGGTGACTGGAGTTGCCATCTCCATTTGCCAGGATCCCAGATGTCTCTGAAACTCCTCAGCTTTCTGAGCACCAGGCAGCAAACAGTTAAGGCAGCTGAGCCGCAGGCCTCAGAACATTTTGCTAGGGAGCCAGGTGAGCAAAGAACAGATAAAGGCAGCACCTGCCTATGGGTTTGGAACAGCCTGGGGCCATGGATAGAATGTAAATACACTCTGAAAATCTTATTGTCTGACTCTGTGCCAGCGTCTTCTGGGCTCTTGTCATGGAAAATATTTCGGCTGAGGTCATTCAGTCAGCAAAAAAACAGCATTTAATACCCTCTGAGGTGCCAACTTGCTTCTTTCTTTGTGTCGATAAATAAACAAAGTAGGGTAGCATTTCATGTTGCCAGGATGATCTCTGTTTTATTAGGAAGGGTTTAAAGGTTGTTGTGTTTTGTTTTTTGTTTTGTTTTTTTTTTTTCCTTCTCTTTCCTCCTCTTTAAATGCAAAGGCTCTGTATGTTTCTGCTCCCTTTCTCTGTGTTTGCTCCTTCTGGCTCACATGCACACGCCCAGCCTTTAGAGTGAGAACTAATGTCTGCTTCTTGTAAATCTCTGCTGGCTGCCCCAGGCTATGTTTTTAATTCCTTTATTCAGCTTTGAGATGAGTAGGAGAAAGGTGCAGCTTTTTGAGATGATGGAAGTTGCCATTTCCCTTCTTCAGTCAATTAGGCGCTTTGGTTGTTTTCGGCTAATTCTCAAAACTTTCCATTGATGATAGCTCTGAAGGGGGTAAAAAAAGAAATGCTGAGGGGAGCTGAGGGACCTGGGAGGGAGAAGAAAGTGGGCTGGTAACTGGATTATCTACTGGTAGCATGACTGATTTACTGCGTGTGCTTCTAGGAGAGAGAAACAGCCTGACTTCAGAGCTGTATTCAGAGCAGCTGAGCTTCTGGTCAGTCAGATTTATGGCTTTTGATTATATGTGTGCAGTGCCTGTCCTTCCTCAAGCGTGATATGAGACATGGTGATCCTGTCAGTGTTCTTGGGGAAACTATTGCTTTCTCTCCCAAATCCTTGCAGTAGGAAATTTGTTCAAAGTTTGAACGGAGCTTCCCTTAATCATGCGTCTTTGAGCCCACTCCCCACATTTTTCAGCTTCAGACTCTGCCACCGCTGTATGTTTGCGTAAGTCATGGGTGTGCAGGCACTACTGGGTGAGGAGGCACCGTTTGTCCAGGGGTGATCCCTCCCTACCATGAGCCTTCACCTCATCTATTTTTTGGCCAGCAGTCTCTCCCTGGCTCATCTGGGCCTTGTTTACTGGCCTGTAATACCCAAGCACCTCATGGATGGTGACTACCTCATGTAGATGTTGTAGAAAGTGCCATGGGGTCCTGCGAAGTGAAACAACGGTGTTCCCTTTCTTCCACTGTGCTTCAGCAGTGACGTGAGAGCAAAGGATGGGCTTTGCCTTCTGAAACATAAGCTCTTTCTGCTTTTAGGCAGGGAAGGAATGAGATCAGTCCTTCCACATCAGCACTTTTCTTTATCTGGTTGTTTTCTGCCCTAAGTCTGTCAGGGTCTGCGGCTCGTCTGGAAATGAGTCTGCAAACCTTGGGGCTGGGAATCATCTCACCTGATTTTAGTTATCTAAAACTTAGACATAAAGTCTAAGATTGTCATCTAGGCTCTCTCTTTGGTCGGTGAGGAGTGATAAACAGCCCATGCCATTCATCTTACCCATTCTAGACATCTGCCTTAGGTTGGGATGATTCACGCTTTGGAAGCTCCTGTGCTCTCCACAAACTGTCGGGGAGGCATAGGTAAGCATTCGGATCTGGACCCCTAACTCTCACAGGGCTCTTCATCTGAGAAATCTAGCAGCTATCTTCTTTTTAGCATTTACCATGGATGTTGTCTATGTGCAGGGTAGAATTATACTGTCCCTTGTTTTAAGAGGAGTGATCTGTGCCCCTCTGTCTGTTGAGATGACTTTGTGCTGATTTTGAAGGAGATAGTGTCCTGCCTGTGATGGCACTGAGGAACAGAGGAGGTTTTTAAAGTGAGAAGGTGATAAGTACTTTGTCAAATGTTGTCATTCTGCTATCAATTTTTCAATCAATCAGGCGGGTTTTAAGGCCAAAATTTCAGAGCTGATGGAAGAATATGGAGGCCTGGTTTCCATCAAAATTAAAGATCTCGTCTTAACTGCTTTATATTTACCCTTGTGTTAATCTGTGATGTGATTGCTTATCCCTGTGTGTATCTTTGAAGGAGAAAGACCGCAGGCATTCCCCACCCCACACAAGATACAGACCTCAAAATATAGAGGGAAGAATAGAGCTTGGAGCTAGGCTAATCTTCTCAGGTTGCTGCTGGGAGCACAATGGTGGCAAATTGCTGTGGCAGGGGTCCCTGCTCTTGAACTGAAGACAGGAACTAGGCTGACAAGACAATAATAGTGTGGTGGTTCAACTGGCAAACACACATCCCTTTTGGACAGACTCAAAATGTTACACTGAGAAGCAGTTAATACACCGTTGTGTAAGGTTCCTAATGGACTGGAGCCAGAATGCTCCATTAACCACACACATATAAAATATTCATTGAGCTTGGGTTTTGTTGCCAAGCTGGAGAAAGGGGGAGAAACTTTGTGTATAGAGATAAAACTGTCAGTATTGAGGGCTGAAGGGATGAGTTGATGATGTGTTCTGAAATCTTTTATTCTTTTTAAGAGGAGAAGGATTTCTTATCTCTGGCAGGGGGCTAAGAGGTGCAAAGAGGATTAAATGCAAGCCTAGCTGGGTTTTACATTTCATGTTTAATTGTCCAAAGGATGAAGGTACCTCCTGTCTCTGTGCCAAACTCCCTGATATTACAAATTAAACCCAGGGTCAGTCTTTAGAAAATAAAATACATGTGAAAACCACAATTGTGTTCCCCAAAAGATTGGTTTCTAAATGGAAGAAAACTTTCCTAAACACAGGAGAGTAAGGACTATGGTGATAGGAAGTATAAGCACCGGATTTTCTCTCTGGAAAACACATGTTCACCTCTTTTTGTGCTGGTAAAAGAAGCTGTGCAGTAAAAGAAGCTTTCTGTTTTCTGGGTGCTGAATGTACAATGGACACTTAGAAGAGATTTGTTTGGGAGAATTGGCTTGATTTGCTGTTGGTGCTTGAATTAGGAGACAATAAGGCAGATCATAAAATTGTGTTTCAGACTGAATGAGTAAACATGTGTGCAAAAGATACTGTCCATGTGACCCCTCTCTCTTGCCAGAAGGAGACTTTGTGTGTCCACTTAAGCAAGACACGTGGTGAAAGGACAACAGTCCCGCCGGGTTGGATGAGGCAGGCTGTGGTGCTGCATGGGATTGATAACTGGGATTACAAGGCCAGGAAGGAGCATGTGGTGGTTTGCCTAAGCTCAGGAGGCTTTGTATCTTGTGGTGTCTGGGCAGCCTTTGAGAGGATACTGGAAAGGAGCTGGTGACCTTCCTTGTGCGTCATGTCTGGTCATGGTCATATGAGCACCAAGAAAATATAAGGGAGAGCTCCAGGAGGCGAAACATAATGTTTTGATAGGAGAGGATGGTAAACACCAGGAACTCCATGACAGCATTCAAGAAATGCTTGTCCCAGACAAGGAGAGATGCAATGTGTGTCTAAGGAAGTGGTGTGGGAAGAAGGGATTATTCAGACTTCTTAGAAACAGGAGAGACACTAAGAATCAATGGGAGGGATGGTGTCTTCTGAAATGGGGGCAACCAGGGTAGTGGCACTGGGAATGAAAACACATGCTAGGGGAGTCCTTAAAATGATTTGATATGAGGACCTGGAGAAGAACACACTCGTCTTGATGACAAGTTCCCCAGCACAAAAAGCTCTGTGCCTTCACAGAAGGATAGGACAGCTGCCAGTGAAGTTCAGGTTGTGAGTAAAATAGAGCAGTCTAAGCAAACTCACAGTTAAGGCACGTGCAGATAGGCAGCTAGACCAAGACTAAAACTATCTGTGCTTTTCTATAAATATTAAATGTATATAAAATGAGGATGGGTGAATTATAAAGTACTGGCCTCTCAGAAATCTTACTGAATAAAACTAATCAGCACAAAGCTGTGCTACTAGGATAGTGATTATGTAGAAATGACAAGAATAGATTTTGCCGTTGGAGAAGTGACTCACAGTCTGTTGGAAATCAGAGTCCAATAAGATAAATTAGTTATCTGTATCATCATTTACCACCCACTCTCTATGGATTGAAAGTTGCCATGCCAAATCAAGAAAAACATTATAATAAGCTTAGTCTGTTAAACAGCTGACCATGGCAGTGACAGTATCCATGAAATACTAGAAAGATCAGAGGCGATGGAAAAATAGTATACAAGAAAAGAAACTGGAGCAGATTTGTCCTAGTTAGGATATAAAGAGCAAATTTTAGTCAACATTTTAAAATGGACCAATAAAAGGGAGACATGCTCTTGACTAAGACCTTGATTAAACTATAGCTGTTGCACTGAAGAGTTGCTTGCCAGTAGTGACCATTGCATGGTCAAATTCAATACTTTTGTAGGAATAATAACATTAAGAAAACTCCAAAGACCATGACAATATTTTTCTTCAAAAAGCAGTTTAAATAACACTACAGGAGCAGGTAAATGAGCTAAGAGTGTAAGTGGCATCCCTGTAAATTGGAGAAAACATATCTCATCGGTTCCCAAAATAAACCTAACCCCCAAAAAAGTTACTACGGTTAAACAGTGGAGTAAGGGGGACTGTTAGAAATGAAAAGGTGTCCTTTAAAAAGTGGAAATCATTCCTAAACAAAGAAAACAGAGAGGAATATAATTTCTTACAAGTTAAATGTAAAACTATAACAACACAAACTAAAATAGTTTGAGGAGTGACTCACAAAAGAGATGAAAACTAATAACAAAAGCTCTTCCACATACAACAGGAGCTGGCGTTCTGCCTGCAAATGGTGGGCTCAGCAAATGACCAAGGTGTGAAAGGAGCAATCAAGGTCAGTAAGACCACTGTGTAGCCGACAGCAGAAGGCAATGGCTGCATAGTAAATAGGAAGTCTTCCAAGGTATGAGCCCAAGGAATGGCCTCTAATTGAATTGTTAATAGAAGAGCTTTTAAAACAGATCAATGAAATGAACAATAAGAAATCACCAGGACAAATAATATTCACTCAAATGTTCTAAATTGCTCTGGTATGAAACTTTTGGGTTCAGTCAGCCTAATCCCAGAGGAGGTAAATAATGTGACACCAATCTTAAAAAGGGTTCCAGCAGGGATTAAAAAAACTACAGACTACTCAAGTCTGGCTTCTGTACCAGGAAAAATTGAGAGGAAATTATAACAGATTTAGTGGCAGCATACATAAATACGATATACTGTGGATGTGTTAACACGGCCTTTGTAAATTAAAGGCATGCGTTGCAAACCCTGGAGTTCTTCGGAGGAATGAATAAGCATCTGGAGAAGCATATGATACTTAATATAGTTTACTTGGGGTTTTGAATGGATTTTGAAAAGGTCTCACCAAGTTATGAAGAAAAGGATAGCTATAATTAGCCAATTTTCACAACAGAAAATTTTCACGTTCCTCGTAGTGATCCTTTTGGGGGGCAGTCCTTGTGGAGTTTCTGAGGCAGGGGGAGCTGTGTTCTTCAACTGTCCTACCTGGAAAAATTAATTAATGGGGGGGAAGGGAGTTCGTTCATACAAAAAAACCACTATGACAGTGATAACCAAAGCCTTTTGGTCCTTTGCAGAAGGATCTTGAGAGACTGGGCAGTACAGTGGCAGACAAAAGTCAGTGTCAATATACATAAATAATACAGGGGAAAATAATCTTGACCATTCATGCCTCTAGGTAGCTATGTTTTCTATGGTTTCTATATTCAGGAAAATGATTAATAAAGTCATTGTTGCTGATTTTCCAGAAATATCAGACCATTACTAGAAGTCCTGTAAATGACAAAGAGAAATTTTTTTATTTATTTGGAAAAATTGAGAACAAATCAAACACCTTATGCCGCTGCAGTATACACAGGAGAGAGACAGCGATGTTGATCTTCCTGTAGCGTTCCTGCATCTTGGCTGCTGCGTGCAGGACTGCTCACTCAATTTCAAAAAAGAAGTATTAGAAGTAGAAAAGACATAGAAAAGAGCAGTAAGAACAGCTAGAGGTGTGAAATGTCTCTTTTTTTACAGAGGAGTCTAAATAAAGTAGTGCTCCTCAGCCTTGAAAACTGAAAAAGCATTTGACAGAAGCTCATAAAATCATGATTATTATATTGTGGAAGTGATGATAAATATTGGAAATGGCAAAATGAAATAAATTTAAGATAGGATCAGCCAAAATCCTGTAGGATCCATTCATCAGAGGCTACTAAACACAATGGCCTGTGTGGGCTTGGAGGTTGCCTCAAGTCCCTAAATTGTTGATGGCCAGAAAATGGAAGACTGACCATTCTGTGCATAGCCTGCATCTTGTGTCTGTTAAGCATCTGATTTTGAACAGTGTTGCAGGTAAACTGCTGGGATAGATAAAGCTTGGCTTTACCTGCGCGACCATTTTTTGTATCCCTTTTCTACTAAGGTTGAACCTGCTTAACTCCAAATTTTGTTTCCTGCTTTGTGCCATCTTGCAGTTCTCTCTGAAATATTCCTTTTCCTTTCTCTACGTTTGTGTGAGCTTTTGGCCCAACTGCAGGTACTCAGCTTTTCCTGCTTGATGTGCAAATTTCTGCATCCTGAGCCTATGGATCCCTTTTCATACGTGGAGATCAGCATTGTGTGCTTTCTTTTAAAAATCGCAAAATTTCAGCCAGATTCACAAAATCAGTTGATTTATAAGCCCTGACTTAACAATGCATGTAAACACAGGACTAACTTTAAGCATATGCTTAAGTTCTGTGGATCTCAAGCACATGTTTAAGTGCTTTGCCAGATAAAAATAGAAGCATGATTTAACAGTAGGCCTGACTTTCCATTGTGCTATTTTAGTTTTATGCTGATTTAACTCCAGCTAACTCAGCCAGGATACAGGACTTGGTTTGGAGAAGACAGCTTTGGTCTGAAAACAAGTTATTCCAAACCCTAGAGCTGGAAGAAGTTCTCTAGGACCGAAGATTTACAAGAAAGGGTGTGATGGCAGTGTTAGGCTGCTTCTTCTGGATTCATGGTGTGAGTTTGAGTTTCATGCTGGAATTGCACAACACCCAGATACAAGTGGGTGTCTGGCCATGCTGACAATGTTAAAAGCATCCAGATGTGAAATTTTTTTGGCTATGGAAACTTTTGTGCTTTAAGTGTGCTAGCCCAATTTTCTTGGGAGAATATTTGGGCTGCTTCTTCTGGTGAGATTTTTTTTCAGCATCATTTTAAATGTTGAGAGAAGGAGTGATTTGCCTATAGTAAAATCTATAGATCTACTCCTTGAAAGCTAATTACAGGCCATTTCACCTGGATTTCCCTAAAATATAAACAGAAATTAGGAGAGAGAAAGAAAAAGTCCTGCCCCTGTTTTGAACTGAATTGAAAATCAAGGAACTTCAGCAGTGTTTGAGGGAGGAATAGCAGAATATTGTAAATAATTATGCTAGAAAGATGAGATGCTGCACCCCAGGTTTGATAGCAGTCCAGAGGCATGTCAATGAGACAGGAAACTGGATTCTTTGATTTCTAATGTTGATCGCTCTTAAATCATAGAATCACTGGCCTGATTTTGCTTGTACTACAGTTTACCCAGCAGTTTGAAAAGGAGACATCAAACAGACTGTTCATAGAATAATCTGGATTTGTACCGACTGCTTTCAGCTGCACATGAATAGCTGCCCTAGAATTTGAAAGGCTACTGACTTGAAATGGTTGAGAACTCTTAGTTTTGAGTCGTCTTACTGAACGTATTTCTTTGTTCTGAATTGGTTATTTACTAGGGGAAAGGAGAAGGCATGAGACATCCCTCAAATCGTTTGAAGGAAGGATTGGTCCTGCTCCATTGACACCCTTGGTCTACAGATGTCCCCTATGAGAACTTCACTGAACACCAGGCAAAGAATTGCAGTGGAAGTTTCAGCGCACTCAGGCAGGTAAGGGAAATGATGGCTCAGAACAGCAGGTGTAAAATTTCCTGTAAAAATTCTTGTGTTTCATAATAGAATGACTAGCTGAGACAGCTTTCTTGTGAACCTTGCAGTCATGTGACAATGATCAAAAGCCATGTCAAAAAAAGAGAAGAATTGACACGGAGCACAGAGTAATATTCCAAATGCTATGCAAGTGGCTGTGTTTTTGGAAATTTTTGCCTCTAATTCTAACGTAACCTGCAAAGGTCACTGATGACTAACTCTTGTGTATTCCTCTAAAATAAAAATAGATATGTGATGTTACAGAAAAATTAAAGGAATTTCTGTATCTTTGAGCTGCATGCGTGGCTTACCAACTCACATTTGTACTGAAGTCTTTCAGGACTGGTAAGATTAGTTTCCTTTTTGGGCTGGGGAAATGAAAACTAATGCCAGATTGTGTAGGCAGCTCTGGACTGATGTGAGTGAAACATCAAAACTCATCAATATCTGCAGATATTTTCCTGACAGTGGTAGAAAATGACATGGCTAAAGCCCCAAGATGCTGGGATAAACATTTTTGCCAGCTTGTATGGGAAGGGAGGTAGATCCCAGGACATGTTGGGTCCAGAGGCAGGAACAGCCACCTACATGGAGATGTGTGGAAGCTTTGCTTTTTCATTCTGACATAGGAATGCTGAAATAATGTATTTCACTGTGATAATAAAGCCAGTCTAGTTTTGAAATGGGTGTCTGGTATCTCCTGCAAATAAGATTGCAACAGATGGCTGCATTGCTTCCCAGTCCCAATCAGAAATATGAATTCTTCTTAAAACATTGAGGGAAATGTTATGAAAAAGCAGTGCAGACTCTGCATACCAATGTGAAATTGGTGGAGAGATACAATGACTAAAAGCAGAGATGTAAGACTTGTCTTTAATGGGTACCTTGCCCAGATATACTACATAAACTTTAGAAATATATGCTTATCTTGCAGTTCCATGCAGAAATAGGCATGTGTGCTGTCTCTGAATGTAGCAGAGACAGCCTGGGTCAAGGAAGCAGAGCAAGTCTTGCTCACTGGGACCCCAAATTGTGTTTTAGGAACATGAGGCTCCGTTCCTCATTTTGTTATAAAGTTCTTCCATGGCTTTCAGCTGGTTCTGCCAGTTTATGTGCAGGTGCATATGTATAATACTATAGGCTAAACTATTTGTGCATCTGAAAATATATAGGGAGGTATGCTCTCCCACTCTTGCAGAGAAGCAGTGAAAGGATTCCTGAATTCAGTTATGCCACCACTCTGGTTTTGGGACTGGGATCTCAGCTGTAGAAAAGTGCTCTCCTGTAAACAGTAAGCAAACAGTGGGTTCTCCCCTCCAGCTGCTGACTGCAGAACACCCCCAAGTCCTGGTGCAAGGAAGTGTTTCGTGTGAACAGTTGCATCTCCTGGAACATTTACATGCATATGCACATGCTCTCTCTGGGTTTTTACCACTTGAGCATAAGACATGGATTCTTTTCAGATGCGAAACCTCTGTATGTCCACATCTGGTTTGCTGTGTACCTCACTAGGAGTGATATGGACGCACAGATAATGGCTTATTTCATAGTGTAGTTGTCCAGCTTCAATTTACTGTTCCTTTTCCCTTGTGCTGAATTACTTGTTAATGCTGATATAACCTCTGTTTCGCTCCCTCTCCATCCTAGATGTAAATTGACTTGCCACAACCTGCTACTCTCTAGAAATTACAAAGCCTCAGAAGATAATTTGTTGCTGGTGCTGATAGCATCTGTTTATTCTAATGCACCAGCCGGTTGGGCCGTGCTTGTCTGCAGATGGGGAGAAAATGACCTTCAGTAAAATCGCAAACTTAACAATTCTGAAACAGCATCTTCCTCGGCAGCTAGCTGCTGGTAATCTGAAGTCTGTGTTTTCAGGGAGGCAGCAGTCAAACCAGTGTGAAGCGACTCTGCCATCAGTGAAGCAGAAAGTAGCCTACAGCTTTTTGGAAGGTAAGGCAATATGGGAACACTGACAGTAGGGTTGTGGCCTGAAAAAATGCTGTGTACCAGATCTTTCCAGGATGCTTGGATTCCTTGCTTTCATAAGCTTGACAACTGCCTCTGCCCCTTTGCCCACGAATGTCCAATTAGAGTTCAGTTCTGGTGCCCCATGGAAGGTCTGATTAGAGCACTGTCAATCAGAAAATCAGATAATGAAGAAAATAATAGCGTTTAAACTAAATAGTCAGTAAGAGTTCAATTGGTTGACTGATTGTGATAGAATTGGCAATAGTGGCACAAAAAGAGCCTGCTTTGTATCTTGTGAATAAACGGAGGATGAATATTTTCTCTGGATAATGGAATAATTTTCACTTCATTGGTCCTTGGGAGTATATTAACAATCAGGTTCTAAAGTTACATATACAAATCACTGGGTTTTTCTAACTCCAAATCCTAGAGCTGCAAAGCTGAAGAGCTTCCTAGTTCTTTTATTTTTATTTCTAATAGCCCTACAACACTGTGGAAGTTCTAGAGACAAAAGAAATCTAATCTTAGATCAATATTTTAAATAGAGTGCTATGATCATTAATAATTAACATTAATATTAACTAATTCAAGGAAATTCAAGGGGAATCATACAATGAATGACATACTAAAGAAATGTTACACGTGAAGAGGCAACTAGTATTGATTTTTTTTGGAAAATAACTTTGGTTAACCTCAGTTGGATCTAAAAAAAAAATATCTGGTTGATTATTATACTAATGTTGGTGTAAGAATTTCCTATAAGCCTTTAACTTGCTCCTATACATATTAATTCATAAACTCAAATGGTACAGTATCAAATAGGAAATGGTACATAGATTCTGACTGTTTCAGTTACAGATCTCAAAATGGGATTTGTAAATAGATTTGAAGTGTAAACACATCAAATAGCTGTGTTTCTAGTGGGATCTTGCCAGTCATCCAGTCATTCCTTTAGTCGTTTAATGGTGTGGCAGTGACTGGAAGGAGACATTAACTCCACACTGCTGATATTAGCAGATGACAGAAAGACTGGCTTAGCATAGTTTGGATCCCTTGGTAGAATGGAAATAGCAAATAATTCTTCTTTTCAGGATGCTACAGGTAAAGGAAATTAAAACTCTGAGATTTATGTACCAGATGGAATAGACTGTGTTGAGAAACAGGGATCTGGAAAAGGATTGAGGGTTTGAATGGATAATTGGCTGAATGTCATCTCTCACTCCAGTGCTGTGGCCAAAGGGGCCAAAACAATCCTTGGATCCTTTCTAACGCCTACTTGATATTCCGTGCTTATATACCCAGGGATCACTTTACTGCTGTGTTTGGCATTGGTGCAACTGCTTCGGGAACACTCCATCCAGCTGTGGTACCCACAATTAAAGAAGGATGTTGAAAAACTGGAGATCTTTCAGAGAAGAGCCACAAGAATGACTGAAGGATTGGAAAACATGCCTTACAGTGGAGAGCATCTCCTTAGCTTACCAAACAGCAAGTCAAGAAAAGCTCAAGTCTGGTTTTAAAGTATGCTATAGAAGGAAGAGAAATTCAGAAACAGAAGCTCCTTTGGGCAATAGTGTAATAGGAATCGGTAGTCAGAAATTGGATGAGTTCATACCATATATAAGACTTCAGCTTTTAACAGCGGAAACCATTCTTGGAGCAAAACTCAGGGCTGTGATTTATTCTGTCATTGGCAAGTAGATTGGATGCTTTTTCCATCAGTTACACTCTGGTTCATGCAGGTATTCGTTCAGAGCAGCCTTGTTGCTGGCGTCCTTTCAGAAGTCAAACCTAGGTGACCATGGCTGTCCTCTCTGGCTTAGTTAATTTATAAATCACAGTTCTCACTCCAAATTGTTCATAATCTAGATACACAACATCCTTCAGATACAAATTCTGCTGTCTGATCTGGATCCTAAACTCCATTCTCCAGCTTCACTGTAGGACTGGATAGGAAAAGCACGAATTTGTGAAGTATTTGTATGAGAGATTTTGTTTGATCATATGAAAAGCTTAGGGACTAGATGTTAATTTCTAAAACCATTTCTCTTCTTTTCCAATTCCCATATCAGCACACAGTCTTTGGCAGGGGGCAGGGCAGGAGGTTTTGAATGAACAGGTAGAGTCAGGCTCCTTTTCTCAAAGGCTTGAAGTCATAGTCTGGCAGAAGGATCCACCAACATTTTTGAAATGGACCAGAGAGAGCAGGGAAGAGAAGAACCATGTGTCTGGTTCTAGGTCCTACCCCTGATGTTCCCTCTAACAAAGCCTGAACTTGTTATTTTGACTACTGGGCAGTCTGTGCAGTGACCTGTGGCCTTGGCTATTATCCTGCCTTCCTCTCTAAGGAGAATTTTTCTCCTGGGTAGCACAAAAGCACATTAGCAATGGCACAGTGGGGAAGTCTGCCTTTCTGCTGCCCACACTGTGCATGCCCTGCGAGAAGGAAGTCTGCCTGAAATCTTCTCCAGCCCCTAAAAATAAAATGGGCATGGCACATCTCACTGTTCACTGAATTGGGATTTAATCCAAATATTCTTTGAATGTGATCAAACCTCAAGTTTGGAGGACATCTGAGCCTTGGATGTGGGTTCTTTCCATTTTAGAAACACTACTTTCTGGTCTGCTTCTCTAGGACCACTTAAAAGTCTTCAAATCAAACCACATCTGTGGCTTTCCCCACTTCCCTACTGGGCTGCTTTGATTTCTGAACCTTTGAGTTTAGCAAAGAAAGGCCACTTTGCTTCCTTCTACAGAAAGGTATTGTCACCAGGATGATAGGAAGCAAGGAAATTTTGTTGAAGCTTGATCAGAAATGCTTTATTGCAAGGTTTTTTCTTTACTTTCATGTCAATATGCTTTCTCTAGAAGCTCCTTTATAAGACTCAGACTCTGCTATGATTTGAAGTTGACTCTGTACTCTTAGTTTTCCCCATTTTTATTGGACAAACTATCTTCCCTTTCCTTTTCTCCACCCAGGCTGTGGAGAGAATCCAGAACAAGGACCCAGCACCTGGCTGTGCTGGTTGTGGTCCTGCACCAGCTGCTCCATGCTGACACCTATACAGGGCTCTTGGCCTGTTTTGGGAATCAGAACAATTGTGGTTATTCAATTGCCTGTGCAAACGTGGGCTTTTGAAATCCCACCCTCCCAAGGAACTGTAAGGGCTACTTCTTGTTCATTTTTTCTCTTTAAATCCCAAATATAGTATCATTTCTGTGAATGCTTAAGGAGGGAATACACCCCATTTCAAGGCAGCACACAGCTTTTTCATCACGGAGGTCACAGCTGTGGCTGTATTGGGAAGCATCTGTACAACAGCAGTGGTGAGCTCTCTTTGCTGGCTCTCTGGCCAGGGTTGAATTTCACTCTCTGAGCACATTTTTTGCCATGGGATTTTCATCCCTAATGCATGTAAGTATTGGTCAGCTGTAAATGCTCCATCCTCTTCACAGAAATTAGTCCAAACCAGGACCCCTGGCTGATGGGGAAGCTGTCCATGGCACATGTTGTGCCAGAGTTTTGGAGGGGTTCAGCTGTGAACTTGGTGTTTGCAGTTTCTGCACTTCTGCTAAGTGTTCTAGCCCACTGTCAGCCATCCACGCCATTGCTATAACAGCATTGTTAGAGCATTTGCTCTTGGATTGCAAAAACTGGGCTGTACACCAAATTATCTATGTCCTTTTCCATGTCCTTTTGGTTTTGAAATCTATTTTAAAGTCAAAATCCAGAAGCTTTGCAATGTGGTAAGGACATGCTCTTTACCAACCTAAGGTGCTATATGAATGTGGTAGATAGAGATGTAGTTCCCTAGTTCATCTGAAAGTATTTACACTCATGACTGTAAACTGATACAAGTATTTTAGTTATCAGCGGTTTATAAATATTCAAGATAGATTGTGTGATGATTACATTTAATACATTTATGGATCAATGGTAGAAATATCTTTAATTATATCTTTTAAGGCATCTCCTGTTCTTTAAAGTGCCTTCGGTTTGGATCAGCTGGAGACCTCTGGAACAACTCAATGATAAAACTGGAAGAAAATTTTCCCTGCTCCAATACGCTGTCAATATTGGGTCTGCTTAGTCAAGGAAAAGATTGCTGTTTAAATTAATTTTGTGAGGATCCAATCAAAGCAAAAAGTAATACTGAAATATGTTGTGCTAGATCTTACAAGGCAAACATTCTTTCTGGATATTCTGGAAGGGCATTTCACCTGGAACAAAAAAATGAGGTGGAGAAGAATAAAAAAAACTATTTCTTTTTTCTGGATGTTGTAATTTTTTATTTTTTTGTAAGATAAATGTATTCTATCATCAGCTTGAAGAAGGCCTTGTTTTTATAAGGATCAGAGTAAAGTTATGTGTTAACTTGGGATTTCCAGGTTTTCAAAACCCAATATCTTCCGTACTTGTATTTCTCTAGGTTTCCAGAAAAAACAGATGAATGACTGTGCTTGTTCTCTGGGATAATTTGTCTTTCAGGAACCCTATATTCTCCCTCAAAAGAGGCCCTGCATGGTAAATTTTACCTCTTTACCCAAACTCTATTCGCCAGTAAGCCTTCCAGCTCCAAGCTATTCTGTTTGTGTTCAGAGAACAAAGGGTGAATCACCATCTTAATTAAGGTCAGTGTGTGATATCTTTGTTATTCTTCCAGCTGTTCTCGGCTGGTGAATAAAGAGTTAAAAATAGGACATAGACTCTTCTCTCCTGTAGTCTTTGATGATTGCCCAGTTTACAGGAAGGTCCTAAAAATTCTCAGTGATAGTGTGTTTTGATTAATATTCACATTTCCATCCAGGTTTTCTTTAAAAGCCTGAGTAAGTTGAATGCAGACCACAAAATCAGCTGAATTGTCATGTTTGCCCAGCACATCATTAGGGATAGAAAGGAAGTTAGGCCATTGGTCACACTGGAATTTTTTTCAGCCTATGAGTTGATAGATCTTCATAATTTTAGTGCCCCTCGATAGGTTTGTTTGAATCTAAAATACATCAGTAGAAATATCTCAGATCAATTTCTCAGACTCTAGCTGGAACAGCAGTTGAAAGTCAGGGTCAGGAACTTTAAAAAAAATGGGGACAGAGGAAAGAAGGAAGTGGGTTCTACATCATTACAGCATTTTCTCCCAAGAACTTGTATGAGTTTCATTGCAGGCCCCAAGGCAAAGAATTTTCTACTCAGGCTGCAGGAGGGAGTGTTGAAGTGTTGGGAGAGGCAGGATGAGAAAGCAGCTACGTTGCTTAGGCAGTTGTTAGAAAAGCATCGCTGGCAAACTAACACAGTAATTTTGCAAAAGAAAAAAAATCTTGCCCAGGAAGGAGAATTTTGCTGACAAGGTGTTAAGAAAAGAAATATCTGCTTTTATTTCGTTCGGTTCTCTAAAGGGATTTAGCATTTTGGTGTGTACTTCTTTCATACCAAACTAACTTTCAAAGTAAACCCAATTCCTCTGCCAACATACTTTTTAAAGGTGCAACACAACTCTTTTTTCAGAACTCCATCTTGTTTGAAATATATCAAATTTATTGTTTTTTCTGGCTTAAAGTGAGAGGCTGAACTTCGGGGGCTGTAAAAATAGTGGTAACGTGGTTGAATCCTACAGGAGTCAACCATGGACAGAAGTTGCTAACATTAGGTTGTGTGTGGCTTCACCCAGGATCAGAAGAGAGACCTCACGTGGGTTCCTTAATACTGCTTTGAGGCTGATCTCTGTGCTCATCCATCTATGCCAGAGGCACAGTCAGTGGGCAGCGTTGGGGAGTGTGTACTCTCCCTGCTAGTGCTCCAACTGGATCATTGGCATCAGGTTTTTACGGCATATTATGGCAGTGCTAAAAAATAGTGTTATCGGATTACCAAAGTGCTTGGATTTAGCTTGTTGGTGTGGCCTTTCAGTAGGTTTGGAATGGGAATAGAAAAGAAGAAAATAGTTTTGGCCCATCTTTCTCTGAATTGTCTGTCACCATTCAGAGACTGTGCCACAGATATGAGCATCTCTCTCATGGGGGAGGAGAAGGGTGAAGGAGAAGGGTATTTTTTGTATTCACCTTGTATTGACATTAGAGCACTTGTAGTTATTCCCCCATCAAGACACATTAAGGAGGGACGCCTCACAAGATGATATAAGTGCTGTATTTTATGACCTGAATGCAAAACCTGTATTAGTTTCAACCTGCTTCTGGTAACATGTGTCTAATGCTAAATTACCTCTTTTATGTGGTTTGTATATTACACACTAACCTCAGATTGCTTTCATGTGTTCAACTTTCAGGAGTTCAAGAGTTTTGCAGGAAGAGCAGTAAAATGTGGTTTTGTCAATCTCTTTAGGTTTTGGGCCAAGCTGGGTTTCTGATGGGCAATTTGAACAGCAACGACTGCCTGGAAGAGCAGGCGTAAGCAGCTTGCGTAGTGTAGACATGTGCAAGTTCATGTGCATGGGGGGCAACTACCAGGGGAACCCATTTGGGACGAACTGTAACGGTGCAGGTCAAAGGCTAGAACAATGCAGTGACAGGCAGACCAGGATGGATTGGGAAGTAGCATTACAGAGTTCTTATTTTCTTAAGCAGACATGCTTCTAGAGATGTAGTTGTGAGTGTATAAGATGATAGACCTAGCAATGGTTCATGCTGAGCAATGCTGTGCCACAATGGGGGACTGGACTGACAGCTCTAGGGCTGCTGTGCTCACTTCTTGCTGAGCTGACTGAGCCTGAATCAGATTTTTAGAATAAGACTAGTGTTTTCTAATCTAGTTTTAAATGCCTTGGGAAATGTTTTGGATGAGTGACCCCATGGCTGGTTATTGAGATAGGGTTAGTACCAGCATGGCAATAGTCATGGAGACTTTGTGCTTGTCATGGTGCCATGTGCATTTCCTAATCTCCTGCCTTTAAAGGCAAATATCCACAGTCCCTTACTCTACCTGGGCCCATAGTGGCCCTCAAGAGACTACCCGTGTGAAGGGTGAAGTGAGCACTTACAGGGGGTTGTATTAATGTGCATGGTGAGTCAGGAGAAAGGAGACTGTGTTATGGTGGGGCAGCACAGTGGTTACAGCAAGGCTTGGGGAGAGGAGCGGAGACATGTCAGCATGCTGGGGCTGCATGCAGGGGATGCTCCTCCCAGGCTGCCCGTGGCCAAAAGCTGTCACTGTGATGGATGCCATAGTGTGGGCTGGCAGACAGCATGTTCCCCATGGTCTGTCTCCCTCTCCCCTGCACAAAAGAGGGATCCAAGGAGCAAGGCAGTGGGAAGCCCCGAACCTCCCCACTTGCAGCACCTGCTTTGCTCCTCCATGCCATGAGACCTCCCTGGAAGAAGAGGTGGGACCGCTCCTTCTGTCTCTTCCTGAGTGGGATGATCTCAGCATGAGTCACTTGCGGCACGATATGGACCCTGTTTCTTTGGAAACGGCACCCAACTAGCAGCTGCACAGCTCAGCACATCTCTGACGCAGCTTCTGGAATAGGGCAGGGCACCTTCCTAACCAAAGCATTCAAGGGCAAGGCTTGAGCGTGCTCTAATTTTGCAAATGGTTCTCGCCTGAGAGCAGGATGCAACGAGCAGAAGAGGGTGGGGATGCTGTGGATCTGTTTCCCCCATTCTTGGTGTCCACTTAGTGCTCGCAAAGTGTTCGCTTCTGAGCCTACAGGGAAAGCTGCAGGAGCGGTGAGCGCTCTACTAGAGATATTAGCTGTAACACAAAGGGAGATCTTGGTTTGTTGGTCACTGGTGTCTCAGTAGGGTTTCAATGGCTGAGGATTATTCCTGCAGTCTCCACTTGAGTCCCAGCCTTTTTGCTGTGGGAAGCTGTCTTGGTCCTGCTTGAGTCTTCTTCTCTAGTCTTCATTTTTAATGTATCTCATGAGATTCTCAAATATTTCCTAGACCAACACCTTCCTTTCCTCACAGAGGTCTACCCTTCCCTCGAGTCATTGGAAAACACTACCCCAAAGCCATTTGCTTGGGCTGAGTGACATGCTGGGCAGTTAATGAACCAGCACAGCTGTGTCGAAGCATCTCAGCAATGAATACAGGCTAAAATAGAAGCCACAAGCGGGAAACATGCAAACCCTTCCTGTGCCAGAGACAAAATCCAGGGAATGCTGGGCTGGATTGCTGGCTTTTCACGCCTCTCACTAATTAAATCCTAGTCTGTAGTCCACTTGTCCCTTCTGTCCAAGTTGGTGTCTTCTTAAAAGCTTTATGGAGGCATTTCCACTGGGGCATCTTCCAGTAACAACAGAAACCCTCATGCATCACCTTTAAGGCAGATACATGTAATTAGGTTGTTTTTTGGAAGGTTGGTTTGCTAGAGGTAAATGGCCCATCACAGAGTTTAAATGGCCAGCTTGTCCAGTTTTTAACCTCACAAAGATTTTGTTACAGTTAATCCTTTCCTGATGGTCCCTGCACCCTGTTCCAAGTAACTTCAATGACACAGCTTAAGTCTATTTAAAAGGAGGGGTGGAGTGCTTTTCCCACTCATTCCAGCAAAGAAACAAACCCAGGCCAGTCAAAAGGTTTCAAGTAAGATTGAGTGATACTCGAAATATGAAGATATTTGGTTTGTTTAACAATCCAAATGTGGTGAGTGGAAGAAAGTTGTCTAGTTTTTCATCAACTTAACATTTGTGCAATGCTGCATGCAGAAGTGGGAGTAGTGGCTACTATGTAGCCAGTTCTCATAATTTTATCCTGAATTTTGCAATGTGATACATTTGGAAAAAATAATCTGTTATTATCTAAGAAATTAAGTTCTCATTAAAAAATAAAAAACAACCAAACTCACGACATCCAAAATGTGTTTCTAGCCCTTACGCTTATGTAGAATGTGACCAAGTACACCCCAAAGTAAAACAAAACAAAAAAACCCTCACCAAACCTTACCGTTTCAGAGTCAACCCCTGTACACTCATGTTCCATTTTGCATTTGACTTTTTTTGTTGTTGGCATTTCTGCAGTTATAAGTCAATGGATGCCCTGAAGCAAAGATTTGATCTTTCTTGCCTGAGCTTGCTCCGCAAAAGGCTATTGGTAATAAATATTATCCAAGTGACTGTGGTGTAAGTAATGGCATTCCTTACCCAAAGATCACCCCCCACCCCCCCCCCCAAAAAAAAAAAAAAAAAAAATCACTCTCTGCTCACGTTGGGAAAGAACTGCTGGGAAGAAAGGTGCAAATGACTTTTGTCTCTGCTTTTAATGTCAGATACAGCTCACCTGTGCACTAAGAACCATATTGACCCAGAAGGATCTGAGCAACCTCTAGTTCCTGATCTCTTCCCCTGTTTTGCTGGTGAAGCCCATGTCTGGGGCTGTGCTCAAAACACCTTCTTCTTCCTTTCCTATAAGTAAGCACTGAAATGGCAGCCCCCTTCCCAAGTGGGAACACACGGTGCCTTCCCCTCATTTGGCCTGGCAGCTCAGGCCAGCTGTGCGCATCCAGCAGCAGAAAGTCCAAGCTCACTGTTCCTAAGCAAGGACCGATGCCTTGGGCCTGAGCCTGGCCAGCAGCCACCAATAGAGAGAGGCATGGAGGACACCAGATCCTGTATTTAAGCCCACCCTTGGACCCACGCTTTCATTAGCACCATTGCTCCAGCATTGAACTGGAGAGGCTTCCACACAGACAAAACTGTAAGGTAAGCCCAGGCACTCCCTCCTTCGCTGCCCACGAAAGGTGAGTATCCCTGGTGATCCTATGAGGAAAGAATGAATCTCCTCTTTTAGTACTCTTTTTTTTCTTTCTTCTTTTGTTTTCAAATATAGGCGGTAGAGGGTGGGAGGACTTGGAAGTATACTGGTTCGTCTGTATCTAAGTGCTTTACATTTTAGGCTTCCCTGTAAAATATAATGATAGATTTCTTCAGTAATAATTACAGTGGGAAAAAAGCTTCATCCAAGTTGCATAAACTAGCTTTATCCAGGCATGTGGTTTTATAAGAGTTTAATGGTTGATTATCTAGGAAAGACCACAAGCTTTTGTTTAGTGATAAGAAGGGTCAAAAAAATTAAAGGAAACCCAAGCCATAAACCCCTCTCTGAAGGTTTTTTTGTTCCACCACAGTACACTAGTGATTGTCACTGGAATCAGTGTGTGGTTCTCTTATCTTGTGGTGGGAAGATAGATAGTCCCTGGGGAAAGCAGTAAGCTGCCTGAGTCTTTGAGTCGAGCAATGGAAAACATGGAGTGTGATTTTCAGAATCTCTGTCTATAATCCATCCTTAACTGTTCCCATAGTTCCGTGCAGTTTGAATTCCCTTAATTGCATGATGGATTTACAGTTGAACATTTCAGATATAATTACCTCTATTATCGAAAACAAAGGAGACACGTGCCAGTTTGAAAGAGTAAAGACATAGCCTCAAGGAAAGGAATTAGTTCATCTTGTCTCTTCCCCTCACACATGCACATGCAGATATTTCTGCACAAATCCCTGTCTACCTACTTGTCAGTGCATTCATTGTCCCTTGACTTCCAGGCTGCCCTTTCTTCATGCTTCTGGGAAGGCTCCTAGTGTTTGAAAAGTCCTTTGATTAAGTTCATGGTCATCATCATACGCCCAGTTACCAAAAGAAGTGCAGCTATTGGAACTTTGATATATGTGATAAGAGCAAAATAAGCTCTTTAACAGTGCTTCCCAAGGTTTGGAGAACTGGCAACCTACAGGCCATGAGACAAGAGCACCAGGGCACCCAGTGAAATCGCTGTATCTGGTTCATAGAAAATAGAGTCCTTCACATGAATGCCCACTATGCGAGGCAGTAAATCTCGTTCATTAGATCCTCTCTTTGGAGTCCTTGTTGCATTTGGGACAGGCAACTTGTCTGCAGGATCTTCCAGACCTCACTTGTTCTCTCACTGGAGGTATCTCCAGAGTTACTACTGGGACCTGTCTGCTCAAGGAATTGACTGCAAATGGAAGCAGGACTGGACTCCAAATTTCTGTTTGCATTTAGACATTTTTATGAAAACTATTCACTTACCACTATTCAGTCCCAAGCTATTTGAGCCCACTCCCAAAGACAAGCATGATTATTGCCCTTTTCTACAGATGGCCATCATTAGGATTGAACCATGAGTACTGAAAATAAAAAAAAAATAATTAAAAAAAACCCACAAACCAAAAAAGATATTATGGTGTCTTGGAATGTGTTAGGTACAGATTTGGGGCTTTCTTAACTCCTTTTAAGGTAAGCAGCGCTGGTACAACTGAGTAGTATTGTGACAAAGGGCAGTGAGGTGTGTTTGTGTGTCTGTGTATATATGTACGTAGACACATAGCTTTTGAGAATGACACTGGAGAATTAGACACATTATAGCAGGGCGGTGTCATTTTTCATATCAGCCTCATTCATCTCTCTGCAGCCAGTGCCAGGAATACAAGGTTGTGATGATGTTCAGCAGCACACAAGCAGCTACCTGAGGTCCTGTTGTGTACACACCCACGGATGTTGCCCTGGAGACCACGCGGCAGTGAGGGCGGCATGCCTGTTTGAATCCATACGCTGAGGGTTGCTTGGAGAAGCCCATCCATCAGACAGGTTAATTGGGAGCTTCGCCAACGCCTGCCCCCCTCGCTGTGCCGCTCCTTGCTGTCTCTGCAGAGTTCCGAGAGGGGAGCAGCAGAGTTGCCAAAACACACTGGGAGAAGAGAAGAGCTGGGGTTTGGGTGCTGGTTTTTGCATGTAGCCCACACATGACTGTGCAAGGCAGCCAGAAGTGAGGCCACTAAATCCCCATGGGGGTCTAGACCTCCTTTCCCTGTTTGTAGCACTCTGCCCTGCCTACCGAGGTGCTGTCAGAGGGCCTCCTTGGCACAGCATGTGATTGTCCGAGGGGGATTCATCCCATCGAATGTAGACGTGGCAACTGCTACACCTCAGCTGTCTAGACACCCCTTCTAACGAGCAGAGAGCAAGAGATGTGTCTAGGGGCTGAGTCACCTTAACCTGACAGCCCAAACAAGCCTGGCTAATCTCCCCTGAAAATATGCCCATTTTTCTCCAGCAGCTATGACATGAGCCCAGAGTGCTCAGGTTGGATGGAGATATCTGCACTGTAAGGCAAGCGGAATCCCTCTCCCTGTTCTCATGTTGACTGTGGCCATGAAACATTAACAGATGAGAAAGTTGATTTGTTCTGCCCTTGTCCATGTCTTTCAGGCCTTCTGCTGTCTCTGGGGATGAGAAAGGAACAGTCAGCTATTAGCCAGTGCCCCATCTTGAATTTATTTTTATATCTCTCTCTTTGCCTTCTGATGAACTAGACACCTGGAGATGTGCCTCAATGGTTAGTGCAATCAGCTGCGCACAGTGCTGAGCAATGATTGTCTTTCCTCTTTCTAGGATGTCAGACTCTACTGAGAGCTACCATCAGTTATACACAAAGTCTCCACATCTCTTGGTATCTCTCTTGCCCAAGCATGAGACCATGCTACAACCTGTTATGCTGGGGCGGATGTTGGGTACCGTGGTGAAGAAAAGCCTGTAGCACCAGGCTTCAGTCACAGAGGGGGATTTTTAAGTGACTTTTAAGGGTGTGGCCAGGGGCCTGGTAGCTGTTCTCCAGTTCTGTGCTGCTTCCAGACCCTGGTGACAGACATGGGCATTCAGCAGAGGCTGTACAAGCCAGTCTGTCAGAGAAGTGGTGCATAGACCAGGGGATGGCTGCAAGAAGTCATCAAGGGTGAGGAGCTGGCTTTAGTCAGTGTGGTTGCACGCATCTGAAATGTGTCCACTGCCTGCAATGTTAAGCCATTTTCTGAGCTTCTCTTCATTGTGTTGTGCTCTTTTTGGTCATCATGTTTGTATAAAGCATAAGCCTTTGGGGCAGAACTTTGCTTCCTTTGACACTCCTAACTCATTCTTGCAAGCTTACATTTGTTGTTGTTGCTGCTGTTGTTGTTGAGTAACCAGTAATAAATAATGTTTTGGTCAAGGCTTTTAAAATGTGTAGCTGAACCTCAAAGCATCTCTGAGTTGTCTGGATCATGAGTACCATTGCTCCTGATTTATTATTAGGGGAAGCATGGCACAGACAGGGCATCTTAGTGTGAGATAAAAAATAAAAATTTGTGCTATATTATATTTAGGGAGATGACACATTCCCTACCAGAAATCCTGCACACCTGGGTGTAGACAAATGAAGAAAGGCCTGAACAGACTAAAAGAAAATACCTCCTTAATCTAGAAAATGTGTTTAGGAAAGGAGATTTTTACCTTGTGCCCCTTGTTTCAGGTTGGAGTTGAAGAAGCATCTCCCTTCTAGAGGCACAGGGTTCCTGTAAGTGGCAGAACAAAAAATATTGCAGGGGGAAAAAAAAAAGCCCTTGAATTCCAACAATACCATCTCCTTTCAAAGTAAGATTTATATGCAAGAAGACAATCTCTCTTACAGAGTTTTTCCTGTCGCTCAGAGTCCACTCACTGGAAACAAGCACACGATTTAAAAAGATATTGGAAGAACAGCTTGGACACAGAGAAAGGAATGACCTGGAGTCTTAAAAAACAGACAAGCTTTTCAGTAGCTTGGAGCTTGGAACAAGAAGCTAAAAGTCATGTAAGGCCAGTAAAGTTTGGGGCATTCTTGTTACCTAAAAAATAACCATTCTTGGCTTCTCTTGTTAGTATCTCTGCTCAGGGATTAAGTTAACTGTTTTGTGGGGAAGCTGGATGCAAATCTGCAGCTGTGGTGGTGAGTTTTCTTGAATGTGTAAAGGGTTGTGATGAGCGAGTGGTTAGGTTATTTGAGGGCTGGTGTTCCTGAGCCCTCTTTGTCTGGGATCCAGACAAGCCTTCCTGTTGAGAAATGCTGGCCTACTTCTTCAGTGCAAGACAAACAACATACCAGCTCCTACTGTAGCAGGGGACAGTGGAAGTAGTGAGCTATTTCCATTTAATGCTACAAGCATGTAGTGGCTTCTGGAGGTATCTAAGCAGAAGTATCACAGCTCCTCTCTTTGTCTCCCTCTCATTCCTTGGTTTTATTAAGACGGTTCTGGCTTTTGCAAAATTTTAGGAGATGATGTGGGGGCTTCTTGCAAGGAAAAGGTTTGGTTTTGCTCTCAGACTGTGGTTCCTGAGGATTAAGTATGCCCTGGTCAGACCTGAGGATGCCCATGTGGGAACCTGCGCACCTCCAGAGTGGAAACAACAGGCACCACCAGCTGTATTCAGGGACACAACTTCATCTGCAGGGTGAGCGGAAAGTATGTGAGAATGCTTATTATCATTTCCTAAAAAAAATGAAAAACAACAAAACAACAACAAAAACCCCCAAACCAAAAAGCTGCCCCCCCGCCCCCAAACCAAACAACCAAAAAAACAGAGGCATATGTGCTTCATTTAAAACAAACAAGCCCAGATAAAAAAAATATCTCTTTGGAACAGAATAGAGCAAGGACTTGTTTGTCATGTAATATGGCATCACAGCAATGCATGAAAATGACTTTGCTGCTTTGGTGTGCTGGTAAGGGTTTAAGCTGTGCTCTGAGGAGCACTTTCTCTGCTGTGTCTCTTAGGAGGCACTGTCTAGGAAATGGGTAAAGGGATACAGAAGATGTTTTGTGACACCTTTGAAACTGGTAATTTGTGGCTGTAAGTTGGGCTCTTTTTGCAAGTTTGTCCAAGTTGTCATGAGGCTGCTTAAGAAACCCCGAAATCCCCTAGTACCAGCTACTACAATGGCTCTCCCTCTGTTCCGCCACAGATGCCCATGTACATAGAGCCCATATATTCTATTGATGACTATATAGGCTATTACATACACATTTAATAATTGTATCACATGTCTAGCTTTCTGTGTGTGAAAAGCATAGGGGTATCTATCAACAGACATAAATGCATACTAAAATGCTATGATGTGGTAGAAGGGCTCTTAGGAGGAGATGTGTGGGAAGCGCTCTTTGTTATGGCTGTACCATCCTTGACTAACCCAACTGTGATGAACCCAAGCTGAAGAAACCTTTGTATCACACAGTATTTTCCAGTTAATTATATATATTTGTACATCTGGGCGTGTGTGTGTGGACAAGTGAGATCATCCATTCCTTTGAGACTTTTTTTATCCTATCCAGAACATTTTTCCTCTCCCTAGCTGTTTTCCAGGAGCTCAACAACAACAATAGAGCCAAGAGCCTTCCCTCTCATCTGGTGTCTGCAGTCCAGTGTCTGTTCCGGGGTGTGGGCTCCAGGCACTCCAGTGGTGTCAACTCCAAGGACTGGTCCAGCTTGAGTCTGCTGCGTTTCCAAGCTCAGATAACATGGGATGTTTTCAGGCCAGCCTGGCTGCTGGCCGGGTTCTTGCCAGAACCTGGAAATGGGAACCAGGAAAACGAATATTTTTAATTTTTTTTTTCTTTTTGTGTGTCTGAATATGAGAGAAACATGATAAAGAAAAACTCTAGGTTTTGAGCCATCTGGCATCCCTTAGCTGTATGCATTCAAGGGTCTAGCTCACCTTTAATTTGAACAGATTTGTTCTATAGTTGTATTTGAAAAAATCTATTTTAGTACTTGCTTAGAAGTTTTGGGGTTAGTTTTGGTTGCTTTTTATAGAGGTGGGTTGGTTTGTGTAGGTTTTTTGGCTTTGGGGTTTTTTGGGTTTGTTTTTTTTTTAAATGGCATTATTATTTTTTCCTTCCCGTATTTTCTTGGATCGGAAGGTTCACTGAGATGCCAAACTATGGCTGGCTACAGCTTCGGTACATCTTGTAACAATGCAGGCCATGACATGCCAGAGTGATGGAGCGTGGTTTGTACAGTCCAGGAAAGATGTGACAGATTAACACTGCTGATAATGTTTGCCACTCCGGATCTTCTACTAAAATCCCCTTATTCCAGGTAGTTTAACTCTTGAGACACTGATATAGTAAGTACCTAAAGAAAACAGATGCCTACAGACAACCATAGCAGTGGTGGACAGTTGGAGTATTTTGTGCTCCATGAGAACAATATTTCTACATTGTAGAGCTGGGCAACAGTAGAAACGTGAGTTACTCTTTACTAGCACGGGAACCATAATTTCTGCTTAATTCCTATGTAATTCCAGGCAGTGTGCTGGCTGGGATCTGCATCCTGCCCCCTGCTTCCACAAGGAGTAAGAGGAATGCTAAGCAGCACCCACCACAGCATGCTCCTCTGCAGCGTAAGGTGTGACAGCTCCAAAATACATCCCTCTTGCCTTGGTCAGAAAGGTCATGTTGGGGGGTAGGGGGAGGGTCATAGGAGTATGAGGAAAGAAAATTGATGTGGGGAAAAAAACCCTTTTCTTCCTCTTCCTATTCATCTTTTCCTCCTTTCCCCACCTAGAAAGCACGAAGTGGTGTGCCACACCTGCAAAACTTATGTAGCACAGGCCAGGCTTTGCAAAGGTACTCTAGTTCTGTCTTGTTTTTTGGGATATAAGTAGGTTATATTTATAGTTTTGCTTTGGGTAAGGTGCTCATGAACCAGCGAGAGTCCTACAGCACTGATCTACAGGCCAGCCCAAAAGGGAAGGAAGCAAGCCTGGATTACAGGATCATTAGTTCTTAACCTGAAACAAGAGGGATGTGCAGGATGAATAGCTGTCATTGCTGAGTATAATGCACCTTTCCAAAGGAAGCTGCACTCCCATCTGATGAAGTCTTAACCTTGTGGGAGGCAATGAAAGTTGATTGCTGTACTCACCAGGCTCATCGTTTCCTTTGTAGTCTTTGTAGTCACTCCCCAAAGGTTTATAACATCTGCGTGGATGGAAGAAGAGACTGCAGAGATGGTCTGAGTATCAGGATTGCTCACCTGCCCCTGAGGGTGGGTCTGGAGGACTCAGAATCTTCTTCCTGCTCACCTGAGCAGTAGCAGGGCTCTCTTGGTGAAGCTCCATTCCTCCTTTTTTGCAACAGGAGGTGTAAGCAGTTTCCAAAATTTGGAGAGGAAATACCCTTACATCTCTCCCTTCATTACAATAACTAGTGGGAGGAAAGAAAGAGGAGTCCTGCAATGATCATTATTGAGTTGAAAAGAAAAATCTCCAGGCTGCAGGATGCCCTAGCCACTGGTGTTAGAAAGACAGCGATTTTCCACCTAGCACTGGACAGGCTCAGGGCAGGATCTGGGATGAATTGATTTGGGATAGGAGCCCTGTTGTCCTGGTTTTAAATGACTTGTCAGGAACACACTCCTCAACAACTACATCCAGAAATTCTGGTCTTATTAAAGTCGTAAGTGAAACTCGATGAATTTTGCTTGGCAGGATCCAGAGATGGAAAAGAAAGGGCAGATCACCAGAAGCAGTCTTAATTCAAATAGTTGTGTTTTTCTGGAAAAGAGAGGAGAGAAGGAAACTGTTGGTAGTTAGTCATTTTTCCCTACCTCTTCAACAGAGCCACTGGTATAGGGAAGCTAGAGCCCTGATTATTATTTGCAAATGTTTATGTATTTATTGTTTTCATGAAGCAAAATCTCCACATTAGGTTCTATCCCTTTCCATTTAGCTTCTTGATTATCTAATTGTGTTCATTTCTACGGCATTGGCTGCTGCATATAGTCCATCCATCCTTCTATCTATGCTGGAGAACGAAGTTACTAAAAGATCAGTTACTGCACAGATTTATTGCACCTTATCTGTTCTGCTGTGCCTAGCTACATGCACGTCCTCAGCTAGCAGCCCTCAAAGGGCAGCCTGTGCCATGTTCAGCAAGGACTTAGCTGCCTCCCCTGGTCCCAGGACAAGAGCTGGCAAATGGGAAGTTACCCTATTGTAAGTGGTGTGCTCTAAAATTACGCCCTAGCTTACCTTGCGGTAACTTGCTCGTGTAGTCGTGGCCTTAAGGTTTTTCTTTAGTATCCATGGCCACAACATCTAAGCATTTTATGGTGCAGCATACACTAAACATTAATTTCAAATTATTGAGAATATTTTCATGACTCAACAACTTTCTAATGACTGTATACCTTATTAAAGTCCTGCAGCCCTTTAATAACAAAGTTTTCCCTGATCCCTTGGCATTTAAACACCCTGTATAACTGAAATGAAATGCATAGCTGAAGTGTTTTTTTAGGACACTTGATTTAAAGTGAGCCCAAAGCAGCAAAGGACTCTTTGAACATCTCTAGAGTGGACGCTCCCAGAGCTGTCTGTATACAGTTTAAATTAATTATTCCCTTCATGGAAATTGTACAAGATGTCCCCCAGGCTCTTTTTGACTGCCTTGCTGCCCTTTTTGATAATCCCTTGCTATCCTCTGGGCTTTCTGTGGTCCTAAACTTAACATATAAAGCTATTTTTATCTAGGGGCTAGGGTGTGAATAAATGCAGAGAATGTCTCTCAACATGACTTTGTGTTTGTGAGCCTTCCTTCAACTTGATTAGAAATGCTCAAACTTTCTTGCAAGCTGCCTTTGAGCATCCTCTGGTGAAATAGCTGTAGTAAGAAGGATTTTTTCTCCCATGGGTCACACGAGGCAGCAATCAGCCAGGAGCAAAAGGGAAGCTTGGAGGGAGACCGGAGGCTTAGGAGGTGGAGCCTCTGGTCTCTATTCTTCAGTGCGCCGCTGCTGCATGAAATGACCTTGGACAAGTCTCCTCGCCGCTCTTGGGTAACGTAGGTATGACGCAGGCATTCATCCCGCAGCTACGCCAGAGCCGCACTGTATGCCTTTGCTGGGCTCAGCTCAACTAATTTAGCTGGGGTTTCAATAGCACCTTAGGGAGATGGGTTCCCAACCCTCCATTAATTTTAAATGGGGACACAGGTGCCTCTAGGGTTCTTGAAAAATCCAGCCCTTAATGTTTTATGGAAAGGGTATAATGTGCCAGGAGAAAAGAAGGATTTTGTTCATGTAATTAGTTGTGATGAGTCCTTCGGATGGAGGTAATTCACTGAAGCATTGCAAAGATCCCCTGCAACAGGCCCCACAACCTCTTATCTTTAATGACCATCAGCAGAGAGAGCACACAGCACAACTGCTTTGTACCAAAATGCCGGTTCAGTCGGCCAGCAGCTAGAAGCAGGTTACCTGCCCCGCAAGAGCCTCGCTGAGCTCCTCCAGGCAGCAGGGCTGCTTCCAAGAATTAAAAAAGTGTGCAACTCTAGTTGTTTCATCATTTAAACATCAGTTGAGAAATAGCTTCTGCTAGACTTAAAAAAAAAAAAGGAAAACAAACCCCCAAAACACCAAACCACTGTACCCAGCTTGTGACCCAGCCATGGCAGGGCTGCTGTTTGGGGTCAGCCAGATGGGTGTCCTCAGGCACTGCCAGCTGTGCTCCAGCTGTGCTGGAGACCACACTGGCAGGTTTTCTGGCTCAGGTGAGCCTGGTCTTGATACTGCTTCCTACCTGCCTGGCCCAAGGCTTGCACAGGGGTGCTACAGAGACCTGGTAAAAGTTAGGCTGGGATAAAGGCTGGCTTAGAGCCAATGTCAGCTTGTTTGTGACAGGGATGAAACACCTACAAGCTCCACGGAACACTGGACACCAATAGCACAGGGCAGGACCCTACATGCATTCAGAGAAATGGTGGTCTGAGATGTTCTGGGCCCACGGGAGCTGCGGTCGGTCAGTTTGGGTCACAGGTAACGTGACCAGCGTTCTTTCAGGCCATCGTCCTTCTTATTTCAATGTAAACACTTCCCACCTGTCCCAAATATGCGTGCCATTCTCCAAGACTTTCCAGCATTGCTTACATTTGCAGAACTTTATTCCTCGCTCCCTGTCCCTGTGCCGCATCTGTTCCCATCACAGCTGTGGCCACCCTGTTCTGTCTGGCTGACACCCCCGGCCCCCCCTTCCCCTCCAAACCACCTCCCCCTCCAAGATCAAAATACTCTGTTTTTATTTATTTACCCTGCAGCTGTCAGTGTTGTGTCTGGGTCACTGCACTGCAACGTGGAGGGACACGCGATACGTGGAAAATCCTTAAAACTGCCAATCCTGGTAGTAACCAACATACACACCATCAACAAATATATCCCTTGGCCCTTTGCTCCTTTGAAAACAACAGGTCCAAGTGATGGAAGAAATGACATTGTTGGAGGCTGGTGCAGATATCCTGGCCTGAACCAGCATCGGGTTTGCACGTGGTCAGGGAGAAGAGGCAGGGCTGAAGATAGGGGCTATCCCAGGGCTGCCCACCCCGATGTTTTTTGGCACTGCGCAGAAATGTGCAGGGCAGAGACACAGCTGTGAGACATAGGGCAATGGCTTTGCTGTCTCTCTGCCTCACACACTGCTTTTTAAGATGAAGGGAAACACTGTAAGTGTCACAAAGTGGAAGATGCTGTTGAGGAGCAGGAAGCATCTGGGATGATGCATGGTGGCAAAGAAAGGCAGAGCCAGGAATGAGTCTGATTTTCTTCCATTTCTCTGCTGATTTCAAGCTCAGTATCCAGACACCAGCTTCAGTGGAGGTGAGGTCTCAGCCCTCTTCAACCACAGCATCCTATAAAGACAGGCTGGTATGTGGGCTCACCAGTGGACCTCTCATTCCCACATCAGTGCAAACCTTGCCCTAGTGTAAAGACAAAAGTCTTTACCGGAGTAAAGTAATGACTATGACTGTGATTTAGGGTCGGAGAGAAATAGGAAGAGCTTTTAAGTAGACAATGCCTAGTAAAATAGGTGCTTGCTGCTGACTAATGTTGATTGATATAACAGACTTTCTGCGTTTTCAGGAGGGCTTGCACAGTGGCTGGATGAACAGACTTGGTCAAAATTCCCTGCTGTGCTGGTGATACAGAACTGCAGTGGCTCTTCTTCATGTGGCCCACCCCATGCTGGGCCCAGCAGCCACAAGTGAGGCCACGTTGTGCAGGTGCTTGGGCTGCCTCACGAAACAGACCTGCAGGACCAGATTCTGGTGGACGTGCAGGATGCCCAGTCCCCCCTGCTCTGGGTGTGTGATATGGAGTTGCTCTGCATGCAGAGCAATGAGTTCAAATTGTCCATCTCACCTGTAAGGGGGTATTCAGAGGCTCTGCTCTCTTTAAGCAGCCTTTTGTTTCTGCACAGATGCTCAAGGAAGCTATGTTAACATTTTGGCAAACTCCAGATTTTGTGTGGTACCCAGCACCCTGCTGCACTGCACCCAGAACATTTAGTTGATTGCTTTGGGAGACTGTTGTGGCTGTATGGCCATTAGGAGCCAGGGATGGATTGACTGGCTCAGGGCTACTGTGTGTCAGCAGCAATAATTTTTTTCAGTATGCTAGACCCTGTTTTTTAGGCAATCACTTCGTATCCTCTACCCCACCAAAATGCAAATGCCTTCTAAAAAATAGCTGCAGTCTGCCCACTGTGAGTGTGCTTAAAGACACTCACCCCCTGTTACAGCTACACCACTAAACCAGGGCTGTGGTTTCCTGAATGCAAAGAGCTGGGTGCAGCTGAAGGCAGCGTTCCCCTGCAAACCTGGGTGTTCACTCCTGCCTGCAGCTGTGATTCAGGCTGAGGTAGGATGCACACCACAGCAGCTGGGTGCATGGCTGGAAACCAGGACTTCTTCAGCTGCCAGCCACTGCCTCAGGCAGTGCTCAGGGCCACAAGAACTGCTCTTTCCTCTGTACCTTCTCAGGGTGTGGGAGGAAGGGGCATCACTCTCCCCTCTTTAGCTCCAGGATGACATTAAGAAAGGCTGGCATGGAGAAAGGGATTTTTTTTCCCCTGTCTTTCTCCTTTCCTAAGAATAGCCAGTTTGTAGGTCTGTCAAAGATCAGAACAGCAAGTAAAATCTAAAAAACTAGTAAATCTAGTAAAAAACTAAATCCCAGTTGAGGAAGGAGCTGGTAGCAGCATTGTGACCAGGTCACAGATGCCCGTGGTCAACTTCCTATCTATCTGCTAGGCATCACCTGCCTTTTCACTGGCACCATCCAAAGTGCTGCAGGACAACTAGCAGGTACCTCAACAAGAACCTTGCTGGAATCTCTCCCTCTGCCCTCCAGAAGGACATGCTTTTGGCACCCAGGCTTTTGGGAGAGGGGATGGAGATGAGCGGGTAGGCTGTGGCAAATGGCTCCAGATAGGTGTTACGGAAGCTGCAGGATATCTGAAGTCTGTCATCTGATGCGGGAGTAGGATTGGGAGCCTGAATTAAAGAGTGTGTTCAATGGGGACATGCTAGCTCCAGGCACCAAACTTGCATTGTGACAGTCAATTGAGTTGTCACACTGCTATCTCTTCAACCAGGGGAGGGATGTGCAGGACCCTGAGGGCTGCAGAAGGCACTGGGAGGACAGAGCATGTGTCACACCCTTACTGCCATGCACTCCTCAATCTCTGCAGCTAATGCAACTCGTTGAGAATCACAGCCCAGACCATGACCTCCCTCCTTGCAGCTCTGCCTTTGCCCTCCCAACCTCCAGGACTCACCTCCTTCTTGCACTGCTGCCTCTTCTGCCAGCTGCAGCCCCACATTCTGGGGCAGCGAGGAGAAGAGAGACCTGCAGATGACGAGAGGTGGGAGAGAGAAGATTACTTTTTTTCTGGCAATTTGACTCCTTTCCCACCTGATGTTGGATCCTTTCTCAAAGGCATGCTTTGAGAAGACATTACCCCTCCCAAAAAGCCCAGAAGTTTGTGATCTACATGGATATTTATCTATTACTGGTCTATGGTGTATCTAAGTGATGAAAACAGCTACCGACAGCCTAGCAGGTTAAGCAGAAATAGATTGCCTGGAACTACAGGTTCACATCCCAGCAGTAGTATTTCCAGTCCTTCAGATGCAGCTAAACTTGTAGCTAGCAGCTTGTTGGGCGTTCAGAGATTGACATTAATTACATGCTATGCAAAAGTATCTCTTCGGGGACAGAATCTTATTCCTGTTAGTGCAGCACATGCAGTTATTGCTGTCTTCCACCCCAAAAGTGGCCGCATGTCTGATTCTGGCTACGTATACAGCAGCTTGTGAAACATGCCAAGACTCTCTAGCATGCAAGGCATTAGAGAAATGTAAGACAGGATCTGAGCTACGACAAGCAGAGTGCATGGCATCATATTCCATCGTGCAGCAGGGGAAATAGGGATGCATAATATGTTCTTGAGCTGAATAAGCCTTTTGGACAAAATAAGAACTGAGGTGAACTTTAGTCTCCAAATTTAAACCAAAACTGGATCACAAGCCTTCTCACATTGGAGTGTCACAGTTACCTCATGAAATTACCCCACCTCCATTTTCACCAGACTAGTTGTCTTCTAGTGTAGGAGTTTAATTCATAGTTCCAGTCACTGAAAAACACCCAAAGATTGGGGCAGAGCAAACAGGAAATGTGGTAGCTCGACTACGGCAGGGTGAGTCATTTCAATACTCTGTGCGTTGTAGAACCTCAGACCCTGACAATTACTTTTCATTTCTCTTTTGACCTCATGGGACTTTTTATTTTTTGGACCTGCTCTGTGAGAAAGCATTTCAGATGTGAACATTTTCTTAGGTCTTCTTGCTGCTTCATGATTTGTGGTTAACATGGTGCTGGAGAAACCCAGCAAAAATCCCTCTGGTTAGCCCAGTGTAACCTAATCTAGTCCAGCTGCAGCCCCTGAGCACCAAATTGCAACATCTAAAGATATTTCAGGCCAAGTAGCACCTCATCACATCCAGTCACCACCTCCACCTGGAGCAAAGGGAAAGGGGGAGCCTCAGCAATGGGTGGATGATGTGTTTGGACTTAGTTTGCATCCATGGGGCAGAGACCTTGATTGCAAAGCAGGGGAAGTAACTATCTCTGCTCTTAAACAGGAGTTGCAGCAGCATTAGCCAGAGAACCATGGAGAACCTGTCTATCCCTTACTGGTTACAGTGGTCACTCTGTGGAGCCTTATGCTTGCAGATACTGTTCAGCAGTGTGTATCTGCATTCTGTGTTTCTCTTTGCAGTGGGAAAGACCCAGTGGGTGCAGCGCTGGCCATGTGGAAGGGCATGCAGAGGGTGATGGCTTTACTGTACTCTGTAGGGTGGATGTGATTCCTTAAAACCACGCAGGCAGCAGCACTCGCCTGCACCAGGGTTTCAGCTTGCACAGACTAGAGCTACCATCAGACTAGCCAGCATAGGTAGCACTGGATGTGCAGAGAGGACAGCTGGCTTCATCTGCAGCAGTAACTCAAGAGTTCACCCAGCTTCTCAGGAAGGATTTGCTGAGCTCTCTGTTATGTGGCTGCATGGCTAGACAGTTCAAAGCTGCTTTGGCTACCCGTGCATCAGCTGTGCTTGATGCCTAGAGTCGCTTGGGGATGTTTGTTTGATTGTCAAAACATTTTGGTGTCAAGGGCCTCTCCGCACCCTCTGGTGCAATGTGATCCCTGATTAATAGACTGAACTTGACTGTTTGGGAGCCCATCCCAGTGCTATTTAGACCTGCACAGAGACAGGGTAAGATACCGCTGTGTCAAAATGATAGCTGCTGTGACGGTACCTGCTGGAGTGAGTGGGGCACTGGGTATGCAGTAAGAGCAAGTATCTGAGCTCATTCATCTGCTGTGGCAAGTGATTGAGCTGAAGACAGCAGAGCCTAGACCCACCTGTCCCACCAGAGCCTGGTGATACTGAAGATGACTGGAGTGATGGTTTCTTGTTTTGGGGTGCATTTTTGGTTTTATTTTTCCCTCTGCTTTAGTTCTTTTAGAGGCTTGGTCTGAGCTTGCCCAGAAGCTTGGCCACAGGCTTGGGTCCTCGGTACTCGACCATGGCTCAGTGAGCAAAGTTCAACTGTTGCCACGCTGGGGCTGGGCACAGTTCAGCTCCTCATGTGCACCCCGGAGGAGGAGGAGCTCACGGTGGGGCAAAACCTACTTCCTCACCCAATTCCTGGGAGAGGAATGGCTGTGCCATGTGCAGCCCACGCAAGTAATGAGCGTCAAAAGCTGGCAGGTCTTGGACCCTGATGCTCTGTCCTCCCCAGCGTCTGGTGCTGCAAAGAGGCACAGACACAGGCAGCAGCTGCTGACCTTCAAGGATGCCAAGCTCCATAACTAACCTGGCGATCTCCCTGCCAGTCCCCACTCTGCGCTCATTGGGATATCACAGCCATCAGCAGCCCCAGTCACTGGCAGCAGCAGCACAGTGACTCACCTGGCCTGGCCCTCCCTGCACTAAATCCTGCTATCAAGCTGATGATCTGCTGGTAATTTTGCTCCAGCTGAGTGCTGTAGACCTGCTCTCACGCATCCTGCTCTCCCTGTAGGCAGAAAGCTTCCCCCCCCCCCAGATTACCCCACCCTTGCTTGGTGTACCCACAGCCTCTGGCCACTCTCCAGCGCATTGTCTGTTTTGGAAACCAAAAACCTCTGCCCTAGTACCTAATTTCAGGAATTAGGCTCTGGAGGCCAGTGAGGTGCCATGGAGAGATGGGGGCAAGTGCATTTTCGTGGAGGTCGCAATGCTGAGGCCATTCCTCATTAAGACAGGGAGGTGATGCCCACACTGCCCTGGCTGAGCATGGGCGTTACAGTTAATGCTGGGCAGCTTTTTTCTTAAAGCTGCCTCCTGGCCCCGTTGTGCACAGGGAAGGGCATAGCACATCATGGCACAGCAGTGGAAGAGGGCCTTTAGAGCAGCTCCAGGGCACAGACTACAGGCTGTGAAATGCAGAATTGTATTGCTGCACTAGCACAAGCACAGGTCATGATCTTTCTTTGCTGTGCTGTCTTCTCTATTCCTCCTGTCACCCATTTACCTCCATTTTCTTTTTCCCCCTCTGTCTCTCCTTTGTGATGTTATATGTGATATAGGGGCTTTGTTCAAAGAGGATGCTATACTGCAGGGCTGGGCTGAGAACTCACCAGCTCATGTCATGCAGGAAGCTGAACAACTGTCAGTCTAGCCTGCTTGGGCGCAGCAGAGGTGCAGAGAGATACTTTAATAACTGATTTCCTGGTCTGACTTTGGGGTTTGGGTATTCATATATAGCTCCTACTGCACAATCAATGGCATTTAAGAAAAAAAGAGTAAGAAATGAAATGGCTCTGTTGCTTCTCCTGATTCCTGAGACAAGCTCCATGTTGAGCACCTGAATGATTTACCACTTTGGAGGTGGGACCCTTCATGTCCTTGGAAAGGGAGTCCGGGTCATCTCCTCTGCTGGCATGGACCGAAAAGGGAAGGGAACGATGCTGAAGGTAGAAAGCTGTGCCACTAGCCCCTCGCCCTGTAGTGCCACTTCCAGTGGGATCGCAGGAGCCTCGTGGGTAGGCTTTCTGCAGGAGGCAGGCAGAGACTTCTCTGTGCCCAGAGGAGACGCATCCCTTATCCAGAGGGATAACAAAGCTATTAGCTAAGCTGAACTGTCTGGTTGATGTTATAAGACCATCTTGGGGCTTGTTTAGAAACTTCTGGGGTTTATCTTAGCTAGGATTGTGAGACTCCTTAATGAAGTGTTTCTGCTTCACAGCTACTAGTAACACAAGAAAGCAAATAACCCTTTCATATGTGAATCCACAGACCAGGAGTTAAAGTTAAGGATTATATGAATGATGTCTTCTTGCATATCCCCTTCCTGTGGCCCCCTTTGATTTAATTTAGATTATTATTTATTTCAGGGTGACCAGCTTCCCACCTTGCCAGGGAGGTCAATGGAAGTTTAGCTGCTGACTTCATGAACAGGATTTCAACCCATGTCTGTGATTAGTGGTGAAATGAAATCCACGGCTTGAAATCATTTAGCCAGCATATCTGATCAAACACAAACATCCTCTGTGCTTGAAAATAAATGAGGGTTGGAGCCAGCTCGCCCGCTGCAGAGGTTTGCAACACGTGTGATAGATTGATGAGCTGAGAACAAGCTGCCACCCTCCACCCCCATCATCGGTGACTTTCCAGCCTGGGGAAGGGGACGCTGAGGCCAGAGGTGAAGGATATACTTTCCGATAAGTGTTACAGTGGGAGGTGAGAAATATGAGCTCCCAGAGGAGGAGAAGGAAAAAAGGCAGGCACTGTGCTCTGTTAAGCAGGGTACAGTTTAGACAGAGCAGCTGCTTGACAGGCTCCTGGCATGAGGGTCAGGGCAGGAGCAGCCCTGTGCTTGCAGCACCTGTTATTGAATGCTACCCGCAGGTACCGGGGCAGCACAGACCATGCTTTCTGGCTGATACAGTCTTTTTCTAGTCGCACGTGAAGCTAAAGGGCCTGTGAGATGAAAGGAGAAAGACGACGAAACGGCTGATGAGGTCTGCCCTCCATGAGATGCAGTAACACCAGCAGTAACGCAGAAGGGCTCGTATCCAAGTGGCTTTTTGGGATTAAAGCTGAAAACAAAGTCTGACTTTGAGTTCCAGTGTCACCGTTCAGTGATTTTTAATTGGGAAATTCATGTTACTTGCAGTTTCCTTTTTTAATCCCCCGTAGCATGCCAGCTCCAGAAGCATGGTAGAGGGTTCAGGCTCTCAGAGTAACATGCTTCCCCTGGTGCAGAGTAGCTGCACCATCAGCTGAATCAAGCTGTCATGGTTGGGATGGCAGAGTGGTAAGCCTGTGGTTCAGCTGGGGAATGGTTATGCATTAAACCAGGACCAGTCAGTCACTTGCACTTCTCTGCCCCCATCTCGGCGCTCATTATGACCAAAGTGATTTGCAAAGGAAAGTTTGAAAGGGTGAAGCATGTGTTGTCTGAAAGTGAAGAAACCAGAAAGCCAATGAAACCTTTAACTGATGATTTTGAGTACACATTATTTGTGATTGATTTATTTTTTTTTTTATAACTGGGACAAACCATACTTCAGAGAGACTTTGTGATATGAGGCATTTTCTAAATGATGAGCTGTAGGTTTTATGATTAAAGAAGAGGAAAGAGACGTCTCAGGAATGAGACACTGGGTTGAGCTGGGTGCTTAGTGGGTGAGGGATTTTGAATTTGGTGACACGTGCCGTGTGCTTAAACACAAGAGTGCTGTGTTGGTGAACAGCTGGCAGGAGGTGCTGCTACCAAATGCAGAGCTGGGGGAGCCCGCCAGGCCTGCACCCTGACAGCACTGCATTTCAAGCTGTCTTCTAAAATGTTCTCTATCAGCATGTGTTGGAGATACACGGCTGCAAATGGCAGGGGAAAACACTGTGCTGATCCTACTGAAAGGCACAGGTCAGCATCTCCTGCCTGTAGACTCAGACAGAGAAAGATGGCTTGAAATTTTCTCTTCCTTCCAAAGGCAGCAGACAAGCTGATTTCTAAATTTAAAGCAGCTTCTGGGGTGCTCTAATTATGCATCTTCACCGGCGCTACCTCTGAAACCCCAAACCCACACAGTTTGAGTGATGTGAGTAGGTCCTGCCTCCTACTGCCTGCCAGATGTTGTGTCCTTTCACATCAGCCCCAGAGCGCTCCTCCTGTGGGCTTTGCCCTGGCTGCTGTAAGGTATCTTCACATCCAGAGAGTAAGAAAGAGGCACCCAAGGGGCAGAAGTGCATCCTCCACCAGGAGAAGTGCTTATTAGATCCATGGGACTCTCTGCTATGCAGAACCATGCAAAACCCCTCTGCTCATTCCTTCAGCAAGAAGCAATTCATGTAGGACAGCATGGCTTTACTTCCCCAGTGCCAAATCAGCTCCACTGGCTGGCTGTACCTAGGGGAATTTTCTGGAAGGTGTCCGAAGCTGCTGTGCCAGCGACTGGGCAGACTCTGGTGGCTGTAGGAACCAGGCAACTCTCCTGCTCTCTTGGACCAGTCTCTGGATGCATATCCCTGTGAGATGAAAAGAGCTTCATCACTGGAGCCCAACTCTTGCACAGAGGCATGGAAGCAATGCTGGCTCTCCTAAAGCACTGTCCCATCAGCTCCTTTGCAAAGAAACGCAGAAGAGATTTATTTTTAAGCCAAATCTAATTAAAAAAAAAAAAAAGGAAGTGGTTAAGGACATATTTTACTGTGCACTAATGAACTGTAAAGGATATAGAGTCTAAATTTTTCAGATGTTTTGAAAGCAGTCCATGAAAAGCAAAAGCACTTCACAGGAATCTCTTTGATTTCTAGGTTGCTTCTTGTGTGTTGGTGCTAAACCAGAGGTCCATGAGCTGAGGATCTTTCCTTCTCCCCTTCCCCCCACGCCCCACTACCTTCTAACCACTCACAGTGAGTGAAAATATTCATGTTTCAGTCCAGTACCTTTATGCATGTCTCACACTGGAGGGTTTTTTCCATTCCCCTGGGGTTGGGCAGGCCATGATTATCACTGTAATAGAGTTAATTAAGAGCCTTGAGGCCCTGACGTTTTGTTTTCTTTGGGACCAGACCTATGGCTTGGGCCTTGGAGCTACCTGCTCTGCCCTAACCCTTTCCCTGAAAAAACAGCCAGGCAAAATCCAGCAGCCAGCTCTTCAGGGGCTGCATGCACCCTTCTGCCTTAGCGTGTGCTAGGGGAGCAGATGTAGATGTCTTCTCCTCCACGGCACATAGCCAAGCTCCATTGGCTGTGGTAAGCTCCCTGGAAAGAGACAATGAGTGCTGATCCTTAACTGTGAATTGGACTATAGCTCAAACACGTAAAAATAACCCTAGAAAATTAATCAGCAAGACAAGGCACATCCCCAAGAAGTCCATCTCTAAGATGGGCTTGATGCTCGGGATGCCGGCAGAGCAGCAGTTTGCTCAGGGAGCAGGTGAAGGCCATCAGGTTGGGGCTGTAATCACTTATCATTAGCACCTGGGAGAGCTTTCCCCCTTGCCACAGCCTCACTCAACTCAATGGGAATCTCTGAGATCAGGTAAGGACTTTCCTTTTTAATAAATCCAGGAGCATAGGGTCACTCCCACATGTGGAATGAAATAATAAAAGGCTTTTATGTGGGAATCTTGCTGTCCTCTGGAGAGTTATAAAGATCAAAGACTTAAAACAGTGGCTAATTGCAGGTGAGGTTACTACTGTGAAACAATTAGCCCATGTGCGTGCCTGTGAAAATGGAGAGGGTGCATTGCTAGCAAACTGAAGTGTCTGCTATAAAACTGCCCTCAATTTTAGGGGATGCTAACTGTTCCCTTGCTGAGTTGTGATTCTTCTAAGTGACCTGTTTGAGTCCACAAAACCTAGTACTCCACTGGATCCTGTCCCCTTCCTAGGCTTGTAACTGGAATATGAGTCCAAAGAGCAAGCACGGGATTTGAATGATGGGGAGAAAATCCTGAGGACAAACTAGCATGGCATTCTGGAGAGGAAACTATGTTTTTAGTCCATGAGAGCTGTTAATGTAGCAAAGAGGAAAAAGGAGATTTGAAAGGTATAATTTGGGAGGTCTTGAAGCCTTTGTCTCAAATCTTTACAGAGCCATTCAGTAACTTGAAGGACAAGAGTAAACTACTGCTATGATTTGAAACTGTCAAACCTACAAAAACAGGGTGAGAACAGACAGTTTTTCATAAAGCTGAAGGCCCCCAAGGAGGTCTCTGAGCTGGGCAGTCAATCCTAGTTTGTTTACTAGTGCTGTGGAAACTATGATGAAGTGTAGAAAAAAAATGGCATTAAGAGTAGTGAAGAGGGGTTTCAAAGGGAGGGAGTTGAGCTGGTAATTGAACAACAAAACAGCCTTGGGAATTCATGCCTGAGAAATGTGAGTCTGGAAAGGATGAGCAGAGCTGAACAGGCACAGCCTTTGGATCCAGGGTACCCGATGTTCAGGAGACAAGGCCTGGGGCTGGCTCTGTGGTGAGCTCTGGTCAGAGGAACAGACCAAACATGAGCAGTGAGGGGTAGAAACCAAGGCCTGATGTTTTCACAAGGGTAAATGGCCTGATGTGGGGTCTTGCATTTCCCCCTCAGACAGAGGAGAAGCTGAAAAAGCCAGGGAGAAGGGATGGGGGCTTGGAGGACAGGGAGTAGTTCTGTGTCAAAGCAGAGTGAAAGACTCTGCTTGTGAGAGTTATTGGCAAATAACAAGGGAAGTACTCCTATTTTCCCTTTGCTTTTCTTTCATATGAGATGTTCAGTGAAGAGAGGTGAACAACAAGCAGGTTTTCAACAATCTTGAAAGTAATCAAAGAAAAGTCTTCTGTTAGCTTGTTAGGCAGTTTATTTTTTTCTCTTTTACTAGTATTCATGAACTCTCCAGACTGATAAACTACGAAGAGGCTACTGACATGCAGCTAAGCCTGGGGGGCATATAAACTTGTAAAAGTGGCACTAGTCACATTGTGCTGTCATTTGAGTTCCCTGTTGAAGGACAGGAAGCAAAAACCTTTATCATTGTTCCCTCCTGGGTTTTTCCATTTCTGCATTACATCCTTATAATGTCTGAGGTAAGACACCTGTCCTCTGAGTCTGAAACGTGGCTGTGGCTGCTACTTAACCCTCTTTTCACAACAGGTATCTCCTCTCCTCCCTGCACCAATGGCCTAATTGCATGTGTGCATGTTGACACAGGGTGGAAAGAAGAAAGTCTTTAGTTAAGCAATTAGTTGCTGCCATTGCAGGCCCTTCCACAAGATAATTGAGCACCATTAAGTAATGTTTGGTTCTGAAATGTAGCAATTATCACAGTAATTGCAAGGACGTTCCTTGAATTCTAACCCATTTTTATTGACGTGTTGAGTGTTTCTGCTCTGCATCTAAGCTGCTGGAGTGTCTGGTGTAAGACAGTGGGGGAAGCAAGCAGGGAGGAGGAAGGAAGCATATTCTCTTGGAGAGCCTGCCAAGAGCCCAAATTTGGTGGTGGTTTTTGTGTTGCAAGCACCTGATATTAAGCTGGCTTAACCCTGCTCTTGCCAAGACCTCGCAGCCTGAGCAGGGGGATCTTCCCCGTCCTACGGCCAAAGCAGAGACCGGGTGGTGGAGCACACTCTGCCTGGGCTAGCGCTTGACCTTGCCAGGTCTCTGCCTCCTTTCAAATGTGCAAGTCATTCTTGCACAGCACCAAGCTGCGTTCTGGTCTTGAAGGTTTGCAGTCCAACGCCTCTCCTCTGCCATGAGCAATGATCTGAGCTTCAAGGGGATGAGATTGGCCACTAGAGGGTAGCACAATTAAAAGCATAAGGAAGTCTCATTTCTTGAAGTCGGACTGGCTGTGCTGGGGGATGAACAGCGGGGATGGTCAGACCTCTGCAGACCCCGTGGACACACAGTGCCTCCAGGCTACCTGCTGCCTGATGGATGGGGCAGTGCAGGAGCAGAACCAAGCTCATGGTGAGGAGAGGAATTGCCACGGTGAAGCAGGAGCATGTGGCAGCAGTAGCAGAGCAGGGCTCCCAGTGCTGCTCCTGCTCTTCCTGGCCACCATCCTCCTTCCTCCCCCCTCCCCAGAGTCCAGGGTCCCAAAGGAGCTTTTTGGCTTGGCTCTACTGTTGGCTTAATGTAACTTCTTGAGCTGTGGCTCTGAACCCAAGCTCAGAGCTGGGATACCACCGGGCCAGATGGACAATACCAAGGTCTTTCTCTGTTTTCTGAGTTAACACATCTATAAAAGACTTCTTGGGTTAAAAATAATATAGTATGTACTGCTCTTCTCTTGGCTTCTGCTGGCATGTACAGAGTGCCATGCACACTGGCAGATGAGAATGTGACCAGTTCTTAAAATCACAGTATTGTATGAATGGAGAGAAATGAGTGCTGGGTCATACAAGAAGCAAGGTTTTAATTTTAAAGCGTGCCTCTGGAGCCAAAGGTCAGAGTGGAGCCATCTTCCCTTGAACAAAATCCCCACCATGACACTGTATTAACATGATACTTAAAAATGCAGCTGCGCTCTCGGGTTAAAGTCCTGGCTCTGCAGAGAGCACACTCTGGCAGGATCAGTTTCGAGGATGGAGAAATGTGGTGTCTGACGCACACTAAAATGTCTGTCTTCTGATCTGCTGTGCAGTAATGCATCAAGCACGTCTTGAAACGTGGGCTTTGCCAGTTGCCAGCACGCGCCAGGGACAGGGGGTTAGTTATGATGTTAATGTAGTTAATTGGGGATATGGAGAAGTCTGTGAAGGAGAAGGCAAATGCTTTTCTTATAGTTGTGTGGCTTGTTAGAGCAATTGCATAGCATTGGCAGGGTGAAAGAGCTTTTTCTCTTCAAGGGTATTCATAGCATGTTAAGAAGCCTCATTGCTTCATGGGGGTCACAATGATGTTTCCTCGCCATGTTTTGGGCAGCATCGGGACACGAGCAGGTGTCCTGCAATAGCTTGGTGCAGTGTTATGACACTGTTGTGAAAGAATCTGAGTGACTCAAGGTAGAAATTTCTCATCACGTAGAAAAGGGCCAACTTGAAACTGATCCTCACTAGTTGCAGGCCATCACCACTGTGGTAGCAAGACACAACAGCACAGAGTGCTTGTTTAACCATGAATATGTCTTGTAACCCCATGGGACAAACTGTGGCCTTTGTGCTGTGTCTGCCCATTTTAAACCAAAAGATTTATTCACCAGATTGTGACCCATCAGGTTAATGCATCTTCAGAGGTTGTTGCTGATCAGCTGACACCAAGGCCGGCTTAATCTGCTTTTCCCAGATTACCGTAATTGTGAGGTAACTCCCTGCCCACTCTTGCACACCAGTTGACCTCCAGGAATCTTTGCAATATTTCATCTTTTGGATGGGGTTTATACTATTGTACCCCTCAGATACATAATCTCCTAGGAGCAGCAGGGGAAGCCATGTACGTTTCCCACTTTGTTGTTTTTACAGGCTGCCAGGTGATCTGGGGCTCTTGAGTGTGTGCTTTGGAGAGGAGTGTGTGTGTCTGTGCAGGGTTATAGTCATGTCTGCAGTGAGGGTCGTTGCCTTCTGGAAGAAAGGTGTCCTTTTGAGAGACATGGGCAAGGAGGCAACGGCCCTTGAATGTACAAACTCCTTGGGAAGTGAGAAGCACATTGACCTTGTGCCTTGCCTGGCAGCCTCCAGGTCCCCTGTGCCTCCTGCTGCGTTGCTCTGGGCTGGTGCTGCGCATGCAGGACTGCCCAGGGGTGGCAAGCAAAGACCAGGAGGCTCCGGAGCGCCTTGCTGAAAGAAATGACCCTTCACCAGCTGGCAGCATGGGTGTGAACCACTCCCCTGGGGCATTCGAAGCACAAGCAAGTACAGTAGTGTATTGAGCTGTGTGTGGTGGATTTTTCCTTGTTGCCTTAGGGAACAAAGAAGTCTCTCTAGCCCTCAGGTGGCCTGGTCTGGGCTCTGTATTGAGGGTGGCACACTGCTTCCCTGGCCTGACCCTGACCCTGGAGCGCAGCGGGATGAAGATGACTGGGAGGGGGAGAGCATGGGGGCTATTTTTGCTCCTGTATCGCTATCTAGTTAGACTCCAAGATGCTGTGCCTCACTGCTGTCTGCCGTCTCGCTTGCTCTGTGACTCTCAAGTGTTTACCACTGACAGGCTGCGAGCAGATGGACTGGCAAGAAGAGATAAATTTGACCCAAGAAGATGTCATTTGAGGAACAGCTGAGGCTAGTGTTTCACCAGATGTCCCAGCTTTAACCCATTAGCAACTTCAAGGAACTCAGTGTTGTCAATGGCTTAAACACACTCTGTTACCAAACAGGCAGGGCACAAAGGCTATTGTTAAAATTTGCGCAATAAGCAGATATTCCAGGGTTTTCCAAGGGGCCTGCCATGAGCTCAAACCCAATAGAGGAGTGCAGTAGTGATGTGTACCATGGTTACATAGGTGTTCTCTGCTAGCTTGGCTCAAACAACTGGAGTTAGTCAAAAGTTACCCATTTAGCGCTAAATGAATCTGCTGGTGCATGAACCAGCAGATACCGTGTTATGACAATACCGACAAATGCTCTCAAAGGCATCCGCGTGATTGGGTAGCTGGTTTTCCCCTTAGCGACTCTGTCTGTATTGAGCGTCCCAAGAGACGTTGCTGTTTCTGCTGCCAGATTAAACGTGTATGCATGTGCTTGGTGGCCATATACCTCAGGCCGTGACAATGTGGGCTGCTTATCATCAGATTGTGCCTAGAAAATACTGCAGAGTGGTGAATGAGCCCACATGAGTGGGTGGATATGCACACGCAGTCACTGAGTGAGAAAGTTACGTATAGCTGTACAGAGCACTTTCCAGCATCCTCGACCGAGAGCAGGCACAGCACCAGAGTAGCAATGGCTCTGCATCTGCACCGAGTGTTTCTGTAACTCTGCCTGTGTGGTCCTCCAGGGAGGGTTGTCATCTGGCATTTAGATAGGTTTAATGAACCACATTCAAACTGTTAAAATGAAGCTGTGGCTGTAAGGTCATCCCTTAGTGTAGAGATATGGGATTTATGGGTATTTGAGCCAGTGAGACAAGCTAGCTGTGGCCTGATCATGGGAGCATCTCCCACCATGGTAGTATCTCAGGCCTTCCACTGATGGCTTTATGCTGCTGTTTGTTGGAGGCGACTTTACCACTGGTTGGTGCTGCAGCTCCTGCCCTGGGACAGCGTTGGGGGTGGGGGGGACACAGGCAGGTGTCTGTGTGTTATTTGCCCATCCACCCATTCTTGCTGTCAGTGTTGTGAAGAGCTGAGCATCTTGGGGTTGTTTCCTATGTGAAGTCTGAAAAAGACCAGGTTTACAGTGTCTCGTGTTAAACCCCAGCTTGTCACCTTTAGCTCCAATGAAACCACCAGAGTACACGCTCCCAACTGATGTAGCCAGAAAGCCCAGGGGAAACTGAGCACCTTCCCATTGGCTGGTGTTTGTTAATGGATGTTTTTTACCCCAGGCAAATTTGAGTCTAATCAAATTACCCTCTTCAAATGAATTGCCTTGTTCAAGGCTTGATCTGGGAGGTGGAAGAACGACTCCTCTCCCTTTATCTGGGAGAGTGTGAGGGAGTGTTTGGCACTGTTTCAAACGCAGCACTTCTCTTGCTGGGCCTCTAGTGGGTGATTTTGGGGAAGTCATAGGTTCAAATTTGCCTCTGTCTTTTCTCTAAAGCCCTGGGATGGAGCATCCCTCTTGGCAGTGGTCTGCACAGTTTTCTACCAAATTTTGTAAGATATTTAGGGCTAGATTTTCAGCCAGTGCAAACCAATGTCCCCAGCTCCCCATAAATCTGTCCTCTTCTTTTCCCCCTGAGGGGGTGCCGTACATTTCTTGACCTATTCCTGCTCCATTGGGAGGATGTTAACACTGAAGTCAGGGGCCCAAGCCTGTCTTTCCCTTGCAGCCACTTTAGTCTGTGCTGGCCTCTGGATTTTCAGGGAAACCACTCCTGGGATCGATCACGAATCTAAGAGCTCCCTACTGAAAGGACTGCACTGCAGACAATTTTTCCACTTCAGCAGAGCTCTGAGTGCTCAATTGCGAATGCCAGCGTTTACAGAAGCTGCCCAGCTGCTTTCAGATGTGTGTGCTGTTTACATGCAGACTCCAGCTGGTTGCTACAGTAGGGTTTAGCCAGGCAGGGTCTGCTGGGGAAGAGCTTCCCTCTGCTATAGAGATGAGGCAGCGTCTGTGTTGCCAGTAGGACAAGCTGGCTGGTTTTATTACCCCGAGACCCGAGGCCTTCTGGACAAGAAAAGGCAAGAAAGCTGCCCCAGAAAGGAGAAGGAGTTAGTGGTGTTAATGTACACAAGAGATGCCGGCACTCCCAGTGCTGGGGTATTCAATGTCTCTGCCTTCCTTGAAGAGGACCTCTGATGTGACTGGGGAGGACAAGTAAAAACTGAAGTATAGAAAGCAAGAAATCCCTCTTTCTGCCCTAGCAATTACATTTTTTTGCCACAAAATGGCCTCTTTTCTTATGAGTTCACCTCCTCCCCACTCTTCCAGTCCCTTTGTGTGGCAGGATGGGAAGATACAATAATGAGGACAGGCTTTATTGGAAATAGTGCTCAGCTGGGCAAAACCAGAAGCTGTTTTATGCACTGGGCTGGGGAATCCAGCACCACTGTGGGCTGACATTCCCAGGCTGTCCAAATGTGAGTGGGTGTTTTAAATATCAGCATTTTAATGGCATTTACTTCAACGTTTTGTTCAGGAAGGATTTTCTATTTCTCCTGCTCTTCTCCCCCCTCCCCAGGGTGCTGGGAAGTTCATCCCAGAAAAAAGCAGGACTGGAGAATGTGTGTCTCTTGGGGGGTTTTTGATAACTGATAAGAATTGTGGAAAGTCCCATAGGTGAGCATTTTCCTTCATTACTCAACAAGACTTGGCGCTAATATCTCTTAGGAACTTGCCTCTCTCTGTGTCTCTTTTCACGCAGTTTGATTGTTATGACATGTACAGTAGCTGAAATTTAAAATACATTGAACTGGGGCCAACATCCTCTAAATGGCCATTGATTGGGAATTCTGCGATTTTTGAGATACCTGATGCGAATGGTTCACCCCCCTGCCTTTCCAGAGGAGCTGAGCATTCATGAGTGCTCTGAAATGGAGCATGCTGTGCTCCTAGGTTAGCAGTTTTAATGAGATCTGTGGAACAGCTCTGCTCTGCAATGTCATTTATTCTACTGCATAGCGCTCATTAATGGGAATTTTCTTTGCAGAGAAATATTTTGTCAGAATAAAAATTTCTGGGGCTTATCAACTTCTTTCTGATTAGCTTCATCAGTCAATGTTTTTGATTAGAAAAAGAAGAATATATTGGAAGTGCAATGTTTAGGAAAACTACTCTCGACAAGTGGAATTTTGGGAGTTTGCTGACATCTTTGCTTGACGTTTTTGATCTGAGGTGCAATTTTTTTGTTTTAAAATGTTGTATGACAAAATGTGGGTTTGTTTTTTTGGGGAGGTTTGGTTTTTTTTTTGGGTGGGGTTTTTTAATCAAGTGCAAAGCAAGAGAATAAGATGCCTTCCCTCATTGTACTGGACAAAAGTGTTATCCTTTCAGTATTTTAAATGTGTAGCCTATGCTAAGCAGTAGAGCAATGTTTTCTTCTTGATGGGTAGTGGAAGTGAGAAGTCACTGATGCTACAATTCAGGCCAGACCCTGCAAGGGCAGAACAGTATTAACCCCCTCGTGGCCAGTGATGCCATACGTGCTGTCTTTTGGGCAAGACACCTTGCCTGCCCTTCAGCCTATGCTCTCCTCCCACCTACACTGCATGGATGCAAACCCACATGTGGGCTGTGGCTTCAGGTGACCTTCTGGGAGCAGTGGGGAGAGAAATCAGTGCTCCATGCTGTCCCTTAACATGCACCATGCTGTAGTGCCAATGGCACAGACACGTTTTGTCTGACCTGGCTTGCCGCTGTACCTTGCGGCAATCCCAGGTGATGAGAGAACTGTTCTTAGAAAGGTCCCCAAGTCACACAGCTGGTGGAGTTGGAGGTGCTCTGAGTTCAAGCCATCCCTGAGCTGTGGGGACATTTGCTTGTAGGCTGCAGGTGGCTATGCAGACTCTCGCCTCACCAGGCAGTGCACAGCGTTTGGCTCGGCCTTGAGGGTAGCCCGCACCGAGAGTGGCAGGTGATTTCCAGAGCAGCCCTTACGGGAGATGCAGCCCAGGGAATTGCTGGGTTCACCTCCAGGACGGCTCTCAGGGGTTCACTGCGGGCCAGGCGGGAGGAAGTCACCGCCGCTGCCTGGCTTAGATCTTCCAAAAGTGCTGAAGGCAGAAAGGCGAACAAGCAGCAGACAGCAAAGGAAAGATTAATTGGCTGGCTGCCTGAAGGGCTGGTTGGGGTTGTATTTCTTGTTCTTACTCCTGCAAATTTCTACAGGATTGTAAATCTTGAGCTGCTTCCCAAATGGGGAGACTTCAGGTGTGTTTTTCTAAATAAGCAAACCTGAGCATACTTAAGTTCTTTGACTCAACACACAGGAATTCCCATTGGCTTTATTACATGCTGACAAGCATGCTGGGGAAAGCAGGACAGATCAATGGCTGCGTTTGAAGCGAGCCATAAATCACTCGTGACACCAGGCAGCAGATTGACTGACTAGCCTTGTTCCTCCTCCCCTCCCAGCACGCCAGCGCTGACCCCGGCTTGCCACCGAGACGTCGGGGAGGGATGCCTGTGATTAATGCTGCAAATGAAACCCTGTCCTGGTCAGCAGCAGGCAAGCTTGAGCTGAAGATCTCTGGAGGGAAAGGTCGGAGGACAGCGGTACAAGTCAGACAAGGAGTAAATGAAAACTGGCTAAATCATCCCCAGCCCCATTGCCCCATGCTATATCCGCTTTTTTCTCGGTGCCCCTGTGAAATCCTTGCTTTACATGAATGTCTATCCCTGCCCCAAACACTTTGTGTGAGTGTTTAACATCACAGGTTGAGCAACAACAACATTAAAGCTGCAAAATTGACAGGAGGGTTTCTGATGCCAGACATGGGAATTCGGCCTCTGACGGGTTTTGACATTTTGGAAGCAGCGAGATGGGCAGATGGTTTTGAATTTAATATTTTCTTCACTGGAAATTGTAGCCTTGGGGTGATAGAAAATCAGATGTAGCCCTGGTCTAGACAGGAGAGCGGTGTGAGAACCTTCAGACTGCCAAGCACTCCCCTCCCCTGCCCCCATGCACCAGGGCTGGCGTGGGAAGGAGGGACAATAAGAAAAACTGCTGGAAAAATCGCACCGTTCTCGTTTGAAGCTTTGAGACCGCTCTTTTGTTTTTACTGATAGGTTGAGATAAAAATTAGGGAAATTATAATTAAAAAATGAAAGCAATAGAAAGCACAACCACTCATCCAGTTTGGTTGAAACCCTTCTTTTTGGTGGGAGGAGAGAATGAGAAAGATCTAGATTTTTCATCCAAATTGAAAAATAAACCCTCCTCCAATTCCAACAGTAGCTTGTCACCCTCCTTTGGAGCTGTCTCTCTGGATGAAATAGTTAAGGAACTGAAGAAACCCACCCCTGCATGCACAGAGCTTGCTCCTTCCATGGGAGCACAGGATACTGGGAGTGCCTTGTGCTGGTAGATAAGAGTCAAGATGCCAGGGCTGTGGGTCTGCCCACAGGCAAGATCTTAATTAAAATTTATCTATATTATATCAAATATTTTTCTGAAATTTTTCAAAGTTGTTTCCATGTCTTGCATTAAAAAGAAATCAAGGGAATATTTTGCGGGATCTTGACACTCATATGTTTTTCATCTAAATGACATTTTTTTCATTTAAAAAGGTCCAAGCCCTATGTTGATGCAGTCTTTGGTAAATAAGAAATCTTGGTAACATTGACAGATTTTTTTTTTTTTAAGTCAATAAAAATTGTACATTAAGCAGGAAATGCCATTAATGATAGCATCTTCAGGGTTTTCCTCTTGAAAAAGCAGACCTGTAATGGACACCCAAGAGCCCTGCCGTTTCTGTGCAAATAACCTCAAAATTCACCAAACTGCAGTAGAAACCAGCCAATGTCAGGATGGGGTCCTTCCACCTTCGCAGGCAGTGCAATTGTAGAGTGTCAACACATGCCAGAGGACTTCTGCCAAATGGAGAAGAGGGAGTTTGATGTTTCTAGGCACTTTGGTCCCTGTGCTCTGGGAGCGGGAAGGCCTGGCCAGGTTGCTTTCTTTTGTGTTTTTTTGGGGCAAAGCATTCAGAAATGGAAACTCTTGGTGAGGAGATAGCTTTTCTTTCCCTGCCATCGTGCTCCTCTCAAGCACAGCTCAGTTTTATTTTACAGGGTTTTCCTTTCATCTGAAACCTTCCAATTTCAGGCAGGTTAACTTGCCAAGGTGCACCTTCCCTTTCATAAATATTGCAGTAGCTACAGGCTATGGAGAGTTAGCCAAGCAAGTTCTCTTCATCTATCATGATCTCACCCCTCCCTTAACCCCCTCCTCTCCCGCCCTCTCATTAAATAAGAACAAAAGGTAAACCGTAACCCTCTCACATGCTGCATTAATATATGGTATAATTTTCCAGTTCTGCCCAGTTCTGGTATGGCAGCTGTGTGGTTGTGTAGAAAATGGGGCATCCCTCGTGGTGGGAACACTTGCAATCCCCTGTCTAAACTTGCTCCAAGCTGGAACATCCTGGGCTGCCCAAATGCTGCTGAAATAACGATGAGGTATTGGGCACTTTTTATGCCCCTGGGCATCAGAGATTGAAGGAGCCATCCCTGCTCCCTGGTACTGAAGCAGCAGCTTCCCTAACTCCTGTTTCCCTGACCTGCAGCTCATCAAGGGTTAGCAGAGCTGCTGTGACTGATGTTTTGCAGGTCAGGCCTTTGGGGAACTGGCACACGCTCTGTCCTTGCCTGCTGTGGAGGTTTCCTGCTCTTGGGGCTGGCTGTGCTGCAAGCCGCCCTCGTGCGTGGGGGCTATGGGGAGCTCTGCAGCTGGCGTCCCTGCCGGGAGCGAGGGCTGCTCTGCCTCCCACCTGGGTTGCAGGGGAGTTCAGCTTAGTTCTGCAAACAGAAATGACTTGAAATACAGGTTCCCAGTGCTCAGCTTAGTAGAGAATACTTTTCTTTCCCTGTGGCCTTCTGGCACTGCTAACACACGGGAGAATGGGATTTGTATGCATCCTCACTGCAGTTCTGTTTGAGGCTCTATACACGTGCATGTGTGTGTGTATGTGAGTGCATAAAGACACACTTTAAATCAATATTCTTTCACCATGCTTCAAGGATACAATTGCTTCTGGTTAAAGAAGTCAAAGCCAAAGATAAATAACTAATATATTAGCTCATGGAGACATTCCTTTGCTCTAATGTCCTGAACAGAGGATACACCAGATGCTGAACTGTGCATAGGCCTATTAGTGGCTGCATTACAGCAGTGCCCAGAAGCCAAGATGGTGTGACCATGCTCACTGCTGTGTATAGTGAAGTTTACACATGTATGCAAGCCTGAGAACATAAGATGATGAAAGGGGTGAAGGAGGAGAGCAGCATCTGTAAGATGATAGGAAAAAGTTATTCCTCTCAGTAATTTCAAGCACACGAGGAAGCATAACAAGGAAGCAAATTCTCCTCTCTGTTTCAAATTTTCAGCAAAAATCGCTAAATCCAAACAGTTTTTTCCTTGGAAAGCACAAACAATTATAAACAAAAAACAAAACTGCCATAAAATTTCACCAGAAGGTAGCTCAGATCTTGCAGCTTACATGAGAAGTACATTCCATGGAGGACAGGGGTGATTGTGTGGCAGCTTTGTCACGAATGTGGTGCAAAAAACATATGTCTCTTAAGTTTCCTTAGAAACTTTTTAGTAAACTCTTATCATCCCTAGACTGAGCAGGTTACATGGAGGCTGGTTTTGCATGCTAATATGCTTTGCCATTAGTACCACTCTCCATTGCTGCTCTGCATTTTCTCCAGCCCCTAATTCCCTTTTACTCTGAGTAGCTTTCATTTTTGTTCAGTGTTGAACCTTTCATCAGGGGCCTCTGCCGGACCCTTTGTTACTGCCGAGAGCATTTTTGCCTCCTTCCCCGTTTCTAAAATGCCTCCCCTCACATGCTCACACTTACATCTGTCAAGGACACCAACAGGTGACACCTTCCTCCTCCCCATCGTGTCAAGGCTAGAAAAGGCTGTAGCAAGGGGAACGCTTACAAATAAGGCCAGATTTGGTGACCAAGGTCCATGATGCATTTTTTTATTTATACCCACGCACGCATACTTGTCTGTATGTTACAATGACTTCAGGGGACTGGAGGGGACTTTCCACAAGGATTAACTGAGTGTGCCTTCAACAAGGTAATACAACAAACTTGCCTTGGCTGCTGTGTGCTTAATTAGGGCCTTCCGTCATGTAGAAGCTGTTTTTTAAAAGAGCTTACTATGGTTAGCAAAAGATACACTGTATCTGGAGTGGATCCTGCAGTCCTAATTTGGTGAAACTCTCACTGGAAAACTGAGCAGGTTGTAATGGGTCTTCATTTAAAATCGCTGCTGTATTCTGTTACTGATAGTGCAGTACTACAGGGATGGTGTCTGCTAGTTGCCATATGTATGTGAGCAATGAGTCCCTCCTCCAAAGAGCGCACAGAACCCAGATGTTGGGTACAATCTGATGGAGGGTGGAGAAGATCCAGAGACTGAAAAATATGCAGAATTTGTGCCAAGTACACTTAATCTCCCTAAAGTCCAAAGTAACAATCATTATGGTTGAGCTGGGTCCTGAAAATAAATTAGGAGGGAAGACTGTGGGCTTTCCTTTTTCCCTACCCTTCCCTCTGCAAACACTCCATTCACCAGGTGGATCTGTGCAAGAAGGTGACCAAGCAGTGGCCACAGAAAATGCTGCCGGTGGGGTGGGGAGGTGAAGGATCCAATGGTCTCTCTCTCAGACACTGAGAAGAGCTATCTGCCATCTTTTTAACGTCCATGGTGCTCTCTTGCTATACCTAAACTTCAGTACAACATCTTCTGAAAAAGAATTTCTAGCCTGTAGCAACTTCAAGGCATCCAGACTCTGCTCAGTACCTGCATTATCTATAAGCTAAAGAGAGCTGTAGGCATCACTCATTGATGGTAAAGGCCAATTCTCTCCTGAGGCAGAGACTGAAATGAAAAAGAGGAGTTAGAAAGTTGTGAATAGCACCCATATGTGCAGCAGTACACATGCTCTCCCACGTAACTAGCATTTGCTGATGGAAGATGCAGTAAGTGCCCCTCGGACACTTGGTGTGTAACAGGGGTATTGAGCCTCTGAGACAGAGGTTTTCTGCAGTGGGTGGTACACTTGCATTTGAAGGCTCAGGGCTCAGGGAACCTTCATGAAGCATGAGAATACTGCCACTGACATAATGGGGCCAAACTTCACTTTGATCCTCTATGCAGGCCTTTGAGTCTGAGCCATATGTTATGAAAAAAGCTAGTTTCCAAACCAGAGGTTTGGTGCTGACCTATCCCTGAAACTGTCACAGATGTGGGGTAGAAAGCTTGCTGGTTAATAGTTTTGAGTGCAAGAAGAGGAGCCGGTTTGTGTTGGTGCCCTAAATTGAGTTGAAAATGCTGTGAGAGCAGACTTTCTGAGAAAAAAAACAACCCACTTAACTAGTTCTCTGGAGGTTATGCTACAGTGCTGAAGAAGGACAGGGCTGGTGCATGTAGGAATCAAGAGAATTAGAGTGAATTTAGACTTTTCCAAAGCACAGTTTCATGTGCTGCAGGGAGCTGGGGGAAGGGAGAAACAGGGGTTGCTTTTATTCCATCCCAATCCACTCACTGATCCTTGACCTCATCTCTTTCAAGAGGTTGCCAGCTGTAAGGTAGGGAACCTCCCAGCAGAAGTGGGATTCCTGATGTGAGTTTTCTGCTCCACTCTGAGCATCAGTGCAGGAGTTGCTCCCCAATAAAGGACTTGCCGTGGTGCCTGCTAGACTAGCCACACTGCAATCATGGGGAGCATGAACCTCATCCTCTCCTTCACCTGCTCTCACCGCAGCTCCTTTCATGAGTTATGCTTAAACTGCATTCGTGAGCAGGAGCACAGGCAGCCAGTGAAAAATAATTTAATAGGGTTACTTTACACATCCTGACCCCAGCATGTTTCTGCTCATCCCAGGAGCCAGCTGGTATTGGCAAATTATGACTTGGACTAACCACATTAAGTTTAGTGTCTGCAGAACCACTTGAGGCTCTTCAACACTCATACTTGCAAGGAACACCTGCATAGGGTGGCCAGGAAAAGTGAACGGAGAGAGCCTTATCCTGCCCTAAAACCCCAATGTGCCGGAGAGAACAGGAGTGACTCAGCAGAGTGGCTGCTGACTGCACCTATTCTGCAACACTCTGGCTGTTTGCTTTCCTTCCCCCTCTTTCCACAGCTGATGTTTAGGCTGTAGGACAGACGGGTAACTTTTTCAAAGGCACACGGTCCCGATGGGGACATAAGGGTTTTTTTGGCTGAAGGACTGTCTTCATGGAGCAGTGTAGAGTTTTAGGGAGGCTGAACCAGCTACCACACTGTTGGGCTCAGGTTCCAGTACTGGCATAGCCTGGCCAGGCCACTTCCAGTTGGTTATTTCATGAGCACTGAGATCTCTGTGCTGAGTTTTATTAAGCAGCATCAAAGCTCTTTGCTTCTCAGTGGGAGATCAATGGAAACTGAGCTCCTAAGGCCCCAAGGGTGCAGAGCCCAGCTCATTCCTGGCTCTCCTGTCCAACACCAACCTCATCTCCAAAGCTTGGGATGGCTGAGAGTGATGGTTCCTGGTGACTGGGAACTTAATTGTACTCCTACTGACTGAGTAGTGATGAGTGAACTCGAAAAGGCCTGGCTAGATAGCTTGCATCAAGGAAGTATCCAGCATTTGCAAAATTAGCCTGCTTGGCAGTTTGATCTTTTGATGTTTCTGTGAACAGAATTAAATCGAAACGGTCTTCTTGCTGGGTTTGTATTTTCTTATTCTGGTATCCCTTACAGATGAGAAGAGGTAGAAATGAAATCTAACCATGTGCTTTACAAGGTTCGATTCCATGTTGGTAGGGCTGAGTCACATGCCTGTTCTGACTGATGCTATCACTCCCATGAGACACACAACATGTTATTGCTCAGTGGCTTAGCAACATGCACTGTGGCCTGCCTTCTGCGAGCTTCTCACCTTTGCCTTCCCTTTCAGGGCCAGTATTTAGCAAACAGAATTTGCAGTGCCATGGTTACCAGCAAGCAGAGCTTGGGACCTTTGAGCCATTTGCCAGTGTCTTGGGTGATATAATCAGCTTATAATATTGTAGCACCTTTTGCAAATTCAGTTTTTCATAGAATTGGAGCTGCTGGAGGGGAATTGAATTTTGGGGGAGTTCTCAAGATTGTGTCATTTGGTCTCTTACTGCAATGACAGATGAAGCTTTCATATGGTGAAACCCAAGAGAGAATCAGGGAACATGTATTTAAGCTTTCCATACCATGTGCCAGCCCTGACCAGTGAACTATAACATCCAACATGTGTACTTTAATCCAATGAACATTTAGGCACTTATACGGAAGTGAAGCAGTTCCAAGAGGAGAACTCCAGAAGGAGCCCAGAGAGTCGCTAAGAAATGTCCCTGCTGGCTAAGGATTTGCGTAGCCCAAACCCTGACTCTGGCTGTACCCATTTATGGCTTGGAATAAGTCTGAAAAAAGGAAAAGTCGTGGTGCTTGCCCCAGGTGCTTTCCCAGACCATCCCGATACTTTCTTGATACTTAATAGCTGCAAATTCCATTAATATGTTCCGTCACCTCTTCCACTCACGTAAGCTTTTAGTGACCTAACTGGTCTTTCCTTGAGCTGACCCTGGCCCTGGGTTTCCAGCTGTGCACATGGTCATGGTGTCATTGTGCAGCAGGAGCTTTTTTCTTAACCTTCTCCTTCCCTCCTTTCTTAATCTTTTCCCTTCGTCCAAAAATCCCACTCTGGATGTTAGAAACTTGTCCAGCCCAAGGAAAATTTCATAAAAGTTGGATTTTAATTGTGTGTTACATTTGGTGAAGAATGCTGATATTCTGAAAAGTAGAAAATCTTATGGAAAAATCCTTCTCTGTTCTGGCCCCAGCAAGGTGCCTCAGTGCCCTGCTAAGTTTCTGATCGCTGTTCCATGGCAGAAGCCAGAGATGGTTGAGCAGAGCTGTGCGCAATGCTGTGGGTCCATCACCACTTATAGCATGAAAGTCATTGAATAGTTCGGGTTGGAAGGGACCTTTAAAGGTCATCCAGTCCATCCCCCCTCCAATGAGCAGGGACATCTTCAACTAGATCAGGTTGCTCAGAGCCCCGACCAACCTGACCTTGAATGTTTCCAGGGATGGGGCATCTACCACCTCTCCGGGCAGCCTGTTCCAGTGTTTCACTACCCTCATTGTAAAAAATTTATTTCTTATATCTAGTCTAAATCTACCTTCTTTTAGTTTAAAACCATTACCCCTTGTCCTATCGCAACAGGCCCTGCTAAACAGTTTGTCCCCATCTTTCTTATAAGCCCCTTTTAAGTACTGAAAGGCTGCAATAAGGTCTCCTTGGAACCTTCTCTTCTCCAGGCTGAACAACCCCAACTGTCTCAGCGTTTCCTCATAGGAGAGGTGTTCCATCCCTCTGATCATTTTTGTGGCCCTCCTCTGGACCCGCTCCAACAGCTCCATGTCCTTCTTGTGCTGAGGGCTCCAGAGCTGGACACAGTACTCCAGTGGGGTCAAAATGGGGAACCCAGTGGTTTTATGTGAATGAGATGGGGTAAATTCAGGTCAGTGTCTGCTTGAAGGGTTTACATATGTGCTTGTGTGACGGAGGCGGCCCTCATATATGATGTGGGATTGTAAAGCACATCTAAGTGGGCTTTCTGCACAAATACATAAGTGTTTGGTGAACTCTAAACCTGTCTATGCTGGCTGTGAGCCTCACCCTGACAGTTTTGGGTGTAAGGGATGGATATGTGTCATTTTCTGCACTGAACTTACCTACACATCAGGGGTGTCAGGACTGGACCCAAGTTTTGAGGGCAGATTGGGAGCCTTGGAGTCCCATGGGAACTGGCCAGCTCTTAGCACAGGTCAGGGCCTCTGCGGGGCGAAAGGATTTTCTCCTCCTGGGCTTGCCAACTCCCGTACCCTCAGGCCCTGCCAGTCAGGCTCAGAGGCTCTCTTTTGTAGTGGCATTGCCATGGTAAGTGCCCTAAATCAGTCACCCTGAGGAGCACAGAGGGGGACGGCTGCATCCTGCAGGAATGGGTGCTGGATAAACTCATCGCAGATAAGGGGACATGGCAATACAGGACCATGACAGCCTGTGAAGGGAATGTGGTGAAAGCAAAACAAATGGGCTACCCAAGTCCCTTTCCCTTTACGCTCAGGGGTCAGGCAGCTGCTTGCCTTGACTGATGGATGGCAGCGTTGCCCAGGCACCTCCGGGTACCCTCCTCTCCTTCCCTCTCATCTTTCACACCGTGCTGTCATTCCCTCTGCTCCCTGGATGACCCTTTGCAGAAGCAGCCTTGGCAAAAAAGCTAGTGAAGGCACTTACAGTCCCTCGGGGTGTTAACAGGCTTGCTGGCCCTCGGAGGCCTGCCATCCTCACAATTCATGCTTGTTTGTGGGTTTGGGTGGTTTTTTTACAAGCTCAATAAAGGGTCTGAGAAACTGATCAGCAGGAAAGTGCACCAATGTGCTTGGTGCAGAGCTGCCAGAAAAGCATGGCATTCATGTCTCCTGCTGCATTGCTCTTCCAGCTGCCCTTCAGTGGCAATGTGTTTTCCTGATGGTGGGTGGTAGGATTAACAAGTTTTCCCTGCATGCGAATTTGCAGCTTGTCATTCTCTGTGCATCTATGAAGATGTGAGGAGAGCTCATCTGCAAGTCTTCCAAGTTACCTGGTCAAAAATACTGTGGTTTGTAACATTGGAAGCCTTCACCGTGGCAAAGAGCCAGCCATGATGTCCCTAAGTCATGCGACTACCCTTGCTCTGCAGGTTTAGATGTGTTTACATAGAGTCCATGGATCTCCTTTCCTCTCCCGTAGCAGCTAGTTTTTCTGGAAGGCAACCTGCTGCTACGGCTGACAAATGGAAATGCTTTCACATACTCACACTGGAGACACTATGTATTTTCCCTCCTTGCTGCTTGTGCTTTTGAGCAAGTGATAACTTCCATTTGTATCTCCTTTGACACACATCAGAGGAGGAGTTTTTAATGAGCTTTCTTGTGTTTCCGTACATCTTTTTTTTCTCAGAGGCTATATTTTTCTTTATTTTGGACAAGAGGAAGGTTATTTGTCCTAAGGTGATGGTGAATTCTTTTCACAGTGGGGAAGAAATCAAGCTAATAACTACTTGGCAGGCAGTTTTTAAGAAATTTGCAACTAATATCCAATCACAGGAAAGGAGTAACATCTGCCTCTCATGACTTCACAAAGTACGTGACAAGGAGGGAAAAAAATGGTATGGTCTTCTGTAGTCCTGCAGTCAGACAGACGGTGAATAGGCCTCACTGGAGGTCAGCGCAGCAGTTGCCCCAAGCACAGAATTCAAAGCTGCCACTACCTACCTGCTCTTCTGGAGGGCAGATTAAGGAATTCTCTCTCTCAAATGTGCATGTGCTCTTTTTTAATCTGATAGAGAGGACAACAGAGGGGAGGGAGGAGATCCTCCTTCTTGCTTACACATTTTTCTTTAAAAGCATTGAATCTGGTATGAAGACTTTCACTTCTTCATGCAAAAGTCTTTGCTGTCTGCCTCTTCTCCCCACTGGCTTCCTGCGGCCATCTGCTGCTTCTCTTACACCTTAGTTGAGTTCGTAAGCAGTTACTTTTTTTCCTCTATTTACTGCCTAGCATAGTCCAAGTTTCTATAACAGCTAATCACCTAAATCTGGCTACCAAGTTTGCATTGTGTATGTGGTTTTTGATTTGGTCTGAGACAAGAATGAGCTGTGATCTTTGGATGAAGGTCCAAAATTTCCATGAAGCTCACAGCTGTCTGTGTCTAGTTGGAGGAATTTCCATGTATTGCTTAGGCTATTTAAAGTGTGCTTTGTCCTGCTGTGACACTCAGGTGGTCCCCTGCAGTAGTCAGTATGCTCAGGACCTGCTGCAGTCAGCGTGCCCCTGGAACATGGCTCTTACCTGGCAGACCATGGCCATTTCCATCCCAACAGCAGTCAGAACTGTGCTGAGGTCAAGGTATGTCAGATCAGGACTCAGCAGAGGAAAAGGAGGCCCTCAAATAGAAAAGTGACTTATAAAACATCTCCTTTTGTCTCTGAAATCCAGTGCAACCATCACTTCTCACCTCAACAGACAAAATCTGTCACCAAATTTTGTCCTTAAGTATGAGCTCATGTTGTGCAAACAGACAGTTTTACAAATTTGTTTGTGTGAAATTATTCACCTAGGGTTTGTCGGCCGTGTACCCACCCTGCTGGTTATTCAGAAGCTCTTCACCGCAACAATTGTTCTGACTATGCACTAGTCATCAGCTGCTGCAAGGAGAGTCTCATCAGTCACCTGCCTGAAGAGCACAGCTTCCGCTCCCCAGCTAGCTGAAGCCCGCAACATTTTCATGATGACCACGTAAACACTTTTGGGGTGAATGTACCTCTCTGAAGAGTGTTTGTGACCTTCCTTGCCTTTCTCCAAGGACCTTCACAAATTAAAAGAGACCCCCACCCCTTTATTTTTGGTAAGGAAAAATGTTCTCCATCGTACATGAAGTGAATGCACTTGAAGCAAGATTGTTCCATGAAATTTAGTATTTGTCCAAGTAAATGCACTTGCAGCAAAATCGTTCCATGAAATTTAGTATTTATTCAAGACCACAGATGCAGGTATTTAAGCACTGAAAGCTTCATAGGAGCACCCAGAGGCACCAACCTTCAAACATTTCTTGTTCTGCAGTACTAGGGGTTTGTTAGTCAGACTCTGAGGAGAGGTGAGATGGAGTCTGGAAGACAGCTCAATTCTGAGATACTATTTAGTCCGTATTGTTCTCTGTAGCTAGAGTATTTTACAAACAAAAAGCTAAGAGTTTGAGAGTTTAATGCCTCTGGGGAATTGCAGCTCGATCTTCTGTCACGCTTTATGCATCCCGTTTTCCATGTAGTCTTGCGTATGCTTTGCAGGATTGCATTTCTTTGATCAAAATAATGAAGGATTGGCTTAGCTGGAATTAACAACAACTCATGAGCCTGACTCCCAGTGCTGAGTTTTAGACATTAGCCACACAACCCTGTGATTGAGTTGCAGAGGGACAGAGGTGTCTAACTTAAAAAGATTCTCAATGTACAAGCAGTTGTCAGGAGATCTCTAGCTGATTGCTTTTTGGATTTTCAGGACCTTTCCTTCCCCAAGCTGTGCAAGTGATCTTTGCTCTTTTCAAGCTTTATTTTTGCCATAGCGTTGCTGGTTTTTTTGCCCAAATCTGTCCTGTTTTACAAGCCATACCATTTTACAGAGTTTTTGTCCAAGAGATTGATTTCTCGCTTACTGTGTCAAATGCAGCTCCCTAGGAAAGCAAGAAATATTTTTCAGCCGGTTCACCTCTTTACCTAATATAAACAGAAAGAAGAGAAGAGAAAGAAAAGAGAAACATAAGAATAAGCTATGCTACCTCCGGCATTTGAAGTTATTTACAACCTACACAGTACATAAGGTTTGTGCCTCACAGTGAATTGATCACCAGGTGGTATTTCTCATAAAGCTTACCTGGTCCAGTGAAATGCAGGTGCTAGCACCCTTCATGTTCATGCCCTTGACACAGGGACCCAGCTCCAGCAAAGTATATGGCCACAAAAGCAGTTTTATTGACTTCAGTTGGCCAGCTTGTATGTCAGCCAGCATGTGCTTACGTGCTCTGTGAGGTCAAACCTGCCTGCCTTTGTGCCAGGAAAGGCATAGGCACTGTTCACATTACAGCAGCTCAACAATATCCATTGTGGTATGATAACAGCACACACATGGACACCTACTTTGCAGCAAATTACATTTAATGTGTGAAGAAAGAGAGCCAAGCTTCATTTGCTGCAGGCGAAGACCAGGACATAATCACTTGCACCATGTCAGATGATACGCAATAGCTCGTTAGGCAATAGCAACTTCATCATGCACTGGAGCCTCACGTCCTGACCAGTGTGGGAGGAGGACAGGAAGTAGACCATCTAATTTCCTGGCATCCTTGTGTGGTTGTGTCACCACAGTAGCTGAAAATCTATCTTGAAGGTATTTTTCCTCAAAATTTTTCACGCTAGCGCAAAACCAACGTACATGCCCCTGCTTTGAAAAGAAGCCTGTCTCAAACCAGAGAGCTGAGCTCAGGTCTCCCAGAGTGACAATAAATGTTCTCCGAACACCAGGACCCCTATCCAGAAAGCCAAATGCTGTCGTACTGCCCTTGGCAGCACCGACCTGCACTTTGCTTTTAACTTAGCATCCTCCTGAGGCGAGGCAGAGCTCCACCTGTGCTCTTGTGTGCCCTTTGTGCTGGGATCACAGCATGGGATATTTTTGTAAATTATCTAATGACCAAACTGAAAAGATAGTCTTTCTAGGGTTACCACTGAAGGCAGGACGTGACTCCAGAGCACAGTATCCAAGCATCTTTGCTTACTATGGGAGGGTGATTGGCTGCAGTGTTTTTGCTCTGCACCCAATGAGAAGGGCTGCAGGGCTCAAGTTAGCAGTATCTTGGTGATATGAGCCTCCATAGGGTTTATGTCATACCTATATTTCAGAAGTTACAGAATGTGAAAGATATTATTACCTAAAAAGCATGTTGCAGAGCCAGCTCCTCTGGCCTAACGACACCTTCTTTTTAAAGGTTTCTGTGTAATGCAAATTCAAAATAAGGGTTGTGGAGTGGTTCTTTATTAGAAGTAAAATGAATTCCCTTTGCCCCATTACATGGAGAACGGGATGGTTGTGCAGCAGTAAATTGACCTCAGGAGGAGTCCAATGTACAAAGCTGAGATCTGGTTTGGGAGAGCACAATGTTTGCAAAGATTGGTCTTGTGTTGACAATTACACTCATGATCTCCCTTCTGTAATTGAAATGAAACAGAAATTATTCCAGGACATGAATACTGTCATATTGATCCTACTGATGCATCTGTTAGCTAAACACCCTGTTCAGATATAGTAGTGGTGGAAGTCAGTTTTTTTCAATGATTGAGAAGCCAGGCAAAATGTGTGCCCCTATTTTTTAATAAAAAATTGTAGATTTTTTGGTTTGTGATATTCCATTCTACTGAATTCTTTTGTTTGTTTATTTTTAATTCTGTAAAATTAATAAGCTTGGAGTACATCTAAATAAGGGGTTTAAAATTGGGGGGGGGTTGGCTAAAAGAATCTTTCATCTAACAATTTGCTTCTCGCTTTAGTTTACACTATAGAGTTTGAACTTCTGTATTCTTTTAAGCAATCTCTTGCTGGTTAACCAAACTATTTCAATCAGAAGCAAAGTGTTTGCTTTCCATACCTGTTGTTCAATGAAAGCAGCGTGCTTCTGTCTGCATCCCCAGCAGAAATCTCTTTTTTTGACTATCAAAATTCCTGGTGACTGGAAAGCAGTGGTTTTACTAGTTCTGGGCCTTGGGCTGAGCGAGGGCTGCTGCCCTCTCCTGGAAGGAATGCCAGATCTCTGGTCATGCCTAAGAGCATCAGTTCCCGAATCTAGGACCAAGCCCTCGACCATGGTGGGAGCATTTAGGCAAGCAGCATGACAAATGTGGTCCCAGCAGCGGGTTTGCAAGCAGCAAATTGCAACCAAATATGGGACTGTGCACCAAAAACTAAGATAAGAAAATTCTATGACCAGCTCTAATGGCACAGCAACTCTATTCCTACTTTTTCTATTACTAAATGTGCCCAAGTGGCAGTATCTTCTATTTTGGGGAGTGGAGAAATCTGGAGGTGTATCTCATCTCCCAAGTGCAATGCCAAGAAATTGTTGCAGAATGATTCAGAAAGCCTATTATTGCCTGTGCATGGGCTAGTCTTCATTGTTCCCCTGGTCTTAGGAAGCCAGTGGAATGACTCACCATATCACCTCATCATAAAAAATGGGCTGCTGCAAAGGATGACCCCCCAAAAAAGTACAGCAGAGAATGTGAAATGAGGGCAAAGTTCTCAGTCATGGCTCTGAATTAGCAGAAATTTTCACTGTGTAAAGTAAGCAAGGCAAACAAGCCAAAAGGCTCATAGGCATATGTGAACGCTTGCCCCTAAAGCACCAAAGAATTGTTTAGTTTTAAAGGTAGGATACCCAGGAGATCAGGTCATAAGCTAGGAGGCAAAGTTGGGGCATTATGAAGGGTTCACCTGAAGTTCATCTGGGAAACTATTCTGCTTTTTGAGAGAGAGGAGCATACACAGATGCCTGTCCTTTGTAGGGATGGAGTGTCCTCCTGCAGGAGATATAAAACCTCTCTGGATGCTTAAGGTTCCTTATCTGGCTTTGCAAAAGGAAAGGTGCTACAACTTTTTTCAAAGGACAGAAAATAGGGCAATATTGGACTTAGCCCATTTCCAGTCGTAATGCTCTCTGCAGGTCTTTGCTTTTTGACGTTTTTTCTAGCCATTTTCTTTTCCTCACACCATCTGTAAAATTGGTTGGACTATATCCCATCTAAGTGCCTGACTTTCTGTGCCTGACAGGCAATTCTACTTCTCTCTCCTCCCAAGAGTCATCAGGCCCAAGGGGATGGCAGGCAGGAGTGACTGACTGTTTGCAGGATGACATGACCTGGAAGGTCCTGTAAGGGTCACCAGGTGTGGTCTAAGGCTTGTGAAGTTTTGTAGGTTTTGAGGAACAAAACAGTAGAAGCCCAAAGTGTGGTTTTGCTTTCTCTCTCCCAACTTCATTTACTTGCTCATTAAATTCAGAAGCATGCAGCTACACCCATAGAAAATTACTGCATTTCGTAACCTTTAATTGATTTGCGTATTTATGGGGAAACTGGTATTTCGGGACTATCCAACTGTGCCATCACTATCACCTCTTCATGGGTCTCTGTCTGTTTGGTTGCTGCAGAGAAGCCCTGATATATGTCTGCCTGGCATAGACCTGGCAGCTCCGTAGGCTGAATTCTTCACTGCAGGTTACTAATACTGAAATAGGGAGAGCTTTTATTTGTAGATGGGGCAGATATTTGTTGCAGCATGCTCTGCTCTGTTTGTTTGGCTGGGTGTTGGTATTCCAGCAAAGATTTTGAAACACATCAGCGTGCTGCATGCTGCTAATTATGTTCCTTTTGTATACCATTAGGAAAGGTAGGGACACTGCTGGCATGGACAGGTACAGAAGCACTTCAGAGCGCAGTTACTGACATGGGTGTAATTGCTCCCCACATCACCTCTCTCAGTCTCCTGGGATTTTCAACCATTGTAAATTCAGTAGATGTCCATGTGAGCTGGGAAGGAGGTGAGGGTCCTCCCAAATCCTCATCTGTCTCAAGGACACTATTGCTGAAAATCCGGTTCAGTGGCCCCAACCTTTGCTTTGCTGGTCACAGCTGTGAGAAGGAAGTGTGTGGCAAAAAAATGCTGCTTCACTCACCCTGTTGACCTCAGTTTTAACTTTTGTTTCTAGCTTCTGAGGCTGGAAAGCCTTGCAGATAATACATTGGCCATGAAGACTGATCACTCAGTGTCCTTTATATCTAATGCCCCTGGTTTTGGGGTTGGTTATACTGCTAACCCTGCTGGCATGAAAGGTGTTGCTTCAGGCTTGGATGTTACAAGAGTCTTGCCCTGAATTAATAATGACTGAGCTGACCAAAATAGCCCAGGACAAGCACCATCCAACCCACAGCACATGTATGACATAAGTTAGAACTGAGGGTCAGCTCCAGCCCTGCCTGAGGGATTTGCAGCCACTCAAAGGTGGTGGTGGCCACTTGACCCAGTAAAGCCCTCCTCAACAAGCCTGGTGGCCCCAGGGAGAACACAGTCACAGTGTCCTCTGCTCTGCCTCCAGCAGGTATTTGGGAGATGTGACCAGTGTGGGGACTTGCTGTTGGGATGTATAGACCTTCTTGGTGAAGCTGCAGCCAGCATGGGGCAAGCGCAGGGTGTGCTGGGTGGTAACAGTGTAATGGTAGCAAGCTAGGCCATGGCTTCTGCTGTCAGCTTTGGGAACTGATGTCCAGCCATGTTGCAGCATTGGCAGGAGGACAACCACAGCAGGCAGGAGGCTCGCCAGGGAGCTGAGGCCACGTGACACAGCAGTGAGGAGAACCAGCTGCAGCCCAGAGGCACCTGAGGTCACTCTGTGGCCTCTGAGATTTACTGAGGCTTTCAAACTAGGCTGGTTCACAGCAAGCTAAGGGCGCTGCATGACCGTAACATGACCTGCCCTTCTTCTTAACCCAAGACTGCGAATGCTTATTACATTTTCTGTGTCTGGTGGGAAACACCACTCTTCAGGACCTAGACCTGATGCAAGGATGCTTTGTGGAAGGTCATTGCACAAAGAGCGTTCATCCGTAAAACATCTTGTCCATGCAGTGGGACCCTGGAAAACTGTTAGCCCAGGGTTGCTTTGTAGCAGCAAACTGGAGCTATCGGATGGGGATGTGCTCACAAATGCAAACCCAACAAAACAGACCAGAGAGGAGCAAGAGATTGTGTTTTCTTGAAAGCATTTCCAACACTTCAGTCCTCATCTTTTTTTGTTCTTTTTTTCTTCTCCCTTGTTCCTCTCTTATCACTGCATGTCTTCTCTTCCATTTCTCAATCTCTCTCTCTCTTCCCCTGCTTTTTCAATGCAGAGCCATGCACATTTGTCCAAGCATCTCTGCAAGCCCCAGTCTGAAATTAGGCACATTGTGTTAAGAGCCTCACTTCCCTCCATCCAAACTATGGTCCTCAGAGGGGCCACACTGAATGAGGCCAGAGGAGCTGGGTCCTCTTTTGTTGAACCTGCCCCAATGTCTGGAGCTTATTGCTACATCAGAAGCCACCACACACCCTCTCCCTTGAGAAAAATTACCTCAGGCCAAGCCACCATCTCCAAATTATCGCCTGCTAATTGCAGGACATCCTGGGGAAGATGGTGGCGTTTGCACCTTTGATCCCAATGCTATAAGGTTGGGTTCTCTCTTCTGCAGGCTCTGAGAGAGTGTAGGTGTTTGCTTTAGGCTACGATGACATGAGAAATACCTTAGTGAGGCGAGGCGTGGGTGTATTGGGGCGTGACTCAGAGGAAGTCAATGTACAGGGATTTGTTTTGTGTGCAAGAGATCTATTCACTTTAGTTACCAGCATGGGTGCAATTAATTTTTCTTTTTACATTTTATTATTTTGATTATTAATCATGGCTTAAGAATGGCTGAGCCAATGAAGATTTCATATGCAGTTTCAAAAAGTCCAAGATTTATAATACCAAGGGTTGGCTTGAGGGAGCCAGGGAATTTGATGAGAGTTCACTAGATTCTGATGAGGGACCAGTACAAATCAAAGATGCTGGTAGCCTGGGGCAAGATATCTTGCTTTAGAAAGAGAGAATAGTGAAGGACATACTTAAAATTGGGCTTGGAGAAGTCTTGCCAAGACAACTTAGGAGAGGATCGGTATGGACACAGCGAGATACAAAGAAAATGAAGTTGTGGTGTTTAACCAGTCCAGATTTCCTTGGCTTTGGAGCTGGACCTCTTTTTCTCTTATTTGTTTTAATTGACAATAGATGAGATTAGCTACAGTTCTTACACAGGGTAAGGATCACTCTGAGGTTATTCAAGTTTGCCATGCCTTTAGCCTTGACTTAAGACATCCAGAGTCAACCTTTCTACAGCAGACAAAGCTGCATAGGTCAAAAGCTTGCCACAGTTTGGGGCCCTATTCTGATTCTGCTCATGTGATAGTAGAGTTGCTGTGGTGTGTATAAAACAAATCCAAGTGAGTTGAGTGCACAAGGACTGCATGGCCCTGCTGCAGGAAGGCTCTTCTTGTCACCAGCCTGCTGCATTCTGCAGTGAGATCGCTGCAGTAATAGAACAATTTATGCCAAAACAACTGAGCGAGCAGGTTGTAATTCCTATAAAAGTTAACTTGAGAGAAATATAACTTGACAATTCATTGACAATTCAAATGACAATTCATTTTCCAAGAAGAAGGTGGATTGAAGTGAGCGGCGCATGAATCATGCTGCCTGTATTTGACTTCTGGTCTGATTTGAGACTAAAATTGATATGTTAGGAGGTGAGTCAAGGGAAGCAGCCGGGGCATCTTATGCTAATCAAAACCAGAGGAGGTTTCTACAAACTCTGCAAGCCTGGGATGTTCTAATAGTCAGGTTCAGAGCATTTGTTTATATAGGGGATTGACTGGATTCCTCTGTTCTCACCCTAGATTGCCTTATGGCTATTTTTAATGAGAAGCAGCTTTTAACAAAGGTGTCCACTTTCCCAGTCAATAGTCAACTCCAGGCCCCAATATGCAGCCAACATATTCAGGTGGCTAACAGAGCAGAACTGGAGAGGAAAGAACATTTCTGTCCCTTGAGAAGCTCTAAGATGTGTTTGCATTCATCCTAAGAGGGAGAAATAGTGTCAAAATATTCAGTAAATAATGAAGGTGGTTTTTGCAACCAAACACAGTATGTTGACCTTGAAATATTGAGTAAAACTTCCATTATATATTTGATTGAAACGAAATATTTTTCTGCCTCCGCAGGTATTAATTATTCTGAAGCAGTCCTCAAAAGTTGGTTTAAAATGAAAATTTTTTGTTTGCTTAGAAATTTCAATTCAAATTACGTTTGAGCCAAGACAGGCAAGAGAAAGAGAGAAGAAAGGGCGATCAGGTGGTTTTGTCATGGGAGGAACAAGGTGGTTTTGCCATGATAGAGCATAAAACAGGGACCTGTCAACTGGAGATATGAGCCACTAAGTAAGAGCAGGCTAGAAAAGTGCCATTTCAGCATGTTACTCCTGTCCAGAAACAAAGTGATTGGGTTTGCACAATGGTGCCTGGAAATGTGGCCAGGTCACTTCCAGACTCAAGCTGGTTTGTGTGCCATCAGCACAGAAGTATCTGTGCTGCCCTCATTGATCCTGGTAATCCAAGGCTGCCATGTGCAGAGCCTGCTTGGGCATCTCTGCACCTATTGCAGTGACAGATCTCTGTATCTGTTGTGCTTTGGGAGGATGACAGTCTCATTGCAGACTGGATGGTTGTAGGTCCCCTCCTAGAGAATCAGTCTTCTTTCCTCATCCATTCCCAATGTTTTCTCAAATGAGGTGCCAGTGTTTTCCTTTTTGTTGCTGAAAGAGTGCGTGTCACTGCTGGTGTTGGATGTATTCCTGCAGAGGTATTCTCAGCCTGTAATAAGGAGGAGGGAGAAACGGCAAAACTCTCTTATCAAGGGCAGAAAAGGGAAAGAGACCGGAAGAAGCCAGTGGTGGTGAGTGTCAGACACAGTGAAGACCAGGAAAACTTCCAAGCTCTTTCTTGCAGTTTGTCAAATCCCTGGTTGACTTTTCCACAACTCATTCCTTGTACCTTATAAATAATTCTTAAGTCAACACAGACAATTGTGGCTACTGGTAAAAACCACAGAGAGCAGCTAAACACAATGGAAATGGCTTATTCCACCATTTGTTTTTACTTCGGAACAAGCAAAAAATTTTGAAAATAAGTGAGTCATTTTTTTCTTTTCATCCATCTTGGCTTTTGTCTGCTCAACAATGTGTCCTTTTTGTGTGTAGTTGTGGACTTAACGATTTTGTTGGTTTTTATTTATTTACTTTTTTTCTGCTTTGCTTTCTTGGTTTAGGATTGTCTCCCAGTGACAACTGCTAGCACCACAGGGCTAGAACCTCTTAAAAGACAAAGAAAAGCCGCCATGCCTTTGGGGAAATGACTCTGCTACCTTGCCAAGAAACATGTTTGGCAGGTTTATAAGACAAGGTGGAGTTGGAGTTCTCTGAGCCCTTCTGCCCTCCTTGAAAGATGTCAGGTGGGAACCTCAGCAAAGCTAATATCTTGAGTAGCATCTCCAGGGTTGGGCAAACTGGTTCAGGTAGAAGAAATTGCAGCTCAGACTGAACCTTTGCCCGTTTCTTGATAGGCTGAGCCTAAACTTTGTCTTCTTCCACCTCACAAACCTAAACCTGGAACATGCCTGTCCTCAGAGCTGAACCTTCATAGACATTGTGAAAAGTATGGCTGATATCTTAAAATCTTTCTCCTGCATGTCTGCACCTCTGCCCTCCCTAGAGGTTAATTATTTGAACATCAGCCAGTGTTTACTCCATGAGCGCTAATCCCAGACTGGTGTGGGCTTCAGGCCTCCATTAGAGATTTACTCCCCACAGGACCACAAACCAATGTGTCCCTTTGGCTTTGCCAAGAGTGTGTTAGAAAGTAGGGGCTGTGGGGATGCATGTGGTTAGCCTAAGCAGCCACTTGTCATTGTTGGAGAGTTTGTGTGGTTTTTATGAGGAAAGGGATTGAATAGTCTTCCTCTGAGTTGACTCAGAAAAAATAGAGCAAGGGGCTGAGTGTAGAGATGGAGGGGTTTCTTTTTGCCCTTAAGGCAATCTTGGCAATTATACCTCTGTAAAGAATAGGTCTTTGCATGACAAAGGAGCTCTACCATTTTCAGTTGTATTAGCCATAACTCATTGGTGAAAGGGTTACCAGCTGCTCGCCCAGCCCTTGTCCCAGCTGCTCTAGGAGGAAGAACGATTAGCCTGATTTTGTAAAAGGACATTTGGCCTTTTAGGGAAAGACCTTCTGAGAGGTACTTCCACAGGAGTAACTTGTTAAGGCATCAGTCCCTCCTAGATCATGTGGCATGGGGAGCAGATGATGGCCCAGTTATATATAAAGAGCTGTGCCCAAGGAAAAGACTCTCTGGGGAGGTAGCTGAAGGAGGACTTCTATGATATATGTGGAAGGAATTGCTACAGGAGACAGAGCAATGGGAGAAGGCATAGAATAGAAAAGATGCTTCAGGCAAGATAATCCAAGGTATTTCCTGGCCTAGCATCTTCTGTTGTTTATCTCCTTTGGGTGAAAATGGTGAGTGATGAAGAACAGGGATGTGTACTATACCCCTGAAATCTGGGATGGGCTCTAGACTGGGAATACCTGTGTCCATTTTGCAGTAAGCCACAATAAGCAGGACAACATCAAGATTTCTTTTAAATAAAATTAGGGATTTTGGTTTAAAGTAGCTCAAAATCCAGACTGCTCTAGTTCTATTGGGTTATCTGGCAACTGCAGCTGAATCTGTAAACTCCTTTTGCCTCTGCCAAAGGGGACAGAGGCACCACTTTCCAATTGCTCAAGCCCATAACATCAGCAGTTCTTCTGAGCAGAAAAATCCTTGAGATAGCAAAATAACACTCATCTGGCCTTAAACTCAGCTCAGAAGATGCTTTCAGGGCTCCTCATGTAGCTGTTGCCCTGTTGCAAATCTTCATAAAGCAGAGAGCCTTCTGTTTATATTTTTTTGCTTGCGATTGGCAGAGGTTGGCAGGTTATCTGAATACTCTATCTCTGTCTATATTTGCCTACTTCTAGATCTGTTGACAATATAAGAGTGTCAATATTTTTTTCCTTGTAAGGTGATATAAGTAACTGCCTAACTGTTGACTCAACTGAGGATTACTAATTTCAATAGCTAGTTAACAAATCAGCCTACACTCCAGGTAGAAGTACACTCCAGGTAGAAGTGCAGTGCCTGCTACTTCTGAAAGGGTCCTGGGAAGCTAACAGTGATCAGCAGCTTGGAGCCCAGGGCTAAGCCAACGTGGAGCGCAATGATGCTCCCTTTGGCTCACCTGCCCAACAGATAAGCAGGGCTGGGGAGGGGACAGTCCATGGGATGCACTATTTCAGGATGTCTCTTCCTCTGGTTCTTTGGACGGTGGCTTCCTGAAATGTAGTTTGCATTTAAATTGTGGCAGGTAACTGCTGGATTTCCTTTCCTCCTTTTAGCATAATTTTATAAAACTTATCCAGCTAACTTGGATGTCTTTACACAGAGAGAATGGTAGGGCAGGCTGTCATGAAGGTTTGTGAAAGTGTTTGCAGGGGGTTTGCCAGCCCAAATCCCACCCAACTGAGTCATAACTGGAGGTTTTTTTTGCCATGTGGCAGCTGTGGAGTGCATTTGAGAAACAGGTTGGTTCCATCTTGTGCTGAGCTATGCCTTGCTCCAAGCATACAGGCATTGACACTGAATGTGCACAGTGTTTGCAAGACCTGTACCTACTTAGTAGTGCTTCTACTATAATTTTTATTTTTAGTCTTCTATGAGATACCAGGAAATGGCTCAGCAGAAATCTATCTACTCCATTTCCCTTTGCCTTAAAATGCTCTTGAGATGGTCATGAGAATGTAGCGCAGGCTGTCTGTTTTTATCTGGCTCGGCTCTGCTTTCTATTTGTTCTGCAACTATCTTGTGAAACGTTGTGTACGCTTTTAGGCATGACTTTTTTTTTCCCAGCTCTGCTCATCCCTTTCTTTTGCACACGTGCGTTTACAGTTATTTTTTTCTCATGTAAATTATGTCCTGCAAAGGTCTGGCGTTGAGGGAAAGGGAGGAGCTGCATGTGTGCTTTTTTCATTACATTAGAAATAAGTGTTGATCAAGTTCCACAGGAGGGATTTTGCTTGTATTTCCATGTAACAATAGCCTAGAAAAGATTTTTTTTGTCTTTTTTACACTTCTACCATGTGCATGGATAAAACAAGCTCAAAATCTAAATAAAAGATGTTGTGGTATGGGGAGGTGTCCATCTTAGTAGTTATTATTCAGTCTGACATACAGTGTCTCTAGTTTAATAAATGTTTTTGTCAGCTTCTGTGGAAAATACCCCAAACTCATCAAACCTATTCTTATTCTTCATCAATGCCAAGGGGCATCCATTGTGCCTACAAAGCTTCTGTTTCAGCATCCAATTACTCATCTGAATGGACAGTGAAAAGCAACTGGTAGTACTGCAGGACCAAAGCCATAGTTTAGTTACTGGTACCCATACATTATCAAAAACTCTGGCTGCCTTGTTTCACAGCATCTTTTAGATGTAAAAGGACTTATCTAGATGGACAAGACAGAGTGGGAGAAAGGAAGTCTTGTCCCTGTTTTTCTGGTGGGGAAACTATTTCCCAGATGGTTTCAGCAATGCATCTGAGGTTGTGTGGGGAGTCTGTAGCCAGCTCTGAACTGCAGTGCAGTGAGAATATCCCCCCTCTCCCTTCTCCAGGGCTGAGGACAGCCATGGTGTTGATGTGACAGGGAGAGCTGTACACCAACTCCGTGGTCAGTCCTTGAAGGATGAAGCTTCTCAGTGCCCTCTAGGTCTGTCCAGAGACAAGAACCAGCACCTCCTGCTGACTCACTCTAGGTCTATTTTGAGCACTAAAGACCTTCGTAGTTTGGACCCATAATTTCTTTCAGTGATTAAAAAGTTCCTCTCTAGGCTGGCTAGGGAGCATCTGCTGCGTACCTTCTTGACAAGAGTAAGAATCTCCCTGCTTATCTCACTTGAAATCATGTATTTCACATTCATCATCTCAATTCAATTAAAAATAACCTGCAGCTGTAATCATTAAGCGCTGTCTTTAACTGAACTCCCTTCATCCCAGAGTGTGTGGGATTTCCCCCTGCAGTTTCAAGAGCAGGTGGTCAGTGGGAAATTCCTACAAGCCCCTCAGTGTATGGTTGCTCTTGGGGGCTAGTCACGGCATATCAGATGTGACTTTGCATTCATCTCTACAAAACAGAAGGCTGATTACTTCCCGCTGCTTCTATCAATACCTGACACAAGCTATGTGAAAAGGGGGGCTATGGGATGCAGATCTGTTGTTGAGTTTTCACAGTGCATGTTTATGCTGTTGGTAATAGCCAGCCAGAGCATCACCTCAAGATTGTCTGCAAATAAGTTTGGGCAGCATGCAGTACAGTGCAGGGACAAGATATGCCACAAAACCATTTTGGTTCATTTTAGGCATATAGAATACAAGTTCCCTGAAACACTTGTGTGACTAGTATGGTTTATATCATAAAACAGTTAGAAGTGAATGTGTTTGGAGAGCGTTTAAGCATTTGTCATCCTTCTCTTATTGTTAATGGGAAGCTTCCTGTTAACAACTGGGTGAGGCACCGCCTTGCAGAAATGTTCACAAGCAGCGTGAGAGATTCTTGCTTTTGTTTCTACTGTGTGAGAACTCTGCGAAGTCTGCAGCTCAGACTGAACTTCTGCAAAATCCCCACCTCAATCGCGGAGACATAACTTACTGTAGGAGAGAAGAGGACCCTGATTTGGCTTGTGTTGTCTTAGCTTTTCTATCCTCTGTTCCTGTTTTCAGGCACCTTGGTAAAATTTCCTAGGCATTTTTTTTCTTTTTAATTAGACTGAATTTTTGTGGAAAACTTAAGCCTCAGCAGTTTAACTGTCCTCTGTGACTAATAGCAGAGAAAAATGTTAAAACCTGTTACTATTTCTTTTTACTCACCTTGGCACATGAGGAGCAATAGTTTACCCAGAGAAAATTTGGCAAAGAAACTATCTTGATTTCACTTGAAGTCTTTGAGTGTTGTGGTGAAAATGGCTTTTGATTAGATGAAGTCAAAAGCCCTTGACATCCTCCTATGTACAATGTAAGAAGTGGAATCCTCTTGCAACTTGTCATCACTGCATAAATGTGAGCTCTGGGTACCTCTTTCACTGGCTTTGAAAAGGCTTTGTATCCAAGACCTGCTTTTAGGGAAAAGGCTTCTGCATGTGCTGGTTTACTTGGCAAGATGGTCTTTCTCTGACTCATGGGCCAAGACATAAGTCACTGTGCATCTCCCACCCTGCTCAAATAGGAACCTTCAGTGTGGAGCGATGCTCCCCTCAACCCACTCTGAATTTGGGATCGGCTCACTGCACACTCTTTCATTTTGCAGCCTGAGAAGCTGTATTTCTACTTCAGCTGGGGAATTAAGTCTCCTCCTTCCCCTGCTGCCTCTTCCCTTAATGCAACACTAAGAAATGATACTAACTTAAAAAGACACTTGGCATCCAAAATAACACACCCATACTGTAGCTCATCCAAATTTACATCTCCAAAGCAACTAATCCTACAGCCTGCTGATGAATTTTTTTTTTTCAGTGACAGGGTTGGTGCCCCTGGGGCCCCGAGGTACATCTTTGTGGCCGTTCCCTGGAGCACAGTGCAATGTTCAGCTCCTATTCAGATGTGTGTGTCTCCAAAAGACCAGCACTGGTAGGTAGTTTCATTGCAGTGACATGGAATTGGCTGCAATCGGTGCTGCAGAGCAGCTAAAAACCCCATTGTGTCACTTGGGTTTTGCAGGGCTTCCTCTGCATATGCACATCTGCTTTGTGTGTCACCAGGCCAGCTCTTTCCTTGCAGCATGGGCTCTGGGGTATGAGCCCAGAGTTGCTTCCTTCTGCAGCTAAGCCACCAGCACCATTTCCCCCTCATGCAAGTGGGAAAGAAAAGCTTGTAAAATTAGTGCATTCCCAGGCTCTCTTCTTCCCTGCTGGGACAGATCATGAAATTTTTCAATTTTAACAACAGACAAGTGGGTTCTGTGATTGGCAGACAGTGAAGTCTGATTTCCTAGGGCTTTGTCTGGTGGTTAATGCAGGGGTGTTTTTTGTTTTGTTTTGCCAGAACTTTCTTTCCCTTGCTGTGTTATGTTGAGGCTGCAATGCAATAATAAGCATTAGAAATCCACAGCAGAGAGATCCCCTGATGGAGGAATGGATTCCCTGCTGTCTAATAAAAGTGTCTCCCCCACTGGTACTTCTCCTACATCCTAGTTTTATAAATGTTCTCATTAAGATTCTCTTAAATCTGGTAAAAGCTGGACCACTTCTTGCAGCCTTCCCTTCAAAGAGCACAGAGCACTTGTCTTTTCTGTTTACCTGGCCACCATGCAGCATAAAATGTGTAGGAACTGAGTATTTTTCCGAGCATCTGTCACCAGTGGTGGGAACTGCCCAGTTCCAAAAGCAAGGACAGTATGGATGTTGTAGAGGGAGAGGAGGAAAAGCACACTATCAAAATCTTCTTAAAAGCTTTCTTGCAAAGATGAAACCTTTGTAAGATGTAACCTTCTGCTGAAACCTTTGTAAGGAGAGATGGGAACAGAGCATTCAGACACTGTTATAGTGAACCAGACCCCGAAGAAAGGCATCTTAACGGCTCTCTGGAGGTTTCTGTACATGTGCTATAGGGATGCAAGAGGGAACACATATATCTCTTTTTACTTATGCTTGAGAAAATGGCTCAGTTCATGCAAGTCTGTCTCTTTAGCGGCTTGCATTTCCTGTCCTGTCCCCCATGTTCTCATATTCCTAACTAGCACCACCACATATATATCTTATATTGAACGGTTTCCATTCACTGATTCCCAAAAGGTCTTACCAAGTAAGAAGAGCTGCAGCATCTGGATGTGGTTGGCATACAGACCTTACCTGAGATGAGGAGTCTCTCCCTACTACAGCTGTTCTTTGCCCCTTTCCATCTCTGTCTGATACCGCTTAAGGGATGTGTGTACATCTCCTAGTGCTGCTTGAATCCCAAGCTACAAGGCTTTACAGAACCATCCAAAGCAGTCCAGTAATGTCCCTTTACTCTGGGCTGATCACATGGCAATTTCAAATGACTTGAGCATTTCACATTTTTGTGTAATCTCCTTAATGTGGGGGCACTTTGGGAGCTCTCAGATTGCAGGGAGTTCAGGGTAATTTTAACTTGTTGGAACACTACAAGTTTCCACAGATCTGAGCATGAAGGTTTGGTGGGGTTTGGAGCTGTAGTGCTTGCCTGGGAAATGAGTAGTGGGGGAGGCAGCAGATCCGTTTGCCTTTCTTCTAGAGCAGGCATTTACTGAATGAATAAGGATATTGGTTGGCACCTAATAGCTGCCTTGGAGAAATAAAGGTGCAAGTGTGCCAGGGAGATGGGCATGTGCTCATTTGCAAAGGTGACATTTCAAATTGGACCGAAATAGTGATGATGTCTGTGAAAGTTGACGTAGCTATTTGCTTGACGGTTGTACTTCATTTTACAAGGTTACTATTCAGTCATGTTTTATTGGCAGCACATTGACACACAGATTATTATGCAAACTCTCTGAAATGCTTATCTATGGTTTGACACTGCTGTTCTATAAACAGTATTAAACTCCTTGTTTCTATATCTTTTCCTTCTCTTGGGATTTGTAAAATATTACAGGAGAAAAAGCTATTTTGGTGTGGTGGTTCCCCACCCTGAGTTCTTTGCACGTTGATTTTTCCAGTGTTCTCTTTTTTTTTTTTTTTAGGAATTGTTTGGGTCTCTGGTAATCCAGTCAAACTTCAAAAGAATCAATGGATGAGCAAAGACATGAAGCAGTTTCCATAAAAGAAACAGCTAAGCAGATGAGGATTCCAGCCTTGAAAATGTGAGGGAGAGGGGAAGTATGTTAGGAGTCAACCTTCTCCATGCCGCTCACTAGCTAGTTATCTAGAGCCTTCATGCTCCCTTGCTCTCAGGAGCTGGAGTATAAAACTAGACTGGTGGCTGCCAAGTGCAGAACAACCCAAAGGAGACAGCATGTGAAACTTGCTGTGCATGTTCTTTCCCCTTATCTGAGTTGCTCTTCTTGGCATACTGAGCAGTTAGGCTGTGCAAGTTGTTACCAGAGGAAGCTGGGGGTACAAAAAGTTTAAAATTAGATAACTAATGAAAGATAAGTGACTGGGCTACTAAATGTAACATTAATATCTCTGGCTTGGGGTCTCCCAGAGCTGGAAAACATTGAAGCCTAGTGAAGTGCTGCAGGCAGGGACTTGGTGAGCCTGGTGTGCTGTAACCCACTCCCTTAACCCAAGGGTGTGCTTTGTCCCTCTCCCTTAAGCTTCTGTTCAGAGTCAGACAGAAGAGCAGAAAATGTAGGAGGTGAATTGTCCCCTTTCAGCTAAAGGATAATGAGACTTGCAAGGTACCAGCTCAGCAAGAAAGAGATTGCTGTGATTGACATACCACCATCCTCGAGTGGTCATCCAGAAGGGAACCCTTGTTGAAGTCTGGGTGAGCCCCCACAGGGCAGATTTTTTAGGCCAGCATCCCTGATGACAGGGTGATGTAATCAACTTCTTCCCCCCTCCTTTTTTTTATTTTTTAAGGAAGCTGTATCTGACTGGGCAGAACCTCTATGTCTTTGGTCCTCTAGCCAAAGCCCAGAGCATGGGGTTTTTTGCTTGCCTTTGGGAAACCTTGAAGAGGACAAATGCTGAGCCAAGTTTAGACTCCTCCAGCATCCAGAGAAAGGGAGTTTGCAGGGGTATGTGGAACACCTGGGGCTGAACACAGGAGTGACAAAAAGCAGATCATGCTGAAATACAATGCTTAATGCATGTAGTCTTGCTGCAGAGAAGTTAGTTCTCCCTGAGGCATTGGTTCTTGTGACAGGAGACCTGAAGTCCAGGAGGCTTCCTGCATGCTGGCTGCTCTCAGGGTCTGTGGGCATCCTGGTCATGCTCCATGCTCAGTGGCAGGGCCGGGGCTGCAGGAAGCTGCCAGCATCCCTGCCTCTGCTGATGCCTGGGAGAGATGCAGAGAAAAGGAGATAGTTACCTTCAATAGCTAGAATGCAGCTGATTGTCAAAGGCAGCCTAATTTAATTAGAGCTGAACTGGATCACTTTTTAATGAGAACTGAGACTAATTAATTTTTCGAGTCACAGTACGAAAGATGCTTTGTTCCTTTTGAATAGGTAATTAAGTGAAACATACGCAGACACTCCATGCCCAGCTGCATTTACAGAGGGTTTGTTCTCTTTCTTATCTCTATCTTATTTGTATAAGTACTTTGGAATTAGGAATTAATTGTTTTGTTGCTAGTGATGTTGGGTAGAATTATCTTGCTTTAGAAAGGCAGACTTTGTCCAAGTACCAGGGCTTTGCCTACCAGAGGATGCTGACCAGACCAGAATTGCTCTGCAATGTGATCACAGGTACAAAACAGAAGATGAGCTGCCCAGGGATGATTAGTTGTCTTTGAACTGCTCTGAGCTAAAGCTGCTTCTGCTCAGGAACAGAGTGGCCAAGTGGGAGCCACCGCAGAGTGGTAGATGACAGCATTTCACAATACCAGCTCCAGTTGGTTTCCCAGTGTAGACAAGTTAGCTTTCATGTGGCTTATCCTCACCTTGTTCTGCCAGAGCAGTACAGTGTCACCACAATGTTTAGCTGCCTGTCTCTGGCAGGAGGAGATTTTGTCTGTTCTTATTTTGTTTGTAGTGGCCCTGTGTGCACCACTGTGCTGCACTGGATCAGAACAGCTTGGCTGTTTTGTTCCTCACTCCCATAAAAGCCTCAGGGGCTCCAATGTCTGCAAACGCAAGTCAGCATCTCATTAATTGAAGTGACATTCATTTGCAAGCCATGGATTAATATTTCGAGTTCTGATGCTTCTGGAGTAGTCTTGTGTGACTCGTTCCTCATTGGCACCAGCAATTAATCCCTAATGTTCATCATCTAGCAGGTCATTTCCATTAGAAAGCAAACTTAGCATTTGATCCCAGTGTTTCTTAGGATGTTATTGACAAATCCTTTTAATTTGTGAAGTTCAATACAGAGAGCTTCATGGTTCCTGGCATCTGAGTGAGCACACAGCTGAGAATAACTTTCTCCATTATTTTTCTCAGGACCTTCCTTTGCATATTTTATGGGTTCTCTTTGCTCCTTCATTGCACACTTATGTACATCGTGTATACCTGTGGGTGTATTTGTATGAGTCTGTAAGGAAACCGCGTGACATTTACAAGACTCTTCATCCATGTGCATGTGCTTTCTGTGGTGAAGCCTGTTGCAAAAGCTCATCCTTTGAAGGTTGTGGGTTGATACAAGATCATGGTTGTATGATCAGTTTGCCATTGATATAGCATATGCACTAAAACTTCCAACATGACATCACTTGCCCTACCTCAGCTTGGCCCATTAATCCAAAAGAATTAAAATTGTAATTTCTTGTGTGACCCAACCTTATTGGAAAGAAAAGGAATAGTTTATACTGACAATAGATAGAAGCTAGGGCAATCATAGTGTGTCCCTGCCAGGATACTTCCCTGCCACATCCCTGGATTGATCCCCCCCATCCATATCTTTGGAGATCCATTCGCATGTTCTGATGTCTTTCTAGGATGACAGCAAAAACTTCTTTCAGAGGGCTATTGCAGAATGGTGCATGTTTCAGACCTGTTGCACAAATGGGGAATGCACTGTTCATCCATTTCTGTCAGCCCCAGTTTCTATACCTACATAGTCAGCTTTGGAGGAGACCTGTGCTGAAATGTGTCTTCAGAGAGTCCCTACAGTCTTAACTCCAGGACTCCAGCCTATCCTCTCTGCTGGGGTCTGTCTGTTCTGGATGTAATCTCTGCTATAATTATGCTTTCCTATCTTTCATTGCTTCAGGGCTCCTTTCCTATTCCCTGACAGTCATTAAATTTTTCTTACTCTTACACATCTTTTTCTACACCTTTCAGATGATCCAAACCCCTTTGATTTTCTTCAGAAACTCCTAGCAGGAGGCCTTGTGGTGTTCTTACCTCTAGGGCTCTCTCTAACCACAGGCAAGCTGGCTTGTGTTAGCTGGCTGCCAAAATGGCAAGGCAGTCCCAGCAAGATTTGTTCTTCATTTCATTGTGACTGAAGCCCTGGAAAGCCATACTGGTGGCCACACCAGTTGTGTGCCTGCTGGAGGGAAACCTTGGCCCATATGGCTCTTGCTGGGCAGGGGATGTTTTCAGAAAGGGGCTGTTGCTCCCTTTGATCCTTTCCATGTGGCAACAGAAGCAGTGACCGCAGGGCTCTTTGCCCTTTCTCTTACCTTTCGCCGCTCCCTGTCCCAACTCTGCCCCTTTCCCTGCTCATGCTCCTGCACCACTGGGAATTCTTGAGCCGCCTCAGGCACAGAGAGGTGCTTTGTGCTTGCCTTGATGTGGCAGCGTGGGGAAGGTGAAGTGAGGGTGCTGAGGGCTGGAGCAAGAGAGCCTGAGAGCAGGTGCACCACGGTTAGGGCAGATGACTCTATCCAGTTACTCATCTCAGAGCAGGTCTCCACTTATTCCTCCCTCTCCTTTTCTGGAAAGTTACTGTAACTTGCATATTTGTGATGCTTTCTGCCCCTGCAGGCAGGATGACTTGTTTACTACTATCCAATCACCTGCAAATCACTTGCTTTAGGTCAGCTGTATCACCTAAGGACAGCCTGAATCTGCTGAAAGCCTTCCCCAGCCTGGCTTGCACAGTTCTTAGCCACTGTGAAATGCGAGAGGTTTATGGATGGTCTGACCTGAGATGATGCTGGATGCATTATGAGGAATAAGGCACACACTGAACACAGAGGTTTGCAGGATCAGACCTTGCTGGATGGAGAAGATGGCAATGCAGCATTTGCAGACAGATGTGAGCCACTGTCCAGTCTGGACAAAAGCCAGCGCTGGTCTGAGCCGTGTGCTGTGTCTATGTTGGTGCTGGGTATATTGGTCTGGGCTTTCAGCCAGGCTTGCATAACTGCACAGCTTTTGGTGCTGAGCTGAATCTTATCTGCTTAGGGCAGAGCTTGCTATGTGTCTGCTCAGAAGAGCAGAGCAACTCAACATACTTATCCCGCAGACATGCTAAATGTGTCTACAGAAACTAGTAATCGATCCCATCCAGATTCCTTACCATTAATCTTCATCTTCATCTAGCATCACATGTCTTGAGGTCAACAGTGTTGAGATCAGCCAAAATCAATAAAATTCTACATTGTTAGTGTATCCTCGGTGCAGTGCAGCTGTCCTTGCTATGCAGGGAGCATAACTTAATCTCCCAGCGTGACGTGTTGAATTTATTGCTTGGCGACATTCAGTGAATATAGAGTGGTGGGTGGGGAAAATCCTGGCTTTTGATTCAGAATTTTTTACTACGTCTGTGAGTAAAAACATACATCTGATGTGCTGACTCAAAGCGAACGGCTCCCATTTGGACTACAGTCTTTCACTGTGCTGCTTTCCTCCCTTGTGCTTACGGTATTGATCTGGTTGGTTCTGGGTGGATGCAGAAACTGACCGGGTGGCAAAAAGGGAGATGAGAAACAGAAATCATATTGAATAAAATTGATCATTGGTGGGAAGAAAAGTAAGCAGGTTTTTATCTTTTTGTGTAAGGGGGGGGAGGAATCACTCAAATGAAGAGATTGTTTCCCTTTTAACTTAGCTCTTGAAAAATGCCAAAGTGAATTATTTAGTCTCCTTAAGTGGATGCCCTAATCTAGCTTCCTCGCAGGCATTTGCTCACAGTATCTATGTCAGCCTCTTAGCACAGGATAAGGCGCTCACAGCACTGACTCTTGCGCTAAGAGGGATTTCTGAATACCTGTTCCCCAGGCTGCTTGCTTGCTGAGTACTCCCCAGGGCATGAAAAGTGGGAAAGCACCATAAAGGGGAGAGATATAGCTGTAGCCTGTTAATTAAACTGAAAAGAATATCCCAGTGGCAAAAACCTGAAGTCAGTGAGAATTCTGTTGCAACTTGAATAAGGACAGAGTTTCAGCCTAGATCTGGGTCCCACGTGTCCTGTTAATAATGCTTTTGTGCCATTTGAACCTCTGCTTATATTTGTGTTTTGAACTCCAGGCTGCACTCTCATCCATGGGCTGCCCTTGTGGGAGTTGGCTCTGGTCACTTCTCAGATGGTTACTGAATGCAAAATCAGAGTCTAAACCGAACAGGCATCTGTGGCGGAAAGGGAAGCCACCGGTTTCCAGGACCTTTGCAGAGATAAGTAAGACTGTGGCTTGCCTGAGGGCAAAGGGAACTCCGCATATGGCTCTGGAAAGCTTTAGGAGATCTTTGGGAAATGCTAGACTTTGGTTTGCTTCTTCCTTGAGGTGGAAGGAACTGATATTATTCTGCTGTTGCTTTTCTTATGGGTAAAGTTGAACTAGAATGACAGAGCAGGACTTTCTGGCTTTAGCTCTGGGACTAACTTCAAGGAAATAATGGAGAGCCTCTTTTTTCCATGCATGGTGTCTCCTTCAGAGTTATTCTCAGTGTACATGTTATCACCTTGTGTGATATATAATCACCCAGAGGCTAGGACATGCAAGCACATGGTTATGAGTGCCCACAGAAACACTGTAATCCCTTGCCCTGATGCCAGAGATAAATGCTTTGACTTTGGACTCTATTATATTCTCAGAACCAAACCACTCAGCAAACCTGCCTCGTGACTCCACTCAACCCTGTCATAATGATTTTAGAAGAAAACCACAAGAAACGTGGTGGTTTTGGGTCTTTGTCAAAGCACAGCAGAAGAGCGTTGGTTGATTACTTTTTTTTTTAAATTCATTTTAACATTATATTCAGAGTGAAAGTCTGGGCATATACCTAAATGGACTGAAATGTAAAGAGGGTCTTACATATGATTGTGGTGAGAAACCACTGGATTTCATCTGAAAACTTACTGTGGATGCAGGAGATGAAATAATTTAAAATAGAACTATGTGAAATCCCACCATGAAAACTGTATGTGTTTGTGGGTTACTCTACCCTTTCTTAGCTTTCTCTTTTGTCCACAAAACTCTATTTTTCCTGGTATGCTAACAAATATAAACATTCAAACTGCAGCTCTGTGGAGTCAACATTTTCTTCTCCTGTCCACTTTCGTCATGCTTTCCCCAGACACACAAACAAAAAGTAGCTTATGGTGTGTACCTGAAAAGGAGGTACCTTCCTCTCCACACCTGGGTACGAACGCAGTTGCAGACAGCTGCTGTGAAACAAAATCTCTTTGTGATGAATAACCACTCTGGAGCTCACTGGGCATCTGACTATTTATTGTTGGTCAAGGGATTGCCTAGGTCGGTGGTGGTGTGCATAATTACAAAACACTGGGCAGTTGCCCAGGTGGCTTATTGTAGGCACAAGCACACCCTATAGCTGTAAGTGTGCTTGAAGCTCTGGACCGGGCAGTGCTGTGGACAGGGGAGGGAGGAGGTGGTGGCATAGTCAGGCAGCTGCCTCTCATGACAGTGGGCAGAGCTGTTGGGAAGGTGACTGAGGGGCAGTCATCTTCCAGAGTCTGCAGCAAGCTTCTCCTCTTGGGCTATTCACCAGCCTATGGGCAAGGGCAGCCAGCCCCTGCTCTGCAGGGAGAGTTGGTAATGATGTTTACACTAAGGAAGCTGTGCTGCATGGTAGCTCTGGCTGGTTAGGGTGCTACCACACCTTCATCCAACCCTTCTCCCTCCTTGGCCATCGTGCTGAGATGATTATTGCTGCAGCCCACATGAAGGGGACAGGATGGGGGCTTTGTCTTCAGCTGCTGCTCTTCACAATACGATGTCTAAAGGCAGTCTCACCTTTCTTGGTGTTGATGAGGCACTGGTCTGTGAAGTGATACAGCTGAAGCACTCGCAGGGACTCATCCTAGTAGGATGTGCGTGGTGTGATAACAACCACAGCAAGAGGAGCCAGCGGGACAGCTAGAGGTGGAAGCACAAAAATCCCAGAACTGATCTGCCAGAGTCCTTTCCAAATGCTGTAACTGCTGATGCTCCAGTGTATGAGCCTTTAGCAGGTAATCTGAATTGCTCATCCCTCTCTCAAGCTCTTATGGTACCAGCATCGTCTAGGTTAGAGGCCACCAGCAGGTAGCACTAGTTTGGTCCTCTGTGCCCTGGGAGAGGATAGTTTGCAGTCCTTCCAAGAGGTGTGAAAGCTGACGTAGCAAAGGCCTCCTGGGACTAATAACAACAGCAGGCTTCATTTGCAGAGTATTCTTTCCTCTTCCCCAGCACTTTAAACAAGAGTGCAAAGGGTCCTAATGAAGCCAACCTTGCACACCATAGACTGAGCTCTTAGATCTCTTTAACGGTTGGAATTGTGAAATATTTGTTGCATCTATAATTAGGGAGTAGAACAGATGGCTGGAGCTTAGTTATAATTAAAGTCTAATGCACAGTAAAATAACCCAATGCAGCCAGTGATTCAGCAGCAACCAAAGAATTTTAATTCTTTCTTTGCTGGGCTTAAGCTTCAATTGCAGGAGTTGGGACTTCAGGGAAAGTCTGTTGCATCACTTATTACATAGGGACATGGCTCTATATTAAAGGATTGTGTGGAAATTTTTGATTGCTATGTATTAAGTTATATTGTGTGGTCTCGCTTACCTTAGTAACTTGAATCGTGTGTGAAAAAGGCATGTGAATTGTTTTAACAGCACAGAATCTGCATGTTGCAATCTGTTTTAGAAGAAGCTTTCTTAAAGCCTGTCTGCCTAGTAATTGATCACTAATGCTTTAGGATAAGTTATTTGGAAAGAGGCATTAATTAGGTGCTCTTAGACAGGAACACATTTTATTTATAAAGCTGTTTTAAATGGTGTTATCAGTAATAATAATTTAATGCATATTTAACACCACTTTCAAGTATGGATTGTTAGAGACCTCATGACATTAGAACTGGAAGCAAGTGAATAAGCTTCTCATTTCTTGGGACACAAGGCTAGGAGCTAGCATCAGGCAAAGAAACATGAAGAGCAGTATTACTGTGAGCTTTGCATACTATGAAATTTTTTTTTATGTTTTGGTTGGGTTTTTTGTGCTTTTTGGGTTGGTTGGTGGGTTGTTTTTTTTAACTTATTTATAGAGGGACAGCTGTAATACAACCTGCCAAGTGTATGAGAAGCCAGCTCTCCCACAAGAACAAGCACAGTTCTGAACCATTCCTGGAGACTGAGAAGACACAAGAGAAAATGCTTTTATGAGCAGACTATATTAATTTTCCCTTCCCCATCTTCTCAGATGACTTACTGAAAAGATTCACCTGTATCTACTTGGGATACTGGGACATTCGTCAGTAGATTAGTGATGCACTTGCCAGGGCTACAGCTGCCTGAGAGGTTTTGGAGGTGTCCCCTCCTTCCCTTCCAGCAGGCTGGAAAGAGCTGTGTGAAGTGACAGGTTTTTCTCAAAGCTGAGATGAGCCTCAGGTGGCCCCTGCTCTTCCAGGACCTGTCCCAGGAGGACTTGGGAGGCACCTCTTGCCAAGTGAGTGTGAAGGGAACACCAATTACCTGATGTTTATTGTGGATTATAGGCATGCAGGCAGCCCGTAGCTGCTCAGTGGTTAATAGTGACAGCATGCCATGCATTTTGGTTGTCCCTCTGGTGCTGTCTCAAGCTGCAGCAGATTTGGGTGCAGGAGCTGTGTCTATGATAGGTGGGCTCCGCAGGACTTGTAAAAGCTGCTACTTTTAGCAGAGTTAATGCAGACTGTGGATGCTGCATGGAAATCCTTGAGCAGGAGGCAGGCAGCGTTAAGGTTTTCTGACTGATGCTGTTTGAGCAACTTGTACCATGCTTTGGAGCCCTAACCTTAAGAAGGGTGACTTTTTTTTTAAAAAAAAAAAAGGGCAGGAATGCTTCCCTGCTCTGTATTTGTCTCAAATGTGGGCCTAGGGGCTAAAATACCCTGTTCTCCAGGGCTACTGTACCCCTGTAAGACAGAGCTGACCTCTGCTTTCACACCTGCAGAGACCATGGTCTCCAAGCAAATTTGGAACAGCCCCTGGAAAAGGGTATGGAAAGTCAGGGGGCTGCAGAGATACCACAAAAAGCAGGATTTGGCTTGCTCAGCCTTTTGATGGTTGGTAATAGAATGGGGAATGAAGGGACCTAGGTCAGCTTCACTAAAACTCATGCTTGCAGGACTTTTCAGGAAAGCTGGTAGGCAGCAAAAACAAACAAAACCAAAACCCTCACCCTTGTTGATACTCCCAGATTGAGTATTTCTGACCTGCTGTCCCATGAGAAGACAGCAGCAGTGCTCAGCAGTGAGACTTTGCAAAGAAATGTCTGTTGAGCACCTGAAAGCTGGTCCCATGAGTACCAGGAGGTTTGGGTGGCTGCCCACGACTGCACGGCTGCCAACAATGCAATGTCAGGGATCACCAGATGGCACTGTTACGTGCACTCGCAATAATTTGCTTTCCTGTACGGCAGATGTGCGCTGCCTCGAAACATGTTATATCACTGAGGTTTTTAAGAGGCTGATTCTTGGAAATCAACTGTTGGTTGTCAATCTGCCTGCTGTGTGCTGCACCTCATACCAGTGTTGCTGCTTGGGGGAGGTTTGATCCCCCAGAAGGAGGGACTGGTTTTCTAAAAATGTAGGATCGCCTGTGTGTTAGGCACCTCTTATTTAGCTGGCGTCACCCAGATAGTGTATCACTTCTGGCAGGTCCGCTTCCTAGTGAAAAGCAATGCTGGCTTCTGCTGTCCCATGGCAATGGGGAAATTACCCTGGTTTGAAAAGCTGAAGGCTGAGTTGAAAGCTTGGGACAGAGGGTTAATGTTTTGCCTGCTTCGAGAGTGCAATGTATGACGTGCTTAGGCTGAGTCACAGCAGAAATTGTTTCACTTTGGAAAAAGTGAGGTGCAAAGTTTTGATCATATCGCATGTGAGATTTTTTTTTTCAAGGATGCACGTATGGGCTATTAACATCAAAGTGCAAGGATGGGGGTCATGCAAGAGACTCTCCTTAAGTCATCATCTTCTCCATAAAGACGTGAAACACTGGCTTTTCAGCTTACCTGAGCTTTGCTCTGAGAGGGGAAAAAAGGTTTTATTAACTTTCACATGTTACTTAAGTGGCACCAAACCCTTACTTTATGCCCACATACTTTACTGTCACTGATTAAGTGGATTTTGCACTCCATCCTGAGGAGGATGGACTGACTAGCAGAGCTGAGTATGTCCTGTCCTTACTGTTTTTCAAGCTGTAAGCCTGGAAAAGGACCCCTGTGCCCCTAAATGCAGGTGTTCTCAGGCTGTATCTCCAGCACAGTCAGGAGGGCAATTATTACCTGTGTGAACACACCCACATTAATGGTAATCTGGGTGAGCTGGGTACTGCTGGCTGGGGGGGTGTGGAAGTGCAGGCTTCAGCAGAGGATGTGCAGGTTTGCAACCAGGGCTTCCATTGCTAGTGGTTAATGCTTTGGGGATTTTTTGTTTTAATTGCTACTGGTTCTTGAACTGGCTTTAATCCCACTAGTTCGGGTATGCCTGCAGGATCTGTGCTTGCACCTTGGATTGCAAGACAGACATAGCCTTAATGCTGGGAACTAGAGCCCTGCCAGCCAAGCAGTGTGTTTTTGTTGTATCCTGTTTGGAAATGAGAAATTCTTTTGAGGCCGATGCTTTTGCATGAAGGATTTATTTTCTGAAGCTGCCAAAAGGACAGAGAGGTTTCTGCTTGTGCAGAGTATGCAAGCGATGGAAAATAGCAGGGGATGATAGAGCTGAGCTGAATCATAGCAATGTCTTGTTGCTGCTAACTCACAAGGAAAAGTTAGAGGGAGTGAAAGACGAGTGATGCAGCAATATTGAGTCTACTGCGTTTCTGTGTCCTCAATCAAGGCTGACAGTAAATGCCATCCTTGCTAGTGACTTCCTCTCCGAGTGAATCTCTCCACATGGACAACTTGCTGAAAGCTTTCACTTTGCTTCACGTAGAGCAAACCTCTTCCTTCATTTGCTTCTGGTCTGGTGCTGCTGGCTGTCACCAGGACTTCAGAAGCTGCTATCTGCTATGACCACGTACCAACCTCTGTGGCTTCTGATATGAAAGCCTGGGAGATGGGAGCAGAGCGTGAGAAAACTCTGGGATGGGTTTGGGGTGAGAGGATGAGTGTGAGCCTGTGCTAAAAACCGAGGGGAAACTGCAGGGAGCGCCTGGTCCTGCCCTTCTCTGCCTCCCACCCCACTGCACAGCAGAGCCGGGGCAGGCCTTCCCCCATAAGGATGTGGTCACCGGGGTTTCTGTCCCCAACCTGGGCTCGACCCTGCAGGGTGTGATGACGCCGTGTGTATTTGTGGCGCGGTTCTCGCCAGAATGCCAGACATGTCGCGTGGCAGCTGTACGGGGAGGCCAAGCCTTCCACCTACACAGCTCCTGCCACCCCGTTGATATGCAATCCCGGCCCCACGGTAGGGTGCTGCCGCCTGTCGCAGGGCGCTCCGACCTCCAGCCCGGCTGTAGCCCGGGCTGCGCCCCGCTATGTCTCGGGAACGCCTGGGGACGGTGGTGCAGCTGCACTGACGTCAGGGAGGGAAATCCCCTCTGCCCCGCAGGTCTGTCCCTGCCTCAGGCGGCGGGAGTTTCCCGCGGGAGTTGCACGGTGTCCTGCAGCTCTCGAGGGCCGGGCAGGCTGTCCTGGGACCGGAGCACTGCTGGGGAGCTGGCTGCAGGGGGGGAGTCTGCTTTTGGCCTTGTGTCTGGTTTATCACTACAGTCATTGCTCTCTGTGCCTCACTTTCTTCCCGCATGCATGAATACCATAGGGCTTGTTTTTCTTTTCCGTGGCGTGCCAGGGAGTTGGAGCAAACAGGAGCGCCAATTCCAGTTTGGGGTGTTGGTGTCCTGATGCTGGTCTCTGAGATGGATCCTTCTGCTCCCTCTCCATAGAGAGAAGAGCTCTGGTGTTCAAGAATAGCTAAAATAAACCTCTCCAGTATTCATGTCTGCTCTTCACTAATGGCATTACCCTTACAGTCAGAGTTTTGTTTGACTCCTCAATGGTGAGAAAATCGAGACTGCAGCTTCCAAAATGCATGTACAGCTTCAAGCCTGCTTTCATACCATCTCCTTTCTGCTAGGTGAAAACAAGGGACAAAACTTCCCACTGCCCCTACCTCTGGAAAAAAAAACCCAATGTGGCCCTCAGTCATGGGAATGTCTCCAGAAGAGAGGATATCCATAGCTGTACTGAGGCTTTACCATCAGACTGTGATGTAGGAAACTACATCTCTGAGGATATTGGTGGGGGATCAGTGAGATATAAAGGCTGGTGCATTAGAAGTGAAGCCAGCCTCAGGCAGGCTCTATGGCTCAGAGTGATCCCAAGGAAACATGCAGAGCTGGCACTTGTGGGAGGCCCAGAGCACAGTCCCAATTAGCCTGCTGAGATGTGTGCTCTGGGCTTGCTCCTAGCACCAGTCTCTGCCCTTGAACCTGGGAGATGGGAAAACCTGGAGCAAAGAATGGAAGCCACTAACTGTCCTGTGGGAGCTGGAAGTCTCCATAAACATTCTCCATAAACATGTGGAGAAGAGTAAAAAGTGCTTTGCTCGAAGCTGTGGGGTTGCAGTAGAAAGGGAAGCAGTTGGAAGCTCCTGTTGTAGCTGTTCTGGGTCAATTGGAAGTATTAATAGTTTCACGGTTGCTCAAGCAGAGGACTATAGCATGTCCTGACAGACAAAGACTACAAAGTAGGTTCTGGTGAGGGGGGAGAACATAGAAGACTTCAGCTTTTCCACTGTGGGGTAGTCAGTCTTGCAGTCCCTGTCATCTGAGTCCCTGCTGAGACAAGATCCTAGGGACAAATGCTCAAGAAGTGGTTTGTGCCTCACGAAACCGTTTGCTATCCCTGCAAAGGAAAACACCAAGCTATACTGTCCTTTACTGTGAGTAGATGATGCTCTCAGGCTACGGATGTGACCGAGGAGACACCAAAGGCAACCAGACAGTTCTGAAAGTAGTTCACGTTGCCATGCTGAGCAGGGCTGTGACAGTGCCATCTACTTCGTTACTTTCTAGCTCTACATAACATGGCCAACATGAGGATAGTGCAGAGCTCCAGGTGCATGGTATCACATGCAGACAGCAGATTGAAGCTGGTGTGTATTTTCAAGTGTGCAGTTGTTAGCACTGATATGTTCAGACTTAGCAGGAGGAGGATGTGGGGAGGGGTACATTAGATGCCTTTGTCAGAGTCTTTTTGGATGTGCCTGGGGTTGTGCTGGACTGCTCACTCACTGAGTTGTCACCAGTCCTGGGCCCAGACTTGGCCACTGGTGACCAAGCGTGCCCTGGACCGCAGTCGTTGCAGCTGCATCCATACAGTGCTGTCCTGGAGCTGCTGCCTGGGCTCAGCCCCTCATGTCCCCACCAGCAGCTCTGGGCTTCCTGTGCAGGGCAGTGCCAGCATGGAGGGGCTGGGGTTTGAGTACCTTTTTTTACTGGTTTATGTTTGTGCTAGGGACAAAAAGTGCTGGGGATTGCGAATATTGTGTGTAGAATTGCAGCACTTTTATTTATTAATTTATTTAAGTTTGCTTAAATAAATTGTCCCTTGTCCTTTGTCCCTCTGTATGGAGGGTGGGGGGAAGGCTTGTATGAGTCAAAAGCCAGAAATCTGAGACTTCTGGAGCAGTGGGATCAGAGATCCCTGTTGGCTGGAGGCAAAGCGTGAGTTGCTATGGAAGCTTTTCCCACCATCACAGCATTCGGGTAGATCCTCCAAAGTCTGTGAGGGATACTCCTGTTGCCTCTTTCCCTTCACTGGACTTACTGAAAAGTTGTCTTTGCTTGCTTCTGTTCATGAAACTCCTAAAACCTGAATATCTTTGAGACCTTTAAATACCTGTAAAATTTAGTTGGAATTGGAAAAAGTGCTCAAAAGGCACATTGACATTGTGTATTCCTGTTCCTTGGATAGCCGAGCTAAAGACATTTTATTGTTGGTGGGAAGGAACTATTTCCCTCTCTTCAACTTCTTCGAACAAAAAGTCCCCACAGACTTCTTGCTCTTAAAAGAAATTCATTTTAACTTAAAAAAACCCAAAACGACCACAACCACTCCCCTGGAAACCCCAAGCTGCGAATGAAATGTTTCATCCCCTGGTGTAAAGGGTGGGGCTGATTCCAGGCAAATCCTGAAGCCAGCAGTTGCAAAGGTGGCTCAGAGCAAAGCTGGCATCTCCCCTTCCTTGTCTTCCTTAGCTCCAAGCTGTTCAGAGGTTCTCAGACCCATAGATTGGGACTGGAGCCACAGAGATGTCAGGAAACCGTGTCTCTCCCTTTCAGGACTGGGGCTAGCACACGGGCATCCTGGCGGTGGGGAGACCACTATAAATCCCCAGCAGTCTCCTCCTGAGGATATAAATGTTTGCCTCTGCTAAAACATAATCTCGTGGTCGTTTCAATAACAGCTTAAATCGAAGCCGCAGAGAGGGTGCGTGGAGAGGGGTAATGGGAGAGTAGTCCACAGCTGTTTCTCTGGCTGTTTTTCTCTCCCAGAAAGCAGCAGTGGCGGAGCGATGCCCTGCATTCTTGCCCACCTACACACATGCTTCCTCCGCATATCCCCATGCCGCCTGCTTACTGCAAGCGCTGGAGGCTTGGCTGTAAATCCGCTAGCCAGACAGATCCCTGACACCCTGGCTTCCGCCCTGCTTCTGCAGGACACGTGCCTGCTGCTGTTAGATTAGCATCACCCTCGTTACCAGCAAGGAAACCTCCTAGCAAGGGTAGTGAATACTGAGAATATCACAAGCGCCTTTTCCTCTTGAGATGACTACCTTTGAGGTCTGCTATTGCTAGAAGCTCCCCCTTGCCTGTGTTCCCAGGCTACTGTGACGAATTTTGCTAGTCCTCATGTACCCACTCAGACCGCCCCTGAAATCTTCAGCTCTCGAGTGTGTCAGGCTCCATCTCCCAGTAGATTATTTTTTTTTTTTAAGGCAGTGCAAATGGGGCTGGCCAAATACCACTGAGCCTTGAGAGCCTCCCAGCTATGCATGGGATACTGGCAATACACACATGCACACACCCTGTGGCTTGTGTTTCCACTGAGGACTGTGCTATGCAAAGGAGCGCCTTGCAGCTGAGAGGAGTTTGACGCAGTCTAACTGCAATGGTAGATATCTCTGCCTAAATTCATGGTGAATCAACCCACAGCTAAATGTTGGCTCTGAGCAGGGGGGAGGAAGGAAGCTGGGGTTGGGGGAGAGAAATCAGGACACTTGCTGGCTGCAGGTGGTTTTTGTTCATAGTCACCAGTCACTTCCAATGGCTCCATTTTCCAGCTGGGAAAAGCAAAAATGGACCTTCTGAGCTACTTCAAAACATGGCCAGATTTCTGTGGGAGGCTGAAAATGTCCAGCTCTCTGGGAAAAGCAGCCAGGTGCTGTGTGCACTGCCAAAATGAGCCAACTGTGAGCCATTTGCATTTGCCCAGCCCCAGGCACAAAGGCTGGTAAGGACCTTGGGCAGTTGGTGGCCCCTTTTGAAGTTTTCATGGAAATAACCTTGCTAGACACCCCCTCCCATCAGTGTCTTGTGAGTGAGAAGAGAGCCCTGCTCCAAGCTATTACTACTCATTACAATTATGTGGTGCTTCTTTTTAAAATTAATTATGGTATTTCAGGAGAAGTTATTCTTTTGGTGTGAATTGCGAGCTGGAGACTACCCGCCTCTTCTTGACTGTGGTGCTGCTAGACATGTTTGGCACTAAAAGCAGGAATCGCAGGCTCAGTAGTTTGGGCTGTAGCAGACTTGTACTTAATGTGCCCAAGGTACCAAGGGGTACTCTGCTGTACAGGGTTAAGGTAGTGCAAAACTAAGTTAAGGTCAGGTGTGTCCTTGGAGGCAGAAACAGCCCAGCAGCATCAGTTCCAGGAGATGCCTGTTGTACTTCACAAAGCCCTTGGGATGTGTGATCTGGGAACACAGCATTATCTGGGCACGTGCCAGGTGAGGACACTGGCCAAAACCAGGAGAGCAGGTCTGAGTCTCTGGGTGGGAATTGTCCAGCCTTCCCCCACTCCCAATGCGTTGGCCCTGGCAGCCAGGCCATGCTGGGAAAGACTCTTCTCCAGTTCCTGTGGAGAAGAAGGTAGAGCAGGATTTCACAAGAACAGCCATTTTCATATGGCATTCCTTTTGCATGAGGTTTATTCCTTTCAGGCTGAAATCTATCAGAAAAGGCAAACTCTTCCAGGCTGTTGGGAGAGCACGCAATGCATGGCCGCTCTTCTGTGAAGCCAGGCCTGCACAGGTAACAGCCAGTCCCACCACGGGCATGGTAGAAGAAATCCAACAAGCTTCTGGTGTGTCTCTAGGAGCAAGCATGAGGTCTCAGCAGCGTATCTACAGCACAGGCTGGTGCCTGTATGCACCTCCCCAGCCAGGCTGGTTATCCATACTCGCACCCATGGGTGCAGATTGAAACAGAGTCCTGGAGCAAGCGAGCAAGAACCCAAGCTCTTGCTCAAATGGTTTGTGTAGGGAGAGGACTTGTCTGCTGTGTCTTTGGTTAAGGGTGGATGCTCAAAGCCTAGACCAGACCCAAGCTAGCAGTGTGGACCACAAGTTTGCACTGGCCCCTGGCCCTCCTTGCCCATTCCCTGGAGGTATTTGCTGCCTCGGGAGAGGCGGCTGCACAGGGGTAAGCACAGCCCTGACCTCAGCAGCAGAAGTGCATGCAGCCACTCTGCAGCCATGCTCCCTGGGCTGCATCATATGTGCACAAGCCCTGGTGTGACTTCCCCCTCTCCCCTCCTCAGCAGAGCCTGGTTTGGATGTTTCCACACTTCTTTCCCAGTCATGCAGGCTACAAGGTTTGGTGTTTACTACAGGGTTCAGCCTAAGAGAAGAAAGGTGTTCGTATTACTGCTCCTCCACAGGCCAGGCAGAGGAAGCAGTGTCCAGCAGCAAGGGAGACCTTAACTTCAGTTAATAAATACATCCTTCATTTCCAGCCTCTCTTTCTTGGTGAATGCCGCTTATCGTAACAAAAGCTGCTTGGACTTGGCCAGGGATCAGCCCTGCGAGTTTACAGGATTCACAATTCACAGATGTTAGGAACTATCAGGCTGAGTGTGGGTGGAGAATGTCAAGTCTGAAATAGCTCCCCTGCCACCCTGGCACAGGCAGCAAAGAAAATGTTTCCACATGACATTCTTCGAACCAAAATTTCCTACAAGGAAAACACGGAGGGGGAAAAATAAGAGGCAATTGCTGCTGTCTCAGAGGGCTCCTGGCTTTTGCTTGGGAAGTTGGCATTTGTGCTGACATCAGCACAAAAGATGCACTGTAGGTGAGCTATAGGGCAGCCCTTTCCTCTCTCTTCATGTACACAAACGTATACGTCTGCTTGAGGATGCAATCCCACTGATGCACAGATACATGGACGCTATTTTTTCCTGCTGGAATCCATTTTAATTTAGCTCCTGATTCATATTTCATTCATTCTCCAAAACCACAAAACCAGGATAGGTTTACAGCCTGTACTATTTGGATGAGCCATGGAGGGGGAAAAACAGGGGAGCAAACCAGGTTGCTTTCCTGAATGATTTTCTGTGTGAATTAAAAAAAAAAAAGAGAGGGGGAATTAAAGTCTTCCTTCCTGGCTTTTATTTTCCTTCAGGAAAATCAAATCTGCTTTTCAACTTTGGTAGTTTGTTTTGGTGGGCTTCACTCTTGTTTCTTTAGGCTTTAGTGGCCTGAAAAATATGACTTCTGTCTTCTTCTTTTCTTACTTTCCTTTTCTCCTCAAGATACGTGAAACTATTGTTGTTGTTCACGTGGAAAATGTATATATTGTTTACAGAACACTAAAACAATGAAAGATTTTTATATCATCTAAATTCTCTTTGAAAAAAAGGTCAAAAGATATAGTGGGGAAACATTAACAATTATGTCTGATAGTTTCTTGGGGGGAGGAGGGCAGGAAGGGGAGGCAGAAGAGCAAAAGTTCAGAGTTAATTTTAATTGAGGAATTTCCCCATATTTTGTCATTCAGCTTTTGAAACTGTGACCACAACAGACTGTTTGAACTGTGGCACGAGAGAGACTGAAAATTTCCCCAGGCAACTTTATGCAGGTATTAGCCACAGAGTTGACAACGAAAGCTTTTAAAGTACGATGAAATTCAGCACGGATGCTGCACCCAGCAGAGGAAACTCCGGCCATCTGGAGACGAGGATGACCAGCGGCCACAGCAGTTTGCAAAATTGCAAGAGCTGCCAAAATTAAACTGTGAAGTCAGGCGGGAAGGCAACCAATGACCGGCGAGATCAGAAGTTCAGAGATGCCCCAGATGAGCTCCCAACAACAAGTGCGGCCGACGTACACCGAAGTTTATTAAGGATGTTGAGAGGAGGGGAAAATATCCGTGCAGAAGATGCCCAGCTGGCGTGGAGGGACTGGTGGTGATGCTCAGGTCACTTGATGAATCCCATTGGCCAAGTCCCTGGGAGATCCCACCCATTCGCAAGTGTAAAATAAATCTCTAAAGTTGTACCTCGTGTACCACTTGACCTTATTGCTTTTAGCCTGCTGGCTTTATATCTATTTATTTTTTATTTTGATTTGTACCCAAAGAGGGGCTCAAAGGAAATGAATTTTGAACCGGCACCTTTCACCACCTTGCAGTACTACCCTGATCCCTGCATCCAGCGGTGAGTCTCTGAGCATGACGTAACTCTCTCCTATCATAGGTTTGATCTGAGTGTCTTGTGTAATTGTTAACTTTTCTGCTATCGTCCGGCGGCAGCTGGGCTGCACACGGAAAAAATGTGCCGCTCTCTTCATGCTCAGTGGAGCTTATTATTTTTGGCTTTCTAACAGGTTACTGTTTAATTATAGGCATCCGTATAAGATATCTCCCTTTTCCTCTTTGGCATTAGAGGAAAAAAAAAATATGACAAATAACATGAAAGCTGATAGTATATTTTTCCTGTGTTTTGGAGTGAAGGTTACTTGTGCTTTGGGTAGTGCAGGAATTGCTTTAGCTTTCTATAGTGTGTTTATTTGTTCATTTAAATGAAAAAGCTCCTGGAAAGAATATGAGCTTAACTACTAAGCTCTGAGATTTTTGGAATTTAAAGGATAAATAAATCAGTTAAAGGATCCAAAGAAGAAAAAATTGCCTTCCAAGAGCGAGCCCTTTTCCAAGAATATTCTTTCATTTTGTTTAACAGCCAACACTAGAGCCTGACAATCACTCTTATTTTAGCTTTGTTGTTACGCTGAGTTTTATAACTTTCCAGCAGATAAAAGAGCATGTCCAAACGAGGTATCACGGTATCACATTGTCAGTTTGTTTGTTTCTCCCAATAGAAGATACTATATTTAAGCATGTAAATGACATGTAGATGGTATTTTTCCAGTCGTAAAGTCCAGAGAGGTGAAATCCTCTCAGCGCGGTCACTTGTTGAGCTACTTTAAGGCTAGTTTCTGGCTGCGTTTTGAAAAAGCCCTGGCTGGTGTCTCACCAAGGCATTCGATCCCCAGAAGGGTTAACTCTTAATTCTGCATCCTCTGCAGGGTGCTGGGGAAGGCTGCTTGTGTTGCATAGCTGTCTGCTGAAGAAAGGGCTTGGCCACCATCACCCAGCCCACAGCATTATAGGCAGCTTTGTGGTCTCTTCTTTTTTTTTCCTACTATTATGATTTGTTGCAGTGTTTGTGGGGTATTTTTTTCCCCCCTTAATCCACTGGGTGCTGGGTGCCACTGCTGTGCGACAGTCCTGGGGAGGAGTGTGGAGACCTGGCAGCGAGGAGGGGCTGCGTCTGGGGCCAGCGGAGGGGAAGGAGAGGAGGGGAGCTGGGAAATAGCGCACGGTCCTTGGCTGCGCTGCCGTGGTAGAGGAATGTGGAATGAAGCTGGGGGTATTGGTTTCCCCGGTGAGACCTTCCACAACACGAGCCCCAGGGCTGGCTGGGCACACGCAGCCCCACTATGATCTCTTGCAAACCTGCCCAGCACTGCTGACCCCAGTGGGGATGTGTGTGTGTCCAGGAGAAGAACAATATGAGAGAGGTGCCCATCCGGGAAGGTGGATTCAGGCTGGTGGCAGTGGGGTCTTTAGCAGATGAAGAAGTTTCAGTGGCTGGAAGCTACAGCTGGGCAAATTCCCAAATAGAAAATTAAAAAAAAAAAAAATTTGGAAAGCGTAAAGATGCACCAGGAAGCGTACCTGAGCTCTGGGTCAGCTTCTCAGCCCCTGTGAACTCCTGCCAGTCACATCCCATCCCATGTCAAAGAACAGGTTCATAAAATTGGCACTGCGGCTCAAGCAAAGAAAACCAAACAGCTGGAGCAGGAATTGAAGACAAAAAATTCTCTTGGCTGTATTCTGTAGAATTTAAATGGGCCTTTCTCACCTTCAAATCTGCATCCTCCAGTAAGTCAGGCCTTTCACTAGAAATGCTTTTCCTCGCCGCTGCCTCAGCAGTGTGATGAGTTAAGTGACCATTGCGGTGTGGGAAGCCTCAGGACAGCTTGGGACAGATAAAGTTTGTAACACCCCTCAGTCATAAAACCTGATCGAGATGTAGCTTAGAGTAATAACGTGTCTCAGCTGTTATGCATGTCTGTTTACATGAGCTGAGACTGGCATTTGTCCAGTTATTAGTGGCTGTGCTCTGCCACAGGTCAAAATTGGCTGAGAGTCGGTCCCAGAGATACTTTCTCAGTCTGAAGACATAGATGGTCTTCAGCTTTAAGCTCCATTGGTTGGATATTCATGATGTGCTGGGTGACATTCGTCTGACTGATTTAACAAAATTTGATAGTTTCATAATTGCATTTATTTTACACAGTTTGAAACACTTTTGCTTTGATGTGGTCAAAGTGCTTTATTTAGCTAACACCAGTGTGCTTCTTTACAACTTTAAAATTACATCTAGTAATAATCTAAGCAGCAAACTGATAACGTTGAGTGAGGCATGCTGGCAAAATAACAATAATGAAAAGTGTTTGAAACCCTGTTAAAATGGGCGGGGGGGCACAGATTTCCCTGTAGGACTGTGTGGAGGGCGAAGCAGTTATAAATCCCAGTTAGCTCTAAGATTTGTGGTTTACATTTACCCTCTGCTGTTGCTTCATCCATTAATCTCTTTACTTTGGGGGTGTCGGGCAGGCAGACAGCATGGGAGCCAGCTAAAACATTTCCTCTGTCAAGAGGTGAACACACATCACGCTTAGGAGTGTTAACTAATGTGCCATTATAATGCTTGTATACTTGCTGCCTGTCACTTCACAGCAGTGAAACTATGTGCTGCTGCTATGGTATATCTAAACAACACAGTAATTCATTGCCACTGATGAGGAAAAAATAGCTGGGTGCCCAGACTCCCAGTGCTGTGTGTTATTGTTCAGACCACTCCAGCCTCTGTCTCAACAGCCCGTCTCTCTCGTTTAGATTATTTATTTCTTTGTAAATGTGGGCATTAAAACAAAAGCACCCCCTGCATCACACAAAAGTACAGACAACTCAGCTGGGCCATGGGACAGCATCCTCCTCCTCCTCAAGGCCCACTTGTTGCTGTGGGCACTGGAGTTTAGTGCTGGAGCTGCAGCCCAGCTAAGAAGAGGGGTAGAGGGCCACTGGGTACTGACGGGGATGTACATCCCTGTGCAGAGGTGAGGGATGCAAATGTAGTGTGCGAACATCTGAAGTGAGCTTGGAAAGGTATATGCTGAGTGGGTTCATCTTTTTTTCTTCTAAACAGAAAGAGCTAAGAAATGCTAAAATTCAGCAACAATGGAGTTGAACAAAAGCCTCACTGTTTTTCTACTTCTGCTTCCCTTATAAAGGGTTTTGCATGAAATGCTTGAAATCGGTGACAAAGCAGGCTCAGTGCTCTGTCTCCTGGGCCTGGGAAGGTGCTGCTGTAAGACAGAAGCACGTGCGTTGAAGCACCAAGTCACTGACCCCCACGACTACTTGTTTGGATGGTACCGTGGGAGCTCATCCTGTGCTGCAGAAAACCCAGGCCAGCTCTGAGTCATAAAATGAGCTAACTATCTGAAAAGGGCGGGATTACCACCTTCCAAGAAGTGCCCACCTAGCTGCAGTTGAAAGCTGCTAATGTAAGATGAAGAAGGCACTGTAATTATGATCAAAGTCCAGCTGTTGAGAGCTATGTAATTAGTCTCTCTCTCTCTCTCTCCAAAGCTGCTTTTTTTTCCAGCTAATGCTTGGTTGGGGGAGTGATGTTTACAGATAAGTTACTTGTGTTCTTGGAAATAATGGTCATTAGGCCGTCTTTTACTCAGGAGCTCTCTTCTTTTGGGGCTGTTGGGAATGCACCTGCTGGTGCACTGGACTATGGTCCTGCCTGCTCTGCTCACCCTTCTCCCCACGCCCAGGCTAATTGGTGACCTCAGGATTTTGCATCGCTGATGTGCTGAAGGTGTTTGCTGTGGCTCACTCCTCCTTTTTGAATGAAAGGCCTCTCACACAAGCCGCTCTTTCCTCTTTCATTTCTGGCTTTGTATTCTCAGCACAATGCGATACAGCCCAGCCTCCCAAATCTCACTAATAACAGAGGCTTGAGGAACAACCCTAAAATCCTCTGGTCCCTGCAGCATATCTGTGCTGGAAACCTGGTTTCTCAGACATAGTTCTGGGTTTTGGGGGGGTGTGCCAAAAGGAAAAATCAATCAAGAAAAAAAAACCAACAGCTAGGTATGTAGAAAAAAATTATATTTTTAGAAGAGGATGAGGGAAGCTGTCAGAAGTTAGTTGGGGCATGGAAGGGAGCAGAGGGCATGGGCCATGGCAGCATCATCTACTGGGTGCTGTATCTGGATGGATTTTGGTGAGCAGGGTCTAGCTCCAGCCAGCCAGAACTCCTGGATTCAAAGGGATCTTTTGCTGGGAGCAGCGCATGTGTCACTTCACCTTTCTTCATTGGTTCCCACACATATCAAACAGGGCTGGTAAACGGACTGCAATTATCAGATAGGAGTCTCGCCAATGTTAATGCTTGCAATGCAGCACAAAGGTGAAAAACTCGCTGTACTCAGTGCTCATCATTGCTAATAGGCAGTAATGAAACAGCAGGTTTCCTCCCTTTGGGTTGGGAGGGGGCATGTTCGGGTAAAACGTGCTGGCTACCCCTCCTGATCACAGGCAGCCGTGTGCTGTGTCCCTTTGTGGTCGTGAATCAATGCTGGTGTAAGCAGCTCTCCTTTCACGTGGATATTAGCTGGGTGACATTGTAACAGAGCTTTGCTTAAGCTGTATTACAGGGTAATGTCTTGCAGGAGTGTTTCATCCCATGTGTAGGCTCTGCAGAATCCTTGCATTTGGGCAACTGCACGCTTTTTCTCTTGTACTATGCTTTGCTGAAGAATAACTGAACTCCTGCTATGACAGGGTTGACAAATCTTATCTGCCTTCCCCTTTGAGATGGGAGCCCAAATTTGCCATGTTGACAGAAAGACCTGAAGCCAAGTAAGGAAAGCCGTGTGACGTGGTATAGATCTATTTGCAGAAACAGCCAGTGATACAGCAGGTACTTTCCAAAGACTCAGAGTGGCCAGAAATTTTCTGAGCAGCTTGTGGTGTGCTCAGAGCAGCCGGTGACTTCTAGAGGAGCAGAATTGTCTCCACACAGGAAGGAAAGGTGGAGGAGAGCCAGGGGGGTGTGTGTGGGGTTTTTTTTTATTGGCCTCTGTGAGCTCTCCTGTGAGGTGGTCACCTTCATGGCTGTGCTGTCACCCCTGGTAGAAATTCCATGGGGGAGGGTCCCCAGGTAGAGCCAGACACACGCAAGGGAACAGTGTGAAGTGTGCTGAGACACAGCTATCACAGGGTGGTCTTGTGGGTGGGAGGGCTTTGCAGAGCAGCTCTGCAGGGAGGAGGAGATGCTGCCCGCATGGGACCTCTCAGCTGCCCCCGGCACCTCGCTGAGGACACGCGCTGCTGGTGGTGAGGAGAGGAGGGTATTTATCTTGTCTTTGAGGTCTGTTCTTTGGTTGCTCTCCTTTTTTTATACTACAGTCTCATCAGAAGATGGGATTAGAAGATAGGATCTTTGCAAAACACCACTCGAGCAGCATGGCAAACCCTCTTCAGTTCTTTCTTCCTGGCAGAGCCCTTGCAGTCTGCTCGTCCCCGCTACCCTCCTCCATTTTGTCCCTGCTGGACCTCTTTGCTCTGTCAGAGACACGTCATTGTGCTGAGGATGTCACAACCCCTTCACAGTCCTTGCCAAAGACAGCACTTTTATCTTTTCCTCTTCAAAACGGTATGGGCCCCTCAGAGTGTCATAAGAAGATATATGTCTGCTTGGAGGTCCTTTTAGTGCTGCTTAAAGGATTAAAGTGGAACCAAATCGACCATTTTCTGTTTTTCCTAGATCTCAAAGGACTGGAAGGAGAATATGTAGTCTTTCACGTGGTCCTTTTTACTATGAGGAGAGAATACCTAATTCATAGGATCTTGCTCAACTTCAGCTTCCAAAAACACTGAAGAAATTAAAGAAGCAAGTTCTCAATAGCTCATCTGTTCAGAGATGTTTAGGGTGTTCATGGTACATGTTTAAGTATAATCCCCTGCTGATTTGCATGGTACCTTCTGCTGCAAGCTAACTTGCAATGGCTCCTCTCAATAAACACAAGGATTTCTGGCCTGATACAGAGCAGAAGGGTTCAGCTTCAGTTTTGGGAAAAATAAAATCTTTTGATGTCCAACCAGTGGCCAAAGGAATACTGAACCCTTACAAAAAATGTCCATAGGTGTCACAAAGCATGGGGGAGGAAGGAGGGTCCTAGTTGAGGAAGAAATCAAGGAAACTTGGTGCTTAATTTGGTGCCTGGCTCTAAGCTAGTTATGTACTTATGTAAAAACCTTCATGGGAATTTGGGCATTGTGGTGGGAACCAATGGTTCACTGCCATTCAAATTTTAATTTCCATTTAATTTTAAAATTTTGTAGCCCATGATCCAAACTGAAATAATCAGAAGGAAAATGTTTCACTATAATAGATTCCTGAGGTCTGTTTGAGTAGGCTGCTGATAATAGATAGATAATATCCTTCTATGTGCTTAGACAGCTTTGTGAAAACATCTGTATCTGTTCCTAGGGCTTACTTGGGCGTTTTTGGTGCCTGTTTGTAATTGCTTACTACTGTGTAGCAGACCATCTCCCCACAGGATTTTGCTACTGAGTCATCTCCAATCAGGTGTTTGAATGCCACAGGTGGCCCAATGTGAGAAATACTGATGCATGTAAGCAAGGGGAATTCGGTTAGTGCATAGAGCTATAAAGAGAACAACCACCTCCAAGAGTGAGAAGGGGGAAACCCTGCAGTAAGTGACTGGGGGTTCAATAGGCTCTTTGCAACAAAAATAAGTCTGCTTACAAAGCCTTGCCCTGGGGGGTTCAATGCCTGTCTAGTTTAGTAGTGTTGATATGCACCTAAGTCAATGCATGCTGAAAAAAATGCATGGAAAGAAGCTTGCAGTGTGCTGGTGAGCTGGATGCTGCAAGCAGTGGCTGTTGAAGTGTGTATTGCCAGCAGTGTCTGCCTCTCAAGTGAGAAGCAGGAGCCAGAGCTGGTAGGGCAAAATGGTGGGATTGCTGTGTTTGCTGTCAATGGGGTCTCTGAGGTGGCTGTGACAGCTGTGAAATCGTAGTTCAGCTGGCTCTGAGAGTTAACATGGGCATTAAGTGGTCAAATATTACAGGATTAAAAATATTAACATTAAACAACAAAATTCCTTTATACTGCCTTCCGAGTTTGGTTGCTCCTATTTGTGAATTTTCCTCTTAAAATATAGAGGCTGGAAACTTCATTCCTGTTTTTGGTGGAATGGGAGAGTGATGTATTCATAGCACTCCAGGAGCTACTGCTTTAAGATAATCACAAGCAAAAATCATAAATCGCATTAGGTGTGGCAATATATTGATAAAATCATAGGGAGCCAACCCTGTAATTTCTTAGCACCAGGCACAGTTGCAAAAGCGAAGATCCTGTAAGTTACTCCAGGTAGCGTTCCCTTACACACCAGCGGTCTTTCTGGTAAACAGTTGACTTGTTCCTGTCTTCCAGGACTATAATCTGCTTGTAATTATTTGTCCTTCATCTGCCTTGTCTTGCAGCTATTTTGTGACACAGAGAAAGGTTTTTGCAAGTGCTTTTATTTTTGAGAGAAGGATTCTCTGCCCTTGGGCTTAGCAGCTCTGTGGCAGGCCAGCTATTGCTACATGCTAAAAAATGCAGCCAGCATGGTACTTAGCAGAAGACTTCATTTTCCCATAGGAGTATCACTGGTGGCAGGGATGGGGAATGGAAGTTATTGTTTATCATCCAAAACACATCAGATTTAGCAGGTTGGCTAGGGGGGGTAACAGGTGTGACCTTCAACCAAATTAATCTTACAGGAATCTGCACCTAACATCTGCTTTGGTGGTGTTTCTGTTTTGCATTTTAATTATTTACTGAAACACAGGATGTTGGTGTTTACAGTTTCCTGCTTCTAAAGAGTTCTGGGGACTTTCTGCATTATTGTGATGATTTATTTTATATTTTTGTAAAATTCAATCTTCTTGAGAGAGGGACTTTGTAAGTCCCCTAAGCAGTTCATAGAGAAAAGAATTTGTGTAACTAAAGACTGAAGCAGCTTTCGTAAGAGTAGGTGCCTTAGGGAGCCAAGAGTCTTACCTGGCTCAACTCAAAATGTCATGGGTCTCTTGCAGCAGACAGTCTGAGACCTTCCTGTCCTAAAAAAGAATCATGTATTTCATGTTCTCTGTCTGGGGAAGCTGTCCCTCTCCTCTCTGACTATATTTATATGACTAAATGCCCTGCCATGCATAGTATCCCAGGGCTGAAAATCAGTGTGGGCTGCATGATTTCTCTTGCTTTGCTTCCTCCTGGTGGGGGACCATGTTGAGACCTGTGTGGGATGTCCCCTTGCCAGCCTCTCCCTGCTGCCTCCTCACAGCAGCCGAATTTGGGGAATGCCTGTCCTGTATTAACTGGGACAGCAGCAACTCTGTGCCTGCTGCTCCTTGTGCAGGGGTGCCCAGCGCCTTCCCTGGGGTCGTAGCTGCAGCACACCAAGCACTTGGGCAAATAAACCCCAGGAGCTGCTGGGAAGACCCTGGCAGACAGAGGATCTGATTCCTTCACACATCAAAAAGGCTCAAATATCATCAAATTTAAAATAAACTCTGTTCTTGGCAGAGCGTGTTAGTGTCCTGGGGAACATATGCCCTTAATGCTACTGATGGTGATACGGCGCAAGCAGGGAAAAGGTTGCTTGCAGGAAACCTATGCCAGGCTTTAAACAGAGCTCAGAGCATGCTGCAGGGCTGCAACCCCAGCACGAGCAATCGGGGCTGCAAGCACAGACAGAAAACCCCGTTCTGTGTGTGCCTCTGCCATGCTGCAGAGCCTGGGTATTCCTGTTGGTTTGGCCCAGAAAAGCACACTCAGTTCAGTGGATGCAGTTGTAGCAGAGGTGGGAGGGAGCTGAATCCTGTATCTCTCATTTTGTTTGTCTCTGGAAGGTTTTGGATGGTGTCAGTGCTCAGGGAAGGTTTGGAGGGGATTGAAACTTCCTTACCAGGGAGAAGAGAGGCAGAAGCCCCTTATTCTCTCTCCTGCTGGCCAGAAACATCCCAGAAATGGTGTTTGGTGCAGGAGGGTGAGGACAGGTGCTCAATTTAGCCCATTGCCAAGACCAGATCTGAGAGCACAGCCCCCCGAGCACCTCAGTCCTGACCCACAAATCTACACCCAGCATCTTCATCCCAGGGACATGGAGGGCAGTCAGACACCTGGAGATTTGATCTGGGTTTACCTGGTTTTCCAAAGTCCACAGTCATGTGTTGCAAAAGTCTCCTCGTTCTCCACTAAGCCGTGCAGCAACAGGCTGAATGAGGCACACACATCTTGTGGTCTGGAGCAGCTGCATGCTGCACTGAGTGTTCACAGCCTCTATGGAGCTGCCTTAGAAGGAATCCATGTAAATGCATCATGTCTAACAGTAGAGTCACTCTGTCAGTTCCCATACACTCACACATACAGTTCTCTCTATGTGTATCTGCCACTAAATAGAGAATACTGTGCTTGAAATGACCTATTATCTGCTCACCTGGGTGCTATCTGTATACTATGGCCTGGAGCATGTAAATCTTCAGACGATGCTTCATCCCTGCACTCCCTGGGAGAAGTACTGAGCCTGATTTCATCTCTGCAGGCATGAGCATTGCATATGAGATGATGTTGGGTTCTGACTGTGTCTTTTAAAATAGGCACAAACTAATGTGGTTTTTTTTCTCTAGTTTACCCTCTTACTCTTTGGGAGAAATACTGCTCTGCCTTTGCTCCCTAGACTATAACAGTTGCTCTTTGCACCACATAATCTCATTTTTATTGTGTTAACAAGCAAGCCAGTCAGGAACCCAAAGAGATCTCCCTAGCAGCTACCCAGCACAGTGCATGTCCCTGGTTTGGGGGACTGGCTGTGCTCGTGGTGAAGCCTTGATCTGGGGGTTTCTCTCAGATTTGCTTGGTGATGTACTGCCTGCAGCTGGCACTTGCTCTGATGGCACACAGTCCTTAGGAAGAGATGAGCTCGGGACATTTGGTGGTGGACTGGACTGTGGGAAGCTCAGCCTAGACCATGCCTAACTTGTCCACGCTACCTAAACTGAGAGGTTGGGATCAACAAAGCTCACAGTCATTTCCTCTCCAGACAACCCAGAACTCAGGCCAGGGCCATGTCTGAAAAGCATGCTTGCACGTAGATCAGGGATAATACACAAACCAGACCTTGAACATCCAGCAGCGTGGATGTAGCTGAGGTCTTTCCTTGCTGCTATACCCTGGCTGCGAGTGGAACTTTTCTGTTGGTACCTTTATTTCCCACCCCCCCCCCCCAGCTCTGGCCCCTGTCAGAGTCTTGTAGTATCTAATGAGAGCCAGTTCCTGACACCCCCACTGCCTTTCTGAAGCTCTGATGCGCTTGGCTGAATTATTTTACCATCTGTAATAAATAAGTAATTTCTCATTCTGTGTTGTGGTCTCTGTATTGGTGTGATGGAGGTAGACTAGTGAAACTTGAGAGATGCTGGTTGCACTCACACGGCAAAATTTCAACAGACAATGGTTAAAAGAAGGAAAACCCAGGCCTCCCCATTTCCTGTGGGAAATACTGAAAGCAAGCTCCTTGTAAAAAATGAACAACGACGAACTGCTGTAGATAGTGTTATTGGGTAAATGCTGTGCTCACAGGAAAAATACTGATGAGCAAAGCTCAAAAGGAGGGAATTTGATTCAGCAAGACTCAGGAAGGTCAGATTTCTGGCCACTGCCTCTTCAGAACTTTTCAATTTTCCTTATTACATACCTAAAATCACTACAGAACCGTAGTGGTGAAGGTCTGTAATAGCTGTATTTTGTCATGACTGTTATCTCGTTAAAATTACCTCGCCCACTCTTATTTCTGGAGCTGTTGCTTTCTTTTCTTTTAATATTCCCTGATGCTGCAGAGATCTGGATAACTGGAAAGGATGTGGTTAGCTGTTTTAGGCTGCTTTGGGCATTTAACACCTGCCTTTTTCCCCCTCCTCCTCCAGAAAAGTTGAGGGCTCTCCCCATACTGTGCAGCAGAACACAACAGCGGAGATCTCCGAGTATCTTTATTCCCTGGCAACCCGTAGATGTGCCCCCAGGCACCTGCTGCAAACCATCACTGATGGCAGACGAGTGGGTTATGGGGTGATTTTGGGTTGGGCAGTCCCCCCGGCGGCACAAAAGATGGTCCCTGTTGTCTTTAGTTGTAGCTGCAGCTGGGCAGCAGAGGCTGGCGTGTGGCTGAAGGCAGCACCGACCCAGCAGGAGACCCCTCAGCAGAGATCTGTGGTCGTCCCCTCCTGCATTGAGGGGAGGAAGCATCACTCCGTTTGTCCTGCTGTAAGACTATCAGGGCTGGCTAGCTGACTGCAAAAAGTCTTGTGTTGCGGTACACTTTGAAAGGTAGACCCAAATGCACGTTCAGCTGGGTATCTAAAACTGGGCAAATCATCTCTTGGTTAGACCAAAGTGATTTTTTTTTTTTAAATGGACTTGAAAATGTTTTGTGGCTTCTGAACAGTTTGCCTGTAAATTTTATCTTACAATACTTATTTTTGGACTTGGCTTAAAAATACCTCAGAATTTTGAGGGCTGGGCCTGGATTTTCCACTCGTGTTGCTTTTGAGAAGACTTTCTCACTGCAGTAAAAGCTCTCGCCTCTGCCTGGCAGCTGAGTCCTCCCTCTCCAGATGGGCACTGCTTTTAACTATCGCTGCAAATAGGATTGGGGAAGGGATTGACTGGAAAAGTGAGTTACAAAATAATACAGTTGCAACTCCTTTTTAATTGTTTTTTGTTTTAATGTTTTTTTAAAAATGGATGGAGATTTAAATTTTCTTTTATTACTTAAATTTGGAAAGTCTTGGGACCGTGTTTCCCTGGAGGTATACTGATGGTCAACAGGTCTCCGTGTGCTTTACAAATTTGGTGGCACTGCTATACCAGAGGAGTGGAAGGGCAAAGATGGACAGGCCACCCAATGGCCAGGGGTTGAGCTGGGTGTCCTGAGCCCCAGGCTTGTGCTCTAACTCTGGGCTTCCCAACATGGGTTGCTCAGGCTCCTGGGTGGTTTTCTGGAGGTTACGAGTGCTCTGCACCCCAGACTGGAAAGCACCAATTGCAGTGGGCAGGTGGAGGAATTGCTGTGGCAGTGCTTTCACCTTGATCAGAGCTTCATCTCTCTCGGCCCGTGCTGAGAAAGGGAGTGGGTGTCAGGGCTGAGCGGAAGGGGAGGGGATGTCCACAGCTGGGTGAGGAGGTAGTTTCCAAGGATGGGTGAGAAGGGGAGGGCGGAGAAGGGGGTGTCCAAGGTTGAGGGGGAGATAAGAGAGAGGTCTGGGAAAGTTCACAAGATGCTGAAGGAATCCTTGGAGGGAAAAAAAAATCAGGAAGACTTTGCTCCAACAATTAGGGGACAGTTCCTCTAGTGCTGGTGGAGTGATTAGCTGCCTGAAGCCCTGAGGACAAAGAAATGCCTCTATTATGTAGAAGTGGTCGCTGTTGTCAGGCTGATAACGATGACATGTAGATAGCAGATGTGATGAGATGTAGATAGGAGATGCAGTGGGTTCCCGGGCTGCGGGGGTTGCTGATAGCGTTCTGAACCCATTCTGCTTCCAGAAGCTGTTCCCAGCAGTTTTCCGGGAGCAGGCCATGCAGTGCCCAGTGTGGGAACCCCTCGGCACGGTATCACTGGGAATGCAGAGGGAGCCTTTTTCTCCCAAAGGAGCTCTGCTGTCAGCGCTGGAGCAGGGCACTGGTGTGGGGCCCAGGGCTGCGGTGATATAACGTGCTTTGAGGGGCTGCCGCAAAGCTGCAAATGGTGCATCCACTGTGGGCATAGCCTTACTCAGGATGACTCTAACTGAAAGACGATGATGAATGGAAAAAAATCCCCCTTGTGTTTTTCAGCATAGTGAATTAGGAGGATCATTCTGTGCAGCCAGTTTCACTTTCTTTGATATAGGTCAGTCTTGCCCGTGCACTGAAGGCTCGAGTAAAGAGGAACCAGAAAGCCAAACCGTCCTTTCCTACCCCTTTCCATTATGCTCACACACATACACTTCCAAAAGAGAAATTTAAATCACGGGGAGATTGGGATGCACTGTTACAGTAAACTCTAGCAGAACACAGAGTTTGTATAAGACATGCAATCAGCATTCCTCTGAGACAGAATTGCTGTAATTCCTCTAAATATCATATATCTCACAGCTGAAACAGGGTGTGCACAATACAAGTGTCATTTGCCTAGACTATAGGAAGAAGCTAATAGTCCTCCGTAGGCTGTCCTCAATGGATGCTGTAGGACACCGGCAATGTCACAGAGCCCTTCGCCACTGTCACTCCCGGTTCCTTCTTGTGTTCCCCATATCTCCTTGGTTGGTGGCTACTTCTGAGATCAAGGTTTACCCTTCGGGCAGTTAGCTTCTTTCATTTTCTAATGCACGTCTGTGTGCCACTGGACCACTTTTCTCTCAGCTGCCCCTCCCCATAACCCATACTGCTGTCCACATGCTTTTCAGAGGGGAAACATCTGAAAAATGCAGGACCTGGGAAAAAAGAATGGACAGTTGAACCATGATGAAAGTTATATTCTGTCTCAAAAAATCCTGTGTGTCAGTGTTTGTTATTCCTTACATTTGCCCTTCCAAACCCATGCATCCATCACTCTTCTTCTGGAGATATTTTACAGGACTAACACATAGGAGCAGTGTCATATGGGATGAAAATCTGAAGGATTTAAAGAAGTCTAGATTTTAAAAAGCTAAATCTGAAAGCTGGGCTGGAAATCTAAAGGAGAATAAATACTTCTGAGTGCAGTTCTGCAGGACCTGCCTCTGCCGGGATGGGAGTCAGTCTCTCTTGGGCTACCGTGAGCCAAGACCTTGGAATAAGGCATGAGGCAGAGAAAGAAATGGGAAAATGCACAGTACAGTGCAGTTCATGCTAGGAAGCAGGGCTGCTTGTGATGAAGTAAACACAGAAAGAGGCATAGATAGAGGTACAATACAGATCCCTGAAATTCAACAGCAATCTTCTCTTTGAGGGGGGTGAGAGCCTGCCTGTCTACCCATGGGCTTCCATTTTGCCCCCCCCCCTGTTTATGGCAATGAACCTGTTTGATTACCAAAGGTCTCTAACAGGTGCTTCCAGGGTGTGCTCTGCCAGCTGAGGGTGGCTGATGCAGCCGTGGGGGACAAGTGTGCTCCACGCTTCGGGGAATTCCAGATGACACTGCCTGCCAGGCACACGCTTGTCCCGTGCTACCAGACCCCGCTTCCTTCTCCTCTTGCACAGCTGTGAGCTTCATTAGGTAGTGATGTCTACAAATCACTGCAGTGTTAAAATGCAGAGCCGGGGGGAATTCCAGCAGGACAAGGGCTGCCAAGTTCCTCGAGTTTTAACAGTGCAGTCCGAAAAGAAGCCCCCTCCCCATTCAAGAACTAAAAATACAACTAACGCCAAGGTTCAGGCAATTAAGCGTAATGCTCAGGAACTTTAAATCATTTGTTTACCATTGCTTTTGATGCACTTCAAGGTGTAACTGGAGAAGGCAAGGACCAGCACATGGATTGGGATTGCTGGAGCTGGAGCTGAGGCTGCCAACTTCTATGCTCTGTGATTTACTTCTCTATGCAGCCCACACCCCATGACGGTTGAGAGCTAATATATTAATCTGTGCATGAATTAAGGGTTGTTAAGTGGTTAACTGCTGTAAGCATTCAGGAAGAAAGATTAGTTTTCAGTCTGGGCATCTGGGTTTGAATTCTACTTCCACCCTGAACTCTGAGTGTGGCTTAAAGCCGGTCACAGCATTTCTGCAGCCTTGATTTTCATTCCTGGGCATCAGCGTTTTGGCGCCTGAAGATAAATGAAGTTTGGGGGTTTCTTGCTCTAGGAAGTGCAGTGCATAGTCTACTGAAGAAATTAAGGCCTTTTTGAATTTCCCTATCTAGACATCCAAAATCACTAGTTCCTTTTGGAGCAGCACCAGACTGGGACTCAGGTGACCAAGGCTGTATTTCTGGCTGCACAACTGGCTTGCTGAGTCACGATGTGTAATCCTGTGACCTCCTGGTGCCTTAGTTTTCCCACAGGTAAAATGGGAGTAATTACACTGTCTTCCTTTGTAGAGCACTTTGAGAGCTATGAATAAAATGAGCCATATTGGATATCATTATTTAGACATTATTAATTATTCTTTGGGTTCATTTGTATAATGTGGAAGTGTTTTCCTCATAAGAGTAGTTGTTCTCTTTGCATCAAAGTTTCCTAAGTACTCCGCTAGCAGGTCCTTTAGAGGAATATATCTTGTGAAAAAACAGCAAAATCTGTAGCTTACAAAGAAAGACTTCTCTGGCCACATCTGATTGTCCACTGACTGAGGACTAAAGACCCAGTGATAGAAAATTTTACACCATTGATAGATATTTGGTGGGGAGAAGCAGAAAGCAACATCCTGTAACTTTGGTAACAAGCAGGAAAAAAGCTCCAAATAATTTTGCTCGTCCCTACTGTGAAAGATTTATTCTCACAAAATTTTACACTGTGGCTTTACACCAATATCAAACCATGAAGTTCAGCATCTATAACAACACTGATAGTTTCCAAGAGTTTGCATACCATGCGGGAGAAACACAAACCACCCCAGAGCTCCAGCTTCCGAGGGAAGCTAAGGAGAACTGGAGGTGCTTGGATCTCTTGAAACCCAACACAGCAGCTTCACTGAGATACCTTATTCATTTAGAGTTTCCCCATAAACTCTACTATTAACCCAGGGGCAGTTCAGAGCATTGAAGCTCCAAGCCTATTTTGGATGAAAAACCAAAGAAAACCATGCTATGCCTTGTTTGTAACAGTCTTTCTTACTTTTGGAAGGAGGTTGCTGGACTCATGCATGCACCCCAGTGGTGCTTGAGCTGCACCCTGCATCAGATCCAACCCTATATCAGTGAAAGCAGGTGGCATCTGCCTTTAGGGTTAAGCTACAGAGGAGGAGCTGTGCATGCTCCATATCAAACCTAGCTCTTGCTTTCCTCAGGAGCTTGTGTCTTTTCCCCAGCGGTAAGTCAAGTCTTGGTGTTTGGGGTTTAGCCCTTTCTAAGAAAGATTGGTTGCAGTGAAAGGTAGCTTTTTGGGTGAGAAGTGTTGCTGCATTGCAATAGATGAGTTTAATAGTGTTCTGTCATTGTTTTCTGGTGTGGAAAGTGGTTTGGGTTTTTTTGTTTTGTTGCTTTTCTTTAATGTCTTTGAAGTGAAGGTAGGAAGGGGGAAAATGTGGTGAAGAGTGGAAGCAAGTGCTCAGACTGAGGTAGTGGGAGCAGAAATGTCACCTTGTTTTCTCTCTGGTTTGCCCCAGTTTATGTCATGCTGGGCCAAGCAGTCAGGACTTCGTTTCCACCTGTGTTGGGACCCTCAGCTCCAGGGAAAGGCAATAGAAGTGCAGATGGGCTAAGGCTTATTAAAGGCAAATGCTGTGCTTGCCAGGGCTTTTTTTTGGTTGTTGTTTTTTGGTGGGGTGTGGTTTTTGGGGTTTTTTTGGGGTGAAGTTTAACATTCCCAGCCTTCTGGGACACTCTGAAATTGAGTGCTGTGTGGGTACAGCTAGAGGGGCATGTTGCTCTCATTGCCATATTTTGCAGAGATTTCACTCATCAGTGTGATGGCAAACTGAATCAGCTGGGATGCAGTCCTATTCCGGTGGGCTGCAACACAGCACCTCTGGGGAAATGATCAGGAGGCAGCAGAACAACCTCTGTGCACAAGGCTTCAGCCCACAGGGTGAATCTGGAAAAGTGCTTTCACCTGGAGTCTGGGCTGCTCTTGCTTCAACAAAATAAATAGGATGGAGCTGAGCTAGACTTCAGTGGGAGTGTATTGCTGGCTGAAACCTGTCCTGGGATTCAGTGGTTCAGGAGCAGTGTCCCAGCACTGTGTCAGGAAACCCTGTGCTTTTGGTGAGGTGCTGCTTCTCAGAGAAGATTTAACCTGCTCTTTCTGTTAATTAATAATCCCCTGGTGGTTTTTAAAGGAGGGGCTTGTGGGTGCAATATCCTATTCAGCTTGCAGTTTGATGGGGGCTGTGAATCCCTCTGTAGTTCCAACCTGGTGCAGTTAGTGCTCTCTGCTTGTGGCAAGCTGCCTGCCAACTATTTCAGCAGTTAATGCAGGGAATTAGCTTGTAGACTTAAAACAGAGGGCAAGCTAGACAAGACTTATTGCCATGCTTTGTCCTGTTGTAGTCAGTAGTTTGGTGTAACAGGATGTGTTATCTCCTATGATGCACTTTGGGATGAGTGGTTGTGGGTAAAAGGGATGTTGTTTAAATGTCTGTTAATAAAAAAAGCAGCTGGTAGGAGCAATTTGAACAATGCCAGCTCCTGCTATCTTATGATTAACTTCAGGCACTCAGGGATTATTTTACTGAAGCTAGAGTGTTTGCTGATGTGGGAAAAGACAATTAACTAGAATAGTGAAATTTATGCATTGATCTTGCACAGGCTTTAGCTGTTATTTTCTTGTGGAAGAGCAAATTTGGGCACTTAGGTATGCTGTTCAGTAGACAGGGGCTGCTCCTCTATTTTGAAGGCTGTTTGTTAAGGAAAATGGCACTAGGTTTAGATTTCATTAAGATTACAGGGAAGGAGACAGTTTAGCTTGCATGCAGCTTTGTGCTGAACTGAAGTTGGTTTTCTTGCGGCTTGACAGCTCTTTCCCACTTGAGAGCAGGATGCACCAAACTAAGTAAAAAGCAATGCTTGCTACCTCTGTAATGCTGTAGCCTGCTCACAGGTGCCTTGCCAAGGTTGGCCACCTAACCCTGCAGGCTCCTTTGGAAATAGAGCTATACGGGTAGTAAAAGTGTTGCAGAGAGTGTTGAAGGGGTGTCTCAAATTTTGCTTCTGTGAAAGCATTAACCAGGGAACTTCTTTTGCTTGGTATAGGGAAACATGCCTTTTTGGCCATCAGGTAAAATCTGATAATGCTTTTCTTAGAAACAGTAAGCCAGGAGCTTTGTTGGGTACAGGGATAAAGATGACACAGCTGGAAAATGCCTCTCTGGAGAAATTTGGAGTTGTGTTTAGTAGAGGGATACACCGGTTGTGTCCTTAACTGGTGTGACTCTTTCCAACAGCTCTGTTAGCTTCAGAGGCGTAGAATAACAAACCTGGCTTTATCAGCCCATGCAGCTGTATCTCCTTCCTCTCCTGTGCTGCAGGCGGTAGGCACTGTGAAGAGTGCTCAGTTGGGGTAGGTTTATGAGAAGCAACTTCTGCCTTGCTGCTGAATGGGACCACAAGGGCCAGAGCAGGCAGGGCTGAACTGGTTGCTTTGCCTTCTTGAGACCTAGGACTTTGTGCAGCTGTGAACCAAAGCTGGGGCATGTCATGGCATGCAGAAACCTCATTGCACGGAGACTTTTTGAAGGAAAGAAGATCTCTGAGGAAGGTCTGTTTTGTAATAACTCTTTCTGGTAAAGTTGGTTCCTGTATACGTAGTAATGAGCTGGTGTGGATGATTGTGGTTGCTACCTTTGCACTGAATTCCTAAAACACGGTTTACTGTTTAAGTCAAGGGCAGTTGTGATAAGTGGCAAATAACTGTTAAGAGAGTGCTTCAGTGGTTTAGGAGAACCCATTGTGGGGTTTCTCTGCCTGTTCCTGGGAGGTCAGGACTGGGTGCACAGTATCGAGCAGTGCCTGAATGTCACAGGGCACAGAACAGCCTTGGTAGAGTAAGGAGACTCTGACTGACCACTGTCAAAGCCTCCCACAAACAAATAACAAATAGAGATAGGTTGCTAAACCACAAAGGCAGACCTACATATGCTTGCTTGCTTAAATAGGTTTGAATCCCTGAAATAAAGGATTTCCTGTTCGAACATCACTCGGTACATAAACATGGAACAAGTTCTGGTATTAAGTGAGTAGTCACTCAAAGGACAGCAGTCCTACAAAGTGCCCCTGTGATAACAGAGAGGGCAGTCCAGCTAATCGGTGAAGTCCTGGAGGACAACAGTGATTCAAAATCACTGGGTGGAATGTTGCATCCGAACCCCATATGACAGGGTCACTATTAGCTGTGTAAACCCTAGACTGCTGTAGGGCTGGCAGGATGCAGACTGCAGTAGAGCAACTAAACTCCAAAACACTGATTATTTTTTTTTTTTTAATATACTGGATGGCTGGGTGTAGGATGAAGGTGTATAAAAGTATGATTGACTGTAAAGCCAGCAGATCTCCAGCCCATTGGCGCTTGGTTGCATCCAAGCAAGGAGACCTCTGGCTCAGTATGTAAATCTTATTATTTAGTGCTTCCTCAGGTCACTTGATATTTTATTATTCATGGTGTCTGATATCTCTGTATGATGTGTATATAGTAATTAATATATCTGCTCCTTGTGGCCCTGTAACTTATTGTCAGGGGCTTAATATAAGCAACCTGTGTGTAATCACAACTATTCCTGACTGGCCCAGGCCACGTAGTGGAAAAAGTGATCTACGTGAGGCCTATACCCGTGACACGGGGTCTGTGGGTTTAGTGGCAGAGTGGGTTGTGGAGCATGCACTCCCCATTGCTCTCCTCCAAAGCCTGTAGTAGCATTGGTCCCCAGCTTATATAGCAGGCTTTAGGCCAGATCTGTTCTTTCAGGTTTCAATACAGCACTCTTGAAAGTGCCTTACCAGACTGAAAGCTTGAAAGGAGTAATTTCTGGTACTTTGTGGGATAACTGCTGTTCTCAGAGGATTTGTGATTATTTATTCACAGGTAGTGTGGGTATGTGCTCACATCTGTGAGACAGAGCTATTAGCTATGACACTTCTGAATTTTATTTTTGTCTCTGGCTGTTCATGAACTTTTAAAGGATGTTGGGTTTTTTTGTTAATCACAAGAAGGACGAGCAACTGAAGTGATACTTTCACCTATTTTGAGGCATGCTCAGCTATGGCTCTGGGGGCTGAAACTGCTTTGATTTCCATTAGCTTAGGAAAACTGTCTGCTCTTGTTGAAAAGCATGCAGTTCTGTGGGCAGCAGAGGTGAGGAAAGCCCTGCTTTTTGCAGACCAGAACCACCCTCAAAACATAAGAGGCCATACCAATTCAGTAGAGACCCCTCTCTGAGAGTAGCCAGAAATAGATACTTCAGGAAACAGTAGAGGAAAAGAACAACTGTACTGTGATCCTCCCTCTGAAACACTCTTTCTTAATTTTGGCAGCTTAATAAATTAGGGTCTTCCACGCAATTTGTTTAGACCATTGTGTTAAACAGCACCAAAATGTGCCAAACCAAATGTTAGTCCAATTCTTTTTGGAATCCATTTTTGGAATCCTTGGCTCCTGCCACACAGCCATTCCCCTGGCAGGGAGCACAGTCTTTCACTTGCATTGTGCCAAAACAACTCTTTTATATGAAAATTTTGCAGGGTGCCCCAATCCTTGTAGCAGGAAAGGTGGTCACCTGCCTCGTACTCTAATTAAGTTGAACCTAGCGTTTTTGTCAACTGCAAATATACTCAAGAAATTCCTCCCACCCCCCCACCCCCCTTACATCCCTGCAGCCGTTGAGTATTTTGACACGGGTGTAAAAGCTGCTGCGTTTGAATTTAGCAATTGGCCAGTGGGATGAGAATGTGCAGCTGTGGAAGGCGCGAGTGCTCCGGCTTCGTCACTGCTCCTCTTGGGCCCACCTATTTCTGTGAGGCTTGTGGGAGCTTAAGGGGATAAAAATGGCCAAGGTAATTAGCAGATCTGGCAGAAATCAGCCGGTCAGGCTCGGAAATTATTGGAGGTGAGAAGGCAGTAGACAAGCAGATATAATCTGATGTGATGGAACTTATTTCCATAGAAAACAAAGCAAAAAGAATAGGGCTTTTTTATTATTCAATTTTTTTAAAAAAATCACGTCTGTTAGTCCAAGACCTCAGCTGCAGTGGCTGGGTATAGGAGAAGTCACCTAAATCATCCAAGGGCATACAATCTAGAGAGGCAACAGGGAGAGTGGAATTGCACACCACTTAAGTGCTTCACCTGCTGCAAAGACTACCTGCTTCATATGGAAAGTTGATTATTTGGGGATAAAATGGAAGGTGGCTTTTTTTTCCCCCTGGGATTCTTATGACGCAGCATCCCAGTGGACTCCAAGGGATATTTAACTTATTGGGAAGGGTGGCCAAATTCTCTCCCATCTAAATACAGCATCTGCAGCAGTGTGGAATGTGTGTTGTACAGCTGTGAATGTTCGAGGCATTCAGTGTGTCTCCTTTTTCACACAATAGCTTCTATTTATGGTTTTTCATCGAGTTGGGCTCATGCATTCAACATATCTTTGTGTGTGTGTGTTTTCTTTTTTTTTTCTTTTCTTTCTCTTTTTTTTTTTTTTTTTTTTTTGCTTTTGTTTTTTAAGGTTTGTAGAAACTCCGAGCCACTTCTCCTGGAAGGAGAGTTACTACCGATCAGCCATGTCCCACAGCTCGCAGCCCAGGGAATTCCTCAGCCCAGAGGTGCTCCAGCATATCTGGGACTTCCTGGAACAGTAAGTAGTCCTTACATGGAGCCTGTGGAAGGAGGCATTTTGGGACAGGACAGCTCTGTAATTAGGTTGCTCAGGGGACCGATGGTGGGGGTTTTGGAGTCTTCTGTACCTGTCGATTAGAAGATGTGGGTATGAGTCTGTGATGACTGACAGCTCTTGAGCTCTCAAAAGGTTCTTCATCCAGGCTATGGGGAACAGATGCAGAGATGACCAGTGACACTGACTCTCTTCAAGACATTTGGTTGCTGAGCTGACTGCTTTCTACCACATGGTCACTTAGGGGAAAATGCCAACCATCCACCTTAAGGAAATGGGGCAATTACTCTGTGTCCAGGCTGCATGTTTTCCTCCTCTGCTGATGCCAGGGAGGGAGAGGAGGTGGAGATGGTGTAGAGTTCACTCTGTCAGGTCCACTGAAGGAAATAAAACTGACTCTGTTCCCATTCCTGACTTGTCACGACTGATGCTGGGACAGTTACTGCTATAAATCCTCCATGAATTCTGTCTTTGTGATTTAACTCCTGTGCTCTTACCTCATTTTTCTGGTCAGGCAAGTGAAATGTCCCTCCAGGCCCTGTCCTGTTCAGGGCTCGCTGTTAGCATAGCAGGTGATGAGGTAGTTGTTCACTAGTAATTACTTACTTTGTCCTGAGACTGGTTTGTAGTCATGCCCAAATCCTGGGTGACATCCTAGCATGGGGAGGGAGGGAGGGAAACAGAATTTGGCCAATTTTAACTATGTTACTCTGTTTTTTTTCAGGCCAATATGCTCAGTTCAGCCGATCGATCTGAACTTCATCGATGGCCCATCTGAAAATGGCCCTACAAACAAAATAGAGATCAGCATGGACTGCGTCCGGGTGCAGGACACAGAGCTGAATGACCCGATGTGGGTGAGTAGTGAGAAGAACTTCCTTAACCTTTGGGGACGGATGAGGGTTTTTTTGCAGGAGCTATTCTTGCTGTGTTTCCCTGGGGCCATCTTCCCCCTCTTGGTGGAGGAGCTGTGGCCACTGCCTCTGACCAAGGAAGTTCCTTCTTGCTTTGCCTGTTGTGTCCCACCTACAGAAGCTGGTTGGGAGCATGGCTCTGCTAAGTGACTCTGGTGGTGAACAGTGATGTCTGTACATGTGGCTAAACCAGACAGCGTGTGACCTGTGGAAAAGCATTGCTTCTCTGTGCCTCCCCGGGGCTGCGAGGGAGAGCAGCCTGACTCCTTACCTGTTCCTCCTCTCCTGCTGCAGCAATGGCAGGACAGAGGGATGAGGCAGCTAAACAGGCAGAAGAGCTGAGGAGTCTCTTGTACTTGCCTGGCTGCTGAACTGTTTCTGCTCTCTCCCTGCTTAGAGCTAGTTTATGTGGCCTCAGCATTAAAATAGTTAATATTCTGGGTACAGCTGCGATTTTGATGACCAAGGGCTGGGGCTTGAGGATGTTCGTCACTGGTTTTTCTTTTCTTGGAGGTCAGGTATGAATGAAAACTTGGTTTCAGACCATGATTAGGGTTTTTTTTCTCCTGTGTCTCTAGGCAGGCAAAGCCAGACAGTGTTTGTAACAAGTCTTGGTCATGGGTGTCTCACCAGTATGGCTCGAGACTGGAATGTAGACGAGGCACTGGTGGTTGCTGGTTCATTGCCTTTGGCACAAACTGAGCAGCTCTTTCTTAGCAGTAGCTCTGGTGAAGAAGTAAGGTGCTATTCTTGTAGGCTGGAGCAGGAGGTATTTCAAGAGTTTGAGCGATTTGTGTCCTGTTTCTGTTCTTCCTGGGGTTTGTATACTTTGGGGTAAAAATTATGTGTGGTTTCAAATTTGTGTTGGTGTCTGTAAATTTTCTTGTTCCTCTTTGTTTCCATCCTGAGAAACTGTGTCAGTTAATTCCCTGGCTAATCAGCCACCATTTTTCATGTGCTCAACCAAGGCGTGTTGGTGGTCTACATCCTGGCAGTGTTTGTAACCTGGAGGATCGCATCTGCAAGGAAAGAGCTCCCACGTCACGCTGATTGCAGTCCCTGGTGCCAGAAGGTTTGACCTGTTACTGCCTCTGTGGTTTGACCGCTGGGGAGACTGCGGTGCTCTCCTCTTTCCTCGCAAGATTGCAAAGGGTAAAAAGGCCACTTTGAAGTTGGGTATCTGCTCAGCTAATGTGGTGAAGCTACTCTGAGTGCACAAGGAGAGGTGATTGATGTCAAGTCTGGTTATCGTTTGATTCTGCATTCAGGCTGGGTGCAGGGAGGTGGCATGCAAGCCTTCAATCAGCATCTGGATCTGAAAGGCCACTTCTCAGCTTTTTCCAACACTGTAGCACAGCTCCAGTATAAATTATGTCTCTTCAATAGCTAGTGCAAAAGATTGTCCATGTTTAGAGGGGCTCCTACTGTTCAGAATAGGTGGTAATATTCTGTTTGAACTATGTCCTCTAAAAAAAAAAAGAAAAAAGATCCCCAACAGTTTAAAGGCCATCAGCAGAAACTTTGCTCCTTCCTTGCCTAAACCTGGACTTGCTGTACTGAGTGCTAGCAAAGCCTCCCCATCCCCAGTTCCTCTGAGCTGTCTGCAGAGCACTGTGGTAGCTGACAGGCTCACTTGAGGCCCTTGTTCAGAGTCTCCCTCTCCCGTCTGCGGTGCAGTGGAACATCGGTGGAAAATCCCTTCCTCTTGTCCTCTCTGAGCGCTGCTGAAGTGAGCACTGGGGCTAGGAGAGGAGGGCAGGCAGCTTTTGCTGTGCACTTACTTCTTGCTTATGATGGGTTTGATCCCAGCCTTGCAGGAGGCATTTTTGAAGAGGCTGAGCTGCACGGTGACTTCTTAAAGAAGTTTTTCACAAATATGACAAGCCGAAGGGGGAGCAGGGAAATTCCATCCCATCCTCACCCTTACTGTAAGGCAGCAGCTCAGAGTACACTAATGTATGTACATTAATAAATGTTTCAGTTTGTGTTCAGTGGTAGACAGCACCGTCGCTCAGTTGAGTGCTGCACAAAAGCCTTTACAAAGCAAAATATGCATCACAAACCTGTGCAAACAGCCCATCTTTGAAAAGGAGGAAAGCTCTTTTTACTCCCCTTACCACCACCACCACCTCCCTATAAATTTGCAAACATCCCTGACAAGTGACAACTCCCCCTTGCAGAGAAGTCCGTGTTTGCTTTGCTGTTTCTGGGGCTCGCAGCCGCTGCAGCTTGCATTGGCAGAGAATGTGTAGCCTGGGGCAAGGTGTTTGCTGTTTGTCGGCTTTAATCTGAAATACCTTACAACCCTCTTCCCCTCCAGCTTCTCTTTTCCTTTGGATAGCTTCGGGGCAAGAGCTCCCCTTGCACCTGTCTCTCCTGTAACCTCAGCCATGTCACTTCTAGACACGAGGTGCCGCACGCAGCTGATTGCAGCACAGAGTTGAAGAGGGCAGATAAACACAAAGGAATGCAGCAGTAACAGAGGGGCCCTGGGAGATGAACAGTGAGATCAAGGCAGAGTGCTTTTTATTATTAGATTGGTCTTAGGAAAAGAGCAAGGCCAGCTTTTCTCCAAAATGTACCACCATGTGAGACTTAAATAGGTGCAAAGCAATTAAGACTGGTTTATTTAAAGCAATTGTCCTTCTGTGGACTTTAAGGCAATCCCAGTCAGCCTTTAGAATAAGCTTTGCACCTCCTTGCAACTTATTGCTGAAAAGTGAAGCTTTCAGCCTTAAAAGATGTCCATCCTTGATCCCAAGAGTTGTGTTGGTGAGAGCTGTGGGGTTTTTTATTATTTAATTTTTGGGGAGTACAGTTACTTGTTCACAACAGAGCTAGCAGTGGGGAAGGAGCTACAGTGTTCAGAGCAGTGCCTGAAGAAACTGTCCCACTGGTGGACTGGGAAAGGAGCATGAGTCCTGCCCTGCTGAACACCCATCAGTTGTGTTCATTGCCTTGAAAATGCAGCTATCTGGGGAGAGAGCTGGCAGAGAAGGTTGGGTGACAAAGAAACCCCTCTCGTCTGAGCTACAGCTCTGTCTCTTGCTAAGCCAAGACCTTGCAGTTCTCACACTCTTGTTTTTAAGGAAGAAATATTGTTCCTGTGTCCCATGTAAGAAAGGGGTAAGAGAAGCTGATGATCAGCACTACCCTGGGATGAAAAGAGCTGGAGGGGACAGGAAGAGCGTTTGTGGGTCTGGTGTAACATTAGACAGTCAGCAGCCTTCCCCAGTCGTGTGCCTTGTGACCAGCTCTTTCACAATGTCCTGGGTGGCCCATCTGTGAGGCTGCTGGCTGTGCCCCTTCCTCTCCCATGGCGTTAACCACAGACAGGCTGGGAAATCCCAGCAGAGACCTGCCTTTTTGCATAGCTGGAGTGAGGGGCTGGTGGTCCCTGTGGGTGCGGACAACGTTTAGTCTCTGCCATGGCCCTGGCATGGGAAGGAGCTGCGGATGGCCAGGAAGGTAAGCTGAATGTGTCTCTTTGTGAGACACCTGCCATTTGTTAGGCTTCCCCAAAGAATGTGGTCCCCAGCCTTTTCCCTGACTGAGGATGTAGCCAGCAACCGTGGGGTCTTTGGTGGGGTGGTGGCCAGCTCCCTGCATTCAAGAGGAACGCTGGTCTCAAAGGCTGTCTCCTGCAGTGCTAGAAACCAGGTGATGTTATAAGATTAATTTATTCTTCTGACTGATTAAATGCCCTGGAGCTACAGGGAGGAGGGGTCTGGGGACCTCTCTGGAGGAACAAGCGCGTGGCAGTGCAATAACCCCTGCATTGCCCTGGAGCCCTCGCAGCATGCTGTGAGCCTGCTGTACCAGGTGCAAAATTGCTTTCCTTCACCATCCCTCAAAAGTCCTTTAAACTGCTCACCGATGCCAAGAGATACTAGTCTGGACCCAAATGAAGCTGCTTTGGGCTAAGGACTTCAATGGGCAGCATCCTGATAAAAGTGTTATTTGAGGGTCTTGCGGAGTCTGGAAGTCTCCTGGTCTCCTGCCATCATCCCAGCAGCTCATCCAGGGCTCCGGGGACCTCGCTGGCAGGAGCAGGAGTGCTGTCCCGAGTGATGGAGCAGCTCGTCCCCCTCCCCCTATACATACCTTCCTTTCATGCCCCTGAGCAAGCCGTCCTCCCGCAGCCCCTTGCCTAACCAGTTCAGTGGAATGCCTTTCCCCAGATAGTCGTCGTGGTCTGAGTTTTCTTAACCTGGATCCGTCCTTCCTCACAAAAGGGAGAGAGAATTCCTTGGCCTTTTTTTTTTTTTTAATAATTTGTTCTTCCTCATCTTCTGCAAATCATCGTGGGGATTTGCTGTGTGTGGCTTGGTTAAGCGCTGCTAAGCTCCCCATGGGGTGGTTTTCTGACCTGGTTAGGGTGGTGTGGGTGCTTCAGACAGGGCTGTGTCATTTCGGGTTTGGGTCCCCAGCTTCATGGGCTGTGGGTGTCCCAAGCCTGGTAGCTACAGAAATTTTGGAGGTGCAACATGTGTTTCATAGGTTGAAAAGTGACATCTTCAGCTCTGTAACTTTGCTGTTCTCCTTTATACACAGAGGTGGAGGAAAAACTAGGCTGTAGGAGAGACTGTATTCAGCCCACATAGGACATGGCGGTGTTGAGGCTCTCAGCCTCAGCCCTCATGCCAATGACACATCTCAGAGTTGGTATGTGATGCTTCCCAATGGGAACAAGAAAACTTTCCCAGGTTTAACTTGCTGTAGGCTCACGGAGGAGCCACCCCAGCCACCTTGTGCAGGATACCTTCCCATGCCTCAGCCCAGCAAGCTGGAGAGGAGTGGGGCTGAGGCCCCCGCAGAGCTACCCTGGGCCAAGGTGGCCAGGGTAGCTGGTAGATCTCTTCTGCATGCTCTTAGCCTTAGCAGTATGTAAATCAGTTCAGTAACTCATATTTGATGGCCATGCACTGAATTCCTGGGTCCCTAGGAGTCCATTGCCTGTGCAAGCTGGGAGCTGTGGTCAGGATCAAGTGAGCAAGAATATGATGGACAGACATTAAAAATACCAACCCACTGTCCAGAATGACATCTGTTGCATCCTATCCAATGCTTTAATATTAAAGCTCAGGCTCTGATCTCTGTTAACTTTTAATTGCTTGCTTAAAAGTGTTTTGCTGGGTCAGGAGAAGAGAACTCTACTTGCTGCAAGGTAATGGCTGAGGAAGCAGATGAAAGCTGGTTAAGGGGTGATGGGACTGCAGGACAGGGAGGACATCCCTGTGTACTAACTGCAGGGCAGAGAGCTGGCGTGGCATGCACGGTGTGGCTGAGCGGTGCAGGAAGAGTGTCTTGGTGCAGGGGCTGACTAACATGTGGTGTGTACTTCCCAGGGCTCTGGCAGGTGCTGCAGCCCTGCATTTTGTTGGGAAATGGTTTTGCACCTGGACGATAAGGCCGATTTGATAAGTAGATGCAGCAGTGGGTTGTGTGGCTGTCTGTTTCCATGCCTAAGTATTCCCAGATTGACCATAGAAAGGAAGGAAGGACTTTGTACAGCACAGGGATGTGATCAAAGCTTTTATTACTGTCTGGTTTGTGCTTGAGAGAGTTTGAGGCTTGCCAAGTTTCTCTTCTTTGTGGGTAATTGTTCGTTCCATAGCTGTGCAAAGAAAGTTGAGATTATGCAAAGGCATTTCCATAATGAGCAAATGCATTATTCTGTTGGAAGTTTCCCTCCAGCACCTCTCTTGTTTGCAGCTGAACTCATAAGCCCTGCTAATTTAGGCTTGGCTTTGTAATCTTGCTGAATGTTTAATCTTCTGCAGTGTAGGTCCCTCCAAATGATCTAATAATCACATTTAGGACTGCAGATCCAAATCCAGAAATGGTCAACTCTTTCAGATAAAGGACACACGTAGAGAATGCATTTGTATATTGTTTGGCCAAAGTCTGAAGACTTCTCTCGTTCTGTGTGTAGTAGGGCTCTAAAGACATATTTATGTTTCTTTAAAATAATTTTTCGCTAGCTCCCTTTCCTGTGCTGTTTTGCCCTGATTCTGGCTGAAGACCAGGGCTGGCTGCATTTCTTTTTGTAGGAATGCAGCCAGTTGATGAGTATTGTTACACCAAGTGTTTTATTTTTAATGCTACTTCCCTGAATTCTTAATGGTATTGAAGAAAACCAATGGATGATCTGTCTGCTGTGCTATAGATCATTTTGGAAGCATATTTAAAATTCCTTTCAATATTTCTGCCCTTCTAGTATCTTGCTTTACATTCATCTTCAGAGGGAATAAACTAATTTTAAGCTGAAAAGCACAAACCTACTGGAAAGGAGCCCTGTGTGATGGGGTGTTTTGCATTTGTTCTGGCCTGGCTCTTCTGGAGGGCTGGCTTTAAATCCCTGGCTCATTGCTACGAACACTTGAGGTGGAAGAGTGTTGCAATAGTGAGTCCTGTCATCTACATGCAAATACCTCCAGAAAAAAGAAGCAGTCACTTCAGAAAACATCTTCCCCAAGCAGCTAGGCCTGCCTCCAAAGGTTTCCATGGTGCTGCACGTGCTCCTTGCTTAAGTATGGAGCAATAATGTGTTAGCACTTATTTTATATCTTTAAAAGGTCGGCACAAACACTTAATTAAAAGGCATCTTGATCTTGGAGCAACAGACCGCAGGCACTTTTGCCTCCGGTGCAAGTTTAAGGTTTACGCTGTCTTGCTGGGAACTTCACTGTATGTCTCTAGTTGATAGGATACCGTTCTCTTCTTTCTTTCTTTTTTTTTTTTCTTTCCCTTAAACTACAAACATACTTCACATATTATTCGTTGGGAACACTTTGATTGGGTTAGAACCTATAAGCGGTAAACCCCTTGGGCAGCTGGCATTTCAGCAAACCACGAAGCACAGTTTGAACACTAAGAGAAGTGGAATGGCCATCCCCAAAGTTCACATTCCTCTAGACTTTATTTTTTATTTTTAAACCAAATTGGTGGTGGGAGGGAAATAAGGCCCTTCTCTCTTGTTAGCTGGAAGTAGGGTCATGAACTGAGCTGTCCATATCCAGCCAAATGAAAACCTTGCTGAGCTTTGTAGTACGCCTCGTGGTGGGGTGGGTAGAGAGCACCTCAGAGCCCTGTTGGAAGCTGTGGTGCTGGCTGTGCCTGGGAGGGGTGGCTAGGCTCATGGGATGCTCCTTTCAGGCTAAGACAAACCTGGAGCACAGCCCTGGGAGTGTCCTGCTCCCCTTCCTTGTCCAACACGGCCAAAGTGTCTGCACCGCAGCGAGCTGTGGGGTGTAGCTTTTATTTTTAAAGTCTTCCCTTGCATTAATTCAGATTCTTGCTTTGAAGAAAGTCTTATGCATCCAAAGTCTCGCTATATATGTTGCTTTGTGGTTCTGCAGATCCTGCCCACAGTCCTGTTAATAACTATTATTTTTTCCTCCAGTATTCTACAAGGACAGTTTTGGACTAGGTAATGTTTTCCTCTGAATGTCTCTACTATCTGCTTTCCACCTCACTGTCGCTGATTTGATAGCATTTAAATTAATGAGGGAGTGAATTGTCAGGCAGTCACAGAAAATTAAATCAATTTCTGTGAAGCGTAGATTAAGGAGTGGTTTGTGGCCTGGGTTAGTTCGCTTACTGCTGAACAAACCCTTTGCTAATCAGCATCTGAATTTGCAGAGATTAATGAATGATCAAAGGAGTTTTCAGTAATGAGTGTAACTATGTTGGCTCTAAAAACATGGATTTTTATTTCCAGCCTGCTTAAACACAAGCAAAAGGTATGCTGTGTTGCCTGGAGCACTCTTCTTTCTCTTTGAGGACATGGATGGGTATGGTGGACCTAATGGTGATGTCCAGACTGGATTAAAATTAGACAAGTCAGAAACTAAAGTGATCAATCTTCTGGGGAAGGTCTCTGGCCAAATAACTGAGCCCTATGGCTGCTGCCATACCAGTGGTGGACGTGGCACGTGAGAGCAGGCAGAGGGCACCTGGACAAAGACCAGCACTGAGAAATTCAATGTTTCTGCATAGGAAACAAGGAACAAACAGGCTTTCCGTCTGCCTTGGGGTGTATGTTGTGGCCCAACACAGCAGGGCAATGTAGCATAACGGTGATGCGCTCACATTAGAAGCGTGAACGGCCATCGGTTGCAGGGTCAGGGTTTAGCCAGAGGTTTGGGAGATTATTCTCGAATTATTGCAAACTGATAACGTTTTTTTTAATATTGCATTATTGTACAAGGGCTTGGGTGGGAGGGAGTTGGCAGTGTAGCAGGGGCTGACTGGGAAGAGCTGCTGTGATTGTGCGTTTATGAACAATTGTGTGTTTCCCAAGAGCGATATGTAGTTTATACAAGATAAGGGAAGAAGCAACACTTTCCCCTCAACTGCTTGTGCAAGAACAAACCTGGTCTGTCAACAGTTGCTCCTCTCTCGTAATTAAAAACAAAGACTCTCTAATCTGTCACTATCTCCCGCTTTTCCCTTTCCCTGGCTGGAGCCCTCTGTCTCGTGCCAGGATGCAGGTTTGTGCCATCCTGTCCTACCTCCAGCTGGAGGGATGGGGCTGTTTATGCTGCTCAGGAGCAATTCTCATGAGTTTTCTTGTGTAATTTTCTCTTAATTTTGCAAAATGTTTTACAAATATATTGGGGAAGGTCAAGCATGCAGTGTTGAGCATCCAAAGGTCCTCATCAGGCAAAAATGCAGTTTGAACGTTGAGGGTTGTTGCTCCAACAAGAGAGCTGCCAATGGCTGAGGCTTGAACCTCCAAAGTTCCCTGGTCGCGTCTCCATGCCGGACTGTCTGCTGACCCATGGTTTTACTCATCAGTGCAAAAGTATCTGCTCAAGTGTCTGCTGGCCAGTGGTTTTGCAGGCTGATCATCTGCTTTGCAAAGATCTCTGTGTCCAGGTGGTTGTTTCCTTTTATCTCTAAGCATTTTTAGTGAAAGCAACTGCTCTTTAAAGAGAGTTACTAGGGTACAAAAAAAAGTGGAAAAAATAGATAAAAGGAGCACCAGGAATAAACAGAAAACATTTTTGGCGATAAATCACGTGTATGCTTGGTGTTCATCCTGCGTTGTACCCCAACTGTGGGAAGTGAGTCCCTTCTGGCATTTTGGTGGGAATGACCTCCCTTGATGGGGTTGAAGGGGTTTTGGTTGTGCAGACGGTAGGGAAGGCGTGGGGACCTTGCATCATCTTGGCTGGAGAACTGAATCTCTCCAGAGGAGTGTCTTGTTCTCTTATTAAATGGAGCTCGGCAGCCAGAGGGCAGAGTCCCCGGGGGCTGCATGCACCTTTCCTAAACCAATATTGCACAGCGGTTGTGAAGGGAACTGGTTTTGTTTCACAACTCTTTTCCACCTTCCCTCTCCCTGCTCCCCCCACATAGCGTTATCTCCTGACGTGATGCCATTAACTCTCTAATTAGCCCTAGGGGTGTTCTGGGAGAGATAATGAGGCTATAGGAGCTCAAATAAGCAGCGTGCGCAGATGTTTACTCAGGGTCGGAGGGCAGGGCTGTTGTGACAGCCCATTGCATTGGGGAGGGCATGCTCTTTGGGGAAGGAAAAGCTGACCTGCGCCTTGGGCAGAGCTGGGAGCTGGGCTCTCCTCCTGCCCTCGGTGAGTCCCTGTCTCTGCCCTGCACTTTTAAAATGGGGGAAAATGCAGTTTGAAGTCCTTGGAAGAAAGGATTGATCCTGAGTACTAAGCACTTGCAGCCAGGGCGTGTTTCTAGCTTGAAGGTTCATACACTTGAGTGCTTTCCAAAGGAAGTTCTGGGCATCAGACCTGTCAGTGGTGGGGAAGCCAGGAGGGCATCAAATTTTTGCTCGTGGGTACAGGAGAGCAGTTAACCCTACAAGAGCTGGGGGTGCCCATCCTTCTCCTGCCTACAGATGAGCTGCACCTCCCATGCAGACCCATGCAGAGGCTATATCTAGTCAGCAGTGAGCAAGATGCTGCTTTTCAGCAGCATCTCTTTTTTTTTTTTATTTGTTTTGCCTTTCCACAGATGATTTTTTTTTTTAAAAGGGAAAGCCCCTGTTTCAGTGTGTGCAGTATGTGCTCTTTCCCTTCTTCCTTGTGGCTTGAGCAACGGAGACCAGCTCTGCATGAGTTTTCAGGAGGGGAGGGTGAGTTTTATGGGTTTTTTTGGAAAGTATTTTCTTTTTGCTCTTTAACCTGGCTGTCTGCTATTGCAGTCTATCACTTCTGTCCCTGTAAAGTCTTCACTGGCAAGACTCACAAAGCCAATTGGCAGAGGCTCGTTTTTTTGAGCATTCAGCAGTTATTCAGATGTAACAAACAAACAAAAAAACCCAAACCCCACATTCTATTTTTTTCCCTCCTCCTTCTGTTATCTCAGTCCTAGTTTGTAAACATTTCTGAGCTGAGTGAATGTCACAGTCCGTGGTGACGCGGTTGATCCAGATGCTATTTTTATAAGAGTGGAGAGGTCTGAGCAGATTTCTTTTTTCTTTGATCTGCAGGAAATTCTGCATGAACCACCTAATGTGCAGGCAGGTGCGTGCACACACACCCCTTCTACAAGAAATTATGCAATCTCCAATTAACACTACAATTGTGGCAATGACATTTTTAATCGTCGTGATTTAACGCACTTGCCTTGTGTCTGGGAAGGGTTATTGAGAACTTGCAAGTGGTACCGGTGAGAGAGGCTGGGACGAACCATATAACAGCACGGGGAAAATGCAGTCAAACAAAGAACCTGAATCAGCAGTTTGACTTGGCCAATGCCTCATTTTGGAAACTTAGGGGTCTTGTTTGCGTATTATTTTGTTTTTCAACATACCAGCAGGAGCCACAAAGCATTGCCAGAAGCTCTCTAGAATATCTGAGTCAGATCTGGGAGGGTTGCAGCTGAAACTTTCCAATCTAGCTAGCAATTATTGCTTTTAGTTTCCTAAAGTAGTGGAGGTAACTTGCTTTAAAGAGATTTCCTTTCCTGAGGCTGAGCTGCTTTGCTTTTTTTAAGTTCAGTCCAACTGAGCATCGAAAGCATGAAGTGCCAGGCTTTGCACAACTCCTGATGCTTTGGGATGATTTCTTTATTTTCTAGTTTGTTCTTTTCCTGTTTGGGGTGGGGGAGAGCTTGTTGGACTAGAAGTGTAGACTTAAACCTTGTTCACCTGGCCTCAGTATGAAGTCATTCTTTTTAACATGTGAAAGGAGGGCCTTTCCCTGAATCTGCTTTTTCTGGCTAGGCTAATAGGTATAATAAGGTATACTCTCTATCTACAAAGATTGTCTTGCCATGACTTTTGACCATCACAGTTGGAACAGGACTGATATTGGTGTTTTCTTTGGAGACCTGTCCAGAATGATAACTATCACTGTCCCATTGCTGAGAAGTGAGTGTGCAGTTTGAGGAGGTGGGGGGTGTCCCTTTGGTTTTGTGACTCAGCCATTTAAGCATGCACTATTTCAGGGAGTCAAGTTTCTCTCTAAGAGATGCTGCCTCACTGCTATTAGGTTGTTGGAGACTCATCTATGTGAAATTTTTGCATCTGCAAAAGGAGAGAATGAAATGAGACTCCAGGAGCTTTTCTTTCTCATGATAAGGTAGAAGTGATCAAGCCTTTGCTCTTCGCTTGCGCCATTGGTGCCTGTATGAATAGTCAAGGCATGACACCAGCCCGTGGGACAGGGGGAAGCATCTTATGAGGGGGGTGCATTTAGGTCTGAAGCCAGTGAAACAGTTTGGAGCCCTGGGGTGATGAGAGGGGTACGCCTGTGCCTGGGCTGCATCAGCGTTGGTGGGCGCAGTGTCTGGTGCATGCTCTGTTACCTCCTGTCACCCCTGTCAGGGTGGTGGAGGCCTTCTTTGTGTCACTTGTGGATGACTGATTTGCAAAAAGCCACTTGTCCAGCATCCACTTCAAGGTGACTGCACAGGCTAATGCCTCTGAAACACTGAGCCAAGTTGGGGCTGTATGTACAGAGGGCAGGATTTGTGCTGACATGTCAATTTATTCGTGCTAGATACACTTCTCCTCATGTTTGACATGCAGATCTCTTTGGATAAACTTCCACATATCTCTGTGTAGTGCATCTGGGCGTTGCTTCACCCACAACCACCTCCAGCCACCTGTGGGATGGAAGATAGCAGATACCCAACACAACAGTGCTGCATTAATGACTTGGAAAAGGAGGATCTTCTGAGTTTCATAGCACAGCTAGTACAAGCTTTTTGCATTGATTTGCTGAGGTTGGGAGATCTATGTATGTACCTTCTCCTCCTCTTTTCTTCCCCTCCATAGCTTTTGAACTCATAGGCCAGTATCAAAAACCTGACAGTATTCAGAGATCAAAATGGTCCTCTGAGCACAGCATAACTTTTCCTCCCTGTTAGCAGAAAATGCACAGGTGACTTCTAGCTTGATGTCCAGCTCCATGCAAGCTTCGCAGTGGTGCTGCAAAGTGACCCATTTGGCTAGTGGTGCTGTGGCTACTCCCTGCAAACCTTGCCTGTATCTCCAGGTTAGCACTTGTGTGGCTTTTTGGCTTGCACCCATCTCGGGTGAGATCAGGTAAGCGCACCAGGCGTAGCCCCTGGTGTTAGGTGGTGCCGGGGAAGATGGAGAGGAGGGGAAGGGGCTGTGGCGGTGGTCTATTGAGTTGTTCCTGTGATGTAGGAAACCTGCGGTGTGCTCAGCAGGCTCTTGCTGGTAGTTCAGGAGAGCTGGAAGTGCGTGTGGCCCCACTCTGAGCTGGAACGTTGCTGTTGGTGGTAGGTAGGGCTCTCCCTTGGCTGGGGAGGGCTCTGCGCTCCTCCCTGCAGCCCGTTCCTGGAAGCATCTCCTCGTGTCATGCTCAGCAAGGAGGAATCGGGAAGGTGCACTGGAAATGCTTGCAAGCTTTTGCTCTTGTGCCCAGCTGTGCCCGCAGGGTTAGAGACAAGTGAGACACCTACCCTGCTTCTCGTGGCAAGGAGCTGTTGCAGGGTAGGGAGGGCACTGTGATCTTCTGCTCTGTGTTTGCTCTGGTGTCGGTTCCTGCGTGAAGATGGGTTTTTACCCCATTTTATTAGCAGCAGTTTTGCGAATGCTCTGCCCGTCTACAGCCTGAGAGAGGCTGGTGCGAGCTTGCAGTGTCCTTGGCAGAAAGTCAGTGGTGGCTCCTTCTGCTGCCATGTGCTGGAGAAGGCAGCTTAGAGAGCCGTTAGCACCTTGAGCAGCACAGCCTCCTTGCTTTCATCTCCCTGTGAACCTGGAGTCCCCTCCCCATGTGCTCAGAGAAGTTGGGGTTAAATGACGCCCAAAGGCGAGGGAGTCGGCGTGGCGGGGAGCAGCAGCAGCTCCTGGGCAGAGGCTCGGCTGCACGGAGGTGTTGGGGCCGCGGGTGGGTTTCAGCCCTGCGGGGGACCCCTCTCCCCCTTGCCAAGCGCCCGTGGGTCGGTCGCTCACCGCCCGCGGCGGGAGGTTCGGTGTTCGCTGCAGCGCTCGCAGTTCGGGCGGGTCCTCGGCAATTGGGCACCGGTCTCCTCCACCACCGGTCCTCAAATAAAAGTCTGAAGCGCTGTCGTTAGGCTGGGAGGGCAGGCGGCCGCGCTCTGGTCTGGATGTTTGGTTTCCTCTCTTCCCTCCTCCCCATCCCTTTAAAAAGGTGTTTTGTTTCCCTTGCTCGACGGCGCTTACCCTGCTCTTTGGGAGCAGGCGAGACGAGCCGGCTGTTGTTCTCGCCGTGCATCCCGCTCGCTCGGCGAGACGGCGGCGGACCCCTCGCAGCCCGGCGTTTCGGAGCGGCTCGGGGGAGCCGGCTCCGCTCCCGGAGGGCGGCCGGTGCCGCCGCCGGCGCGGCCCAGAGCTCGCAGGGACGGCACGCTCCGCTCCCGGGGGTCTGCGCTCGGGCACCGGGGCAGGACGGGGGACACTCGGTCTGCTCCTTCAGAGTAAAATCACGGCGGGGCCTCTCGGATCTGCCTGTCTGCTCGCTCTCCTCTCCCACAGATCGAGTCCGAGTGGGCTAAAGAGTTGGTGCTTTTCCTATCTGTCTTTTCAAAATCTTTCGTTTGCTGCGGGCACAGTGTCCAGGTGGTTTTTACTGAGCAGTACCCATCAACTTCTCCCATGTATTAATTCAAAATCATGAGTCCCTTTGGACAAGTTACTTTTTAATTTTTTTTAACATTTCCTATTTGTAAGTGAGATTATTTTAAGGTTTATTAATGTGGCGTTAGTTAGAAGCAATAGCAAAAGAGGGGAAAAAAAATGTAGCTGGAGTGATGTCCTGCAAACACAGGACCTGTTGGCTCTGAGTGTGGATGAGAGCACACAGATGATGGAGCGTGTAGCTGGATTATGGTGCATGAAACAGTGACTGCTTCTCAGAAAGTTCCTTGTGGGTTTTGTCCAAAACCTGCATGCTGCAGTAGCCAGAGGCTCGTCTGTGTTACTGCACCACCAGTTTCGAGCGTTACATCTCGATCCCTTCCTGAACGTTTTGGGCTTTGGTAGCAGCAAAGCCTGTGCCTGAAGGAAACCCTGGAGCCTTCTCAGAAAATAAGAGAAGTTTCTTGGAGCAGCTCCTTTGGAGCAACTCCATGGCTATCTTTTGAGTTCCCAAACTTGTAGAAAAGTGACAGGGGAAAGTTATAGTTTCCTTTCTTTTCTCTCTCTCTCTTTCTTCTTTTTTTTTTTTCCCCCTCCATTTCCCCCCCTTCCCTTCCCTTTGCTTTTTAGAGATTGGTGATAAGGAATTCTAACTACTTAATGAGCTGGGAGAGGCCTCTCTCCATTGGAGTGGAGGACTCCAGGTGGCACTTTGACAGATTGGACAGGTAAGGCAGGAGAGCCCCACCTCCTCCTCCTTGCCTATAGTTAGGTATATAAGGGAAACTTCAATTATGCAGAGAGGCACACTCCGAGTCCTGTTATCTTCCAAGTAGCATCACATATTTTTAGGGTCTTCTAGGGGGTGGGAGGTGTTTGTCAAAATCCTGGAGCCAGAAGAAAGAACAGCAGCATTGATCAATTTGACTGCTAACATGTTGTACCTGGAAAACAATGCCCAGTCCCAGTATAGCGAGGTAAGGATTCTAGGTTTGAGCTATCGTATCTTTAATATATTTTTATTTTTAGTGAACGTGTGCGATTTCTTCACCCCGTAGTCCTGAATTTAGGTGTGGAATATACATTTGTTTTTGAAACTTTTGCACTTTACAATGGGAAGCAGAGTTTGCTGGGCTAGATATTGGAATGACAGTGAACTTTGGATCTTTACATTTGGTACAGAGAATTTGTTTTGGGAACCTTGATCAACCAAACATAATATTCTTTCATTGGAGAAGCAAGGCAAAGCAGTCGCTTACTGTGGGCAATGCATACGGATTGTATTCCTGTAGCAGTCTGAACAGTATCTGTGTTGCCCGCATTATAACTCATTTACTCGTCTCTTATTGCCAAAATTGCTGCTTGTTGTTAAAAGTGGGTGTTATTTAGGAAATAACAAAAAAATGCATTACAAACCCCTTCTTAGGTTACCTTTTTAAGTACAATAATATGCAAACAAAGATTCTCTGCTGCAAATGTTGCATTAGCGTCCACACCAATAACTCTTTTACTCAGTGCTGTTAATACCTTGCCTTGTGACTTGCAGCAGCAGCAAGATATTTTATACAGGGTGTTAGTCTAAACATATTATATGAGGATGGATGTGCATACAATGGATGCATTTTGCTTTCTACAGCCCTTTGCACTGCATGGGCGCGAGTGGAATGCAAACTTCAGATGCAGCTTTGAATTTTTTCCTTTTTTTTTTATTTAATTGCTTTTAACCAACTGGTTGATGCTTTGTAAGGTGGAAGTGGAGAGAATTGCCACATGCTGTGCAAATCTCTGAGGAAGTTACCTGGGGTTGAGGGAGATCTAAAGACAATATTGGTTTACATTCCAGCGGAGACAGCAGCTGTGTTGACACTCGTCAGAATGGCAATGCAGAAAAAGCTCCTCTGTGTGTGTGTGAGTGTGCACACGTGTGTGTATTCCTGGTGAAAATGTTTTAAGTAGAGGGCATGGGGTACGAGACCTGAAGCAGACAGAAGCTCAGCCCTTTGGAAAAGAAAACAAAATAGGAATTGCAAGGCCGAGAGCGCAGCTCTCGATGCGATAGTTGGCAAGGAAAAGCCTGTTAAAAGTACACTTGAGGCTTGCACACCTGGGATGGCAGGTTTGTGACTCAGGGAAGCAAGGGGTAAACTGAAACCAGTGTGCTTTCCCCGTCCCCCCTTCTGCAGGGACTGCGAACACCCAGCGTGTGCTTGGTTCCTAGCTGCTGCCGCCGCCATGCAGAAGACCCGAATTGGTGACTTTTTTTTTCCTAGGTTAATTATAAACTCTTAAATGTGGAGAGAGCACTTCTTGGAGTGTTTGCTTGGCGTTATTTGTCTGCTGCTATCTGATCAACTTTCACTGAATAGCAGCAGTGGGGCTGTGGAGTCCCTATGGTTGACTTGCTGGGCTCATCTGTCAGAAGTGATGTGCTCAGGAGCGTTCTCGCTCCGCTTAAATGCTGCTCATCACTGTTGCTGTCAGGGGAGGGTTTTTTAAAAGGCTTTAGCTCTGATTTTCCCCCCCTGCCTTTTCCCCTTCTTGGATTTGAACACGGTGCACTCGCTTTGTTCATCCGGCGAAGCATTGTACGCTGGGGAAAGAAAACCCGATTAGCATTGACTTGGCTTTACTTCTGAGAAAGAGCAGACTTTCTAACGACTTGTCTCAAGAGATGGAGACTTGTTAAGGCTCAATTAAAATATATTGGTGATGATGAACCTCGCCCATCCTAAGCTTGAAAACAAGATGTGGGCTTTGGCATGGTTTCCTTAAAAAAGAGAGGAGGGGGGGAAAAAAGGCTCTCAGTGTGGAAATAGAACTAGCAATTTGTTGCAATTGGTGCTTGCTGGAGTTCAGATTTTAGAGATGTGGCTGGATTGCGCAGAAGGCGGCCATACCAACTCATGAAAAACTTAGTATAGACTATAGTTTGGGTTTAAAAACAGACAAAAGGGGGGAAGTCAGGTTTTTTTTTTCCCATTGAAATAAAATTTTAAAATGGAGAGTGGGGAGTCCTCTGCCACCCGAAGTCCACTTCTTGGGGTGCTTTGCCCAGGCCCCCCAAGATGCTTGCTGCCTGCTTGCAGATGCTGAGCTCTGCCCTCTGCACCCGCCAGTGGTGCGGCGCGCTCCATCCCACAGCCTGGGAACTGGCCCTTGCGCAAGCCCCAGCGCAGGCTGCGTGGTCAGGGCAGCGAGCTGGCACCATTGCCCATGGCCCTACAGCACCCATGCCCGCAAGCACGGTGCTGAATGCCGCGGTGAGATGAGGAGTTCCTCCCAAATGGGCAAAATCTGGTTGAGAAGCTGAGAGAGGGGAGAAGGTGTTGAAATGAATCACAGCCCTGAAAGGAACCTGCCCCAACCACTCTTCCAGCTTAATCTAACCCAGCATTTGATCTGGGTTGACTATAAGAACGATTAAGTTCTTTGTTGGCAGAGCACTGGACTTGATGACCCTGGAGATCTATTCCTGTGTGTTTATGTGTAGGAGATGGGAAAAGGAGACAGACGTTCGGGCGTTTATAATGGGGTGATGAGGTGCTGATGAACAGGACCCCTTTGTATCTCATTGTCTTCCTACCTCATCTCCACATCTGGAATTGTAGGTGCTGTGCATAATTGTTTGCAGGGCAGCATGCACAAAACTGGGTGTGGAGAGGGTATCTGCAAGTTTGTCCAGTCTTGTCCAAGTCTCCTGGCTGCTGGGAGGGGAGGATGAGAGCGATAGAGATTCCCTTTGGGGACTCTGGATTCTCCTGCAGTTTGGCTGAGATGATGATGCAGTCTGGAGTGTTTGCTAGAATCAAATTAAAGCATTGCCAAAAGAATAAACACATCTTGTTCAAACACTGATAAGAAATACGTGCCGTGACTTTTGATTATATTCTTCAGCCTTCCCAAAGATCTTCCTGCTCTTTGTGGGGGAGAGACGAATTAAAGAATCTCTTTCCGTTAAGATTTTTATCTTAGTTTTGGGAGGGGAGTGGGGGGAAACTAGTTTTATACTAAAACATCTTGTGCTCTGCTTTATGGCTTTTTGGCAGCATTCCTTTACACTGGAAATTAAGAAAAACTGTATACAGATTGCTGCAAATATCTTTGAGGGTTAGGATAGCCTGTTCAGAAGGGTGCATTTTTGGTTTTGTTTTTCTTTTCCCTCTTGGCTTTTTAAATAATAACTCAGATGCACGTGTTTGAGCTGTAGTGCCCTGGATGCGAGTCCTTCCTCTTTGCAGGAGCAGACATGTGGGTCTCTGGGGTGGTCTGGAAGGATGTCCTGAGGGAGCTAGAGCTCCTTAGTGAGAGGAACATTTCTTGCACCTATCTGGGACATTGGTTCAGCAAACATTACTTTAAGGAATCTGGGAATTGAGCCGTAGCTCATTTTTGAGCATCAGCTTCATTGGTGTGCAGTAAAAGTGTGATTGGGGTTTATTATCCTTGTTGTCAGCCTGGATTTGGCTGTGAACAACCAAAGAGGACAAAGCCATGGCCCCTCTCGTGCTGCTTTCCTTGGCTGGTTTTGCCACATGGCAGTGGTCACTCCAACTGCATTCGGCAAAGGCTCTTCCCTTCCTGCTGCCCCTTCTCTGTGGCCTGTGGGCAAACCCAGAGTGAATGAAGCAGTCTCTGAGGGACACTGCCTGGTCATTGCCCAGGAGTGCAGCCCACCTGCTGCCTTCCTCCAGTCTGGAGGTACCAGGGAAAAAGGCTCATCTGTGCAGTACCCTCTGCACCCCACATCTCATCCTACCCCAAGATGAAAGCACTTAGATGCTATATGAAGCCTAATGAGTTTCTCAAGGAAGGTTTTGGCTAAACCTGACCCTCTCTCCTGGTCCTTCCTCCTCCGATTTGTGACTATGTCTCTGGGTTCTGCTGGCTCCGAGTAGGCAGACAACTCCCAGTCCCTGGGAGGAAACCTCTCCCTGAGCTGTGCAGGGTTCGGGTACAAGTGCCATGCCTTTCAGTGGCCTCTGTTTATTGAAGTGGTATCAACGCCCCACACATTTGGGCACAGGCTCTTATTAGGAGCAAGAAATAAGGAGATGCATTGGGGGTCGTGTTCCTTGACAGTGTCCAGCTGCAATTCCAGCTACACTTCTTGTGTATCCATCCTTCATTTTTGCTGTAATTGCATTTAAGGGACTAAAGTTTTTGTCATGTGACATTATCTGTGCAGGCTTGTGAGGCATGTGTCTTATTCTTGGGCTGCAAAGGTCTTCTGCAAGGATGTAGAGGCCCTGTATAACCAGGTACCTTGTCCTCTGAGAGGTTTTAAAACTGCAATCCAGTTGTGAAGATTTACCCTGAGATAGAAAAACTAAGGTAGACTTGTATATGTCTGTATCTTTTGTTTGGAGAGACCAAGTGGATGCTACTGCTCTGTTTGGGTCTGCCAATGAAGACACTGAAGTAGTCTAGAGAGATGGGCAGTGGGAAGCTGAGACCTGCCGCTTGCCATGTGCTCCCATCTCCCTCCCAGCTGAAACAAGAGGACCACTCTGGGGGAGAAACACAGGGAAGGGCAAGAGTTGAGTGTGTTTCCAACAAGGGTCCAACCACTTGTTATTGGAGCAGGTTTGTCATGCAATGGATGGTCTTCTGCTGTTTCATAATGGGGTACTGAAAAGCTTGGTGATAGTGATATCAATCTTGATAGTAGAGGTAATGTGACCCCATGTTGAGCAGTGAATCAGAGGTGTTACCTGGAGAAATCCTTTCCTTGCTTTAGATGGAAGGACTGGACCTCACCAGTCTAAGGCTGTGGGTGTAGCCCAGAAACAAGTGATTTTAACCTGCATGTGGGTGGAAAGAATGAATGAGTGTGTCCTTTAATAGACAAAAATGAAACTTGATGACGTTCTGTCCGTCTGCAGAGGTTTAACTTCTCAGTGTGTGGCGTGCAATACTTCTGCAGAAATCAGGGTAGTTTGGCTGTGTATAAAGTGTCATTATTGCACAGTAACACACATGTTTTGTGGTTTGCACAGTAATACAATTACACTGAACATCAGATTGGAAATTGCATCTCCATTTTACGGTTTTCTGTGCTCAAAATGAGGGTTAATAGAAGCCTGGAATTAGGGACAGGGGATCTTCTCAGTTGCTGGCAAATTGTTAGCTTGCCTCATTTGGCAAGAAACTAGTACTAGATATTTTCTAGAATGAAAAGGTTTTCACTGTGAGAGATAGAAAAGAGCTGCCATTGCAGTGCCGTGAGGACGTTTTACATCTTGAACCAGTGGTTGTAACTGATGACCCATTTCTGTTTGCTGTAAGTTGGCCTCAGTTGAGACAGGACAAAATTATCCATATACTTTCTGTTCAGGATTACTCCTTGGGGAATACAAGAACAGCTGTTTTGACTGGTTATTTTTACCAGTCTGATGGCTTGAATCTTCCACAATGTCACCAACACCCGTATTGTCTGATTTCTTCTGACACAAGCCCAGTTATGTTATTGCCTAGCTCCCTCAGGAGCTGGGTTTTTTTTCTTTTTACCATGTCTTTTTTAATAACGAAGTAACGGTTTTAAGTCAAGTGAAATTGCTTTTCTTTTCTCCTTGTCCCTGAGCATAGAGAAACAACAGAAGGAAGCTTTGTCTGCCTTGTGTATGTTTCAACCCATCTGGCAGCAACCTTTTGGGTTGTGTCTGCCAAGTTATGCCTAGTGGAACGCTTTATTTCCAATTGCAGCTCTTTTCTGTGAGACAGAAGCTTCACTAGTTCCGTGAGGAAGATATGGTATCTGCAGCAGGAAAGCTGTGGATGTGGGATGTGAGAGGGTGTAAACTATGTGCTTTGTGCTTGCTTTCCTCTGGAAGACATTGGCTATAACTAGTGGAGAAACTGCTTATTTCATTATCGTGAAGGACTGAATAAAAGCGGGTGTTGCCTGGCTCAAGGCAAACTTTAAATTCTATTTACAAAATGTTCCCACTGGAAAAAAAAAAAAACTGGAAACGCTTCAGAAAGGAGCTCTTGCACCGATGGATTTGTGCTAGACACTGTTAAGCCCTGTTACTCTGCTGGCACTGCCTCCAACGCTTCTTCAGAATGTGCAGAGTAGGCAATAAAATGAATGCAACTCTTTTAAAGCGAGGTTGCATAAATCATCAGAAAGGAGAGGAGCTTCTCATATACCAACAGCAACGCTCTATTCCATCCTCTCCAGCAGAGAAGTGAGCTCAAGCTCTTTATTTGTGCCACTTGGCCTGGATTAGTGTCAAGTCTCTTTTGGTATCAAGTGGAATTAAGAGGAAAATAATTTCTTTCCAAGAGTGCTGAGGTTCAACTTTTTTTTCACTTGCATGCGTTTTTTAGATTCTCTGCTGTCTCAGTGCCATGATCGTCTTGCAGTCCCTTGACAACTAACCAAGGTCATGATCTTACAGTAATACGTGAGGTCAGCCATGGTTAGGCATTTGGGTAGGTCTCTCCAAGTGAATAAACTTGCCGTTCTTCAAAAAATCCTGTTTTGTTTTGGTTCCTTCAGTTATAGTATTAAATGATTTTTGAGAGATCTTCCAGTCTTTAGTCTCCCAAAAGGAGCTTCCCATCAGAGCTTTGCTGTGCTGAGAGAAGATGCTGTAACTGTTGGAAGGATTAGAGAGCTGCTTTCCAGTTGGGGCAAACCATGGGATAAAGCCTTTGTAGAGCAGCCCAGGACAGACAGAGTTTGGAGGTTGTGATTTGGCTGCGAGCTACTGAGAAGGAAGTGCAGTGAAACGTAGGGGTGAACCTATTTCTTACAAACAGACTGGCTCCTGGGGGAGAGTCCCAATGCTCTTCTAAGAAGGAGCCTATGAGAGGCTTTCCAGGTTTAGCTTAGCTGCTTGCAATTACCTTATGTAAGGAGCAAATGGAGCAGCATGAGACTTAAGACAATTGGGGTTTTATTTCTGTAAAGTTTTTAATATAAGGAGCAAAATCAGTAAGAAATGACTGTTCAGGAAGTCTCGGATAAGACATGTGAAAGCTTTAGTTCCTTGGCATTGGCAAAGTAAACTTGAATCCTCTTTATGAACTTGAATCTAAACTTGATGATTTTGTTTGAAATTACTGACCATTGTTATGACCTCCATGCACAAGCAAGCAACAAAAACGTGGGATATGTGTGGTTTGGGTCTTTTAAAATTTGTATGAGGTTTGAGTGATTTGGGAGTTGATCCAAGAACACTCAATGATATCTGGTATTTTTGCAAATCCCCTGCCGCTGCTGTTTCACCTGGAGTCTTAATGGTACAACTACAGGAGCAGTGTTTTAACCAGGATGTGTGTGTTAGTAGCTAGAATAGATGGCTTGAGGTGTGATGTATTTCTGGGCTTGTGCTCAGTCTTCCGCTCTGTTTGGAAGTGGACCCAAGTGGCAAGGCTGAGCATGCTTGAAAATTAATGCATTGATTGGAGCCCAGCAGCCTCTTGGGATTGATTCCAGAGTTTGGATCCGGATTAAACTTCCCCCCAAGGACTTTGGGAAGTGGTATACAAGGGGACCTGGTGAAATTTGAGATGAGTCCAACTTCCTCAAGATGGTAAGATGATGAATGTTTTTACCAAGGGCAAGAGAGTGGGAGGAAACGCCCAGTTTAGGGAGGGAAGGGGAAATATTTTATGGTGGGGTAGTGTCTGGGAATGAAAGGGATGGATTGTGTCTCAGCAGATATGAATCTTTCCATTTTAATCCACATCTAGGAAGTAAATACAAAGAATCTTGCTGACTTCTGGGAACAGGGAGAGGGGAGGAGGTGCAGCGCTGGGCTTTTCAGCTGTGCTGCTGAGGCTGAAATCCCTGTGCTGCAGAGCTGCAGTCCAGCTGCACAAGGGATCCGATGCACAGGGCTGGTGTGCAATGCCTCGGGAGCGGAGGTGGACAGAACAATAGGAATAGGTGGATGCGCTCTCTCAGCCTGTAGCTTTATAGGACTCAAGCATGCTGCCAACAAAAGTGTCAAGTCAGCAAGTGGATCTCTCTGCTGCATGGGAAATGACTTAAAGTATTTCATCATTTTGCTTTGGGTTTTGTTTTTTTTTTTAGGTAACGTCATGACATCTGGGTTGTGGATCACAAAATACTTTTTGGGGGTGTGGTTGCTCAAAGGAAAGAATAAAATTCTGACTGCTCTGTAAAATTTGGATTCTGCAAATTTTTTAAGTTGTGTGTCTGAGATCCTCAATAGCCTCTGCAAGCCTTTACTGTGATTTCTCACTGTTGCAGTTTGTTTACTCTGCATTTTATCCATAGCATAAGAATTGACTCCCTGAGGAGCACTGGTGGTGACTGACTAGAGCTAAGTAGATGAGTGAATTTCCCTCCGCCCTCTTTCAGCAGCAGATAAGCATGCAAGAAGTTCTTAAAAAGGAAACTAGAACATGCACTGGCTAGGTGTGATCTAATATTTTGTGAACAGGAAATTACTACTTGAATATTAAGGTGAGAAAACAGTTGAGACCAGCCTTTGTCAGTCCACTGCGGTGCATGTCTGAAAGGAACTGTGAATGTTCAAATTGGAGGGATAGGGAGTTAAATGTGGTATTGGATGGAAATTAGTAGGTATGTTGTTACTCTAAAATCTGGAAGGAACCCCTTTCTGTCTTTCTGTCTCTGGCTACCGAAATCACATGCAGTCAGGGTAACTATGGAGGCAAATGACTAGAAATGCCTTGCAGTTAGCTAAGCTAACTTGCTTATTGCAAGAAGCAACCACTAAAATTATGGAAGCGCTGTTTCAGCAGAAAATGTTCCTGTCTTCCTGCTAATGTGAGTGATTCCATACCAAACAATGAATCTATTGACTTCTCAGTTTGGATAGTGAAAAGCCTGTCCAGTTGAGTGCCTCAAATGTAGATCTCCGAAGCTGTGCCTTGCATTAAATGACTATGGCACCACGTGTCTTAACGTTTGCTGAAGTCAGCAGTATTGGACAGGGAAGGAAGTACTGAAAAGTGGATTTGGTTGTGGTGTTAGACATTGGAGGGCCCATACTAGGGAGCCCCGTGGAAATCCTGGGTGTGCAGAATATGTGATAACATGATTTAAATGATTGGGGAAAATATTCTTAATGGTTGTAAGGCTGATGGATTGAAGTAACTGTGGAATAAGCACTGCTTTTACATGCACATTGTGTCCGTATACACACATCCCCCTCTCTCTCAAAGACCAGCTTTTGGGTTTGGCGTATGCACAGCCTGGCATCTTTGGAAAGCAGCATATAAAACTGCCACTCATCTCAAGAGTAGGGTGCAGCAGTGAGTGAAGCTGTGCTTCTGCTGTGCACCACAGAGGGAGGGTGCTTAGGGTGGTCTCCCAGCTTTGTGCGTGCTGCTGTACTGAACCCCAACAGATCCTTGGGTGCAGGCAATGCCATCTTGGTGCAGGTCAGGAGCTGTTTTAATATACAAAATAAAATGTTGGGAGGAAAAGCCCTGCCTCCTTTTGTTCTCTTCAGTTGGGGCATAATCGGGATTTGTCAGCCAATCCTCTCGACTCCCCACTCAATCTTGAAAGCTTCTCAGTTGATGGTGCTGCTTGGGACTGCTGTTTGGTGTCTCAGACTTTTGAGAACATCACCCAGGAGTTTTCTTGCCTGATTTGGACAGATGAAATGGCCAAATACAATAGAAAATCCAGTAGATCTTCCTTTTAGTCTATAGGGACTCTTGTGCTGCAGTGTAACCCTCTTCCTTTGCTTGCTCTAACTTGTTTTAAGTTGCCCTTTGCCCTCCTATAACTCTTCTTATGAATTCTTATATTCTGTATTTGCACCACGCTTCAAAGAGTGGGTGTGGGGGGTTTATGTGAGTGTGGCTTTTTTCTTTTTTTTTTTTTCTTCTTCTTTTTGTGTGTGTGTGTTTAACTGCTTGACTTATTTAACTTGCAGATGATCTGAATTTCTCATTCTAACTAAAATGCTACCTAACTGGAGTATTTTACCTTGCTATCTGAAAGCTGGTGTATTCTGGTTTTATTAAGCATAACAATGAATTTGGGAGCTGACTTCAACTCCTGGTGCTATTCTGACCCTGATTATTCACTGTTCTTGTGCCCTATGGCCATACTTTGGTGGTTAGAGTGTCTGTAGCCTTTCACTGTGGATGACAGATAGATATCCTGTCCAGCCTAACGCTGCCCTCTCAACACAATAAAATGCTGCATGTCTGAAATGACTGATAACCATCAATGGTTACTGTCCAGTAAAGAGTTCAAGAAACAAGGCAGCTTTAATCAACTATTGGAGTTTTCCTCTCCAGTCCCTGCTTCTCCTCCCCACCTCCCCCTTTGTATTTTAATTGGTTCCTCTTATATTTAAAGATTATTTTTTTTAATCCAACTTTTCAACATTGCTGTACAAACTCAGCACATAGGATTTCTGGACATGCTGTCAAGCTGTGATTCTACAGCTCTTCTTAGCCTCTGAAATCAGGCAAAAATGCCTTGCTGAATTATTGCAGTCTTCTTCTGTTTTTCCTGATGTAGGTCTTTGTCTTCAGCTATGTTTACATCTCTTGGGAGCGTGAGGGGTGCCTTTCCAAATCGTTTGTACTTTATGGTTCTTCAGATCTTTGTTGACATTGTGTTGTCCAGCTGGTAATAGGAGAACATAGGAAGCTCTTGGCCTCCGTTTTGGTTTTAGGAAGCTGAGTGTTTGGGCTATTAATCAATTTGCTTAAAGATCATGGAGTTCTGATGTCTCATGATTTCTGGCATCTCATAGAAATGATATTATATTATTTTCTTTTTTTTCCTACTCCTCTTTTTGTTTATATGTTTTCCAATTACATGTCAAATTGCTGTGCACAAGCTCAGAATAAAGAAATTACTGTCTGTGTGCAGGGGGGTCGATCTTGGTCTCTTTCCTGTTTTAAACTGAATTTTCAAAATAACTAAGCATAGCCTACATACTCTAATGAAAGCCTGCATAAAATGGTCTGACTTTCAGAAACAAAGTTGTTTTCTATGCAAGGAGAACTTTTTTTCAAGAGCCCAATTCAGAATTTTTTTTTCATTAAAAGCCTAAAATACATTTCTAGGCAAGTCAGTGATATTATTTTTATATGCATTGGAAAATACTTTAGAAATACTTACACAAAGTTCGATGTCCACACTTAATATTTGTGTGAAGTGGGATGCACTGTCATTCTGATAATCCTCGAATTAGACAAGCTCTTTTACATGAACCTGTGGCAGGTGGTAGGAGTCAGGAATTACAGGCATTCCTGCTTTGGGCTGTGCTTGTTTTAAAAGGCACCCTGCTTCTGGCTGAAAAATACTTCTTGCTGAGTTAAAGTAAATGAATTAACCATGGGGCAAAACTCAAAGTTTAGCTAAAAAGGAAAACAATTACAGCTGGGGGGAACAACATGACTCCAAAGCTTACAGCCTTTATGGGTGGACAGAAACTTGCCCTGATGTTGCTTTTCACAAATTTGTCTTATTCTGCAAGCCTACAAATACCTGCATACGTAGACTTTTACTTACTTGGACAAGAAGTTCTGCTGAGTTCAACAGAACTGTGAGTGGAAGCACGTGGGCTGCAGCCTTACTGGATATGGCTCTTAAAATTGTACCGCTTGTGTTAACCTAAAGGGTGTAGATGTGGCATGACATGCAGACTGGAATAGCTAATCCCAGTGAAAATCACGCAGACTTTCCTTCTTTCCCCCAGTATACAAACCATAGCTTTTTTCAGTATACAAACCATAGCGTTATGCATAGGACCATAGTGATATGCACTGAATTCTCCTGTTTAGCATAGGTAGTCTGTTGTCTCCTAAGCTGGCCACAGCCAAAGGGCTGATTGGCAGCTGCTGAAGGGAAGGGATGCTGTGTTAAGTGGCAGAGCAAGGCAATTTTTTAAGCTTGCATATCTGAACTTTGAACATGGTGGCATGATTTTGATAACTCACTTGTGTTTGGGTGTGTTGAGTTTTTTGGCTTGTTTCAGGCTTGTGCTTTTTCTTTTTTTTTTTTTTTTTTTTTTTCTTTCCAGCTGGGTGAAATGGAGGACTCTGTGTTTAGGTGGTGTTGGAAGCTGTCCAGGTGACCTGCTGGGGTTATCTTAATACTTCACATGAAATACCTGTCCAGGACTAGATATGTATAGTCCAAGATTGTAGTATATATAAACACACTTTTTTACAGGAGGTTTGCCCCCCTTGGAAGGAGAATATATTTTTTTTCTTTACTATGTTTGAATTTAGTTTCTTAAAATTGCTGTGGTCATACTTATTGCATAGCCCAATAGTTCTCAAATAGATCCCCTCCTAAATAATACAGGAGACAGTATGCAGAAATATTTGTGCTCCCTGCTTACAGGTGGGATTGAGCTGCGGAGATGTGAAACGTTTGGTTATGCTGCAGCAGGTCTAATAGCCAGGACAGGAGTTACTGACTGCAGGGCCTCTTCTAGTCCAATGCACTCCATCATGCTGGGAACCTGGGATGTGAAATAATCTCCTCTTGTTCTGGCAAAAGCAGTGGCCCAACAGTAAGGTTACTCAAAGCAGATTGATTTGTTATAGTGTTAAAAGCCATGACACATTGTAATTAGAGCTTAGGAGCTATAGTGTCTGGGAACCTATCTTGGTAATTGTTGATATCTTTGGTTGAACCGAAGTTATTTGCTCCCTCGCTCCTCGCATTGAGTATATGGTGCACATTATCATTTTATCTGTGGGCTTCCGAGTGTTTGATGTATTTAGCTGCACAGTAGCTCTGGGGAAAAACCTCTTCAAAATAGACCTACGGGATTTGTTTCCACTTTAGAAATGGAGCTGGGGGGAGCGCAGAGGCTGAGAACTGCCACCGGCACCCCGGCTCTCCACGGGGATCTGGGCCTGAGCTGGTGTTGAAATGACTGTACACATCTTCCCTTCATGGCTTGGAGGGGACCAGAGCAATGTCCAAACTGAGCATGTTCCTCCTGAAAGGAGTGCAGTCCAGATGTACGTGAGCTGGGTGGAAAGTCTGACGCATAAAGAAGTTTTTCAGTCTCCTTTTTTTTTTTTAGTAAGAAAAGAGACTAGAGATGCAAACCGAATCACACCTTTCATTGTGATGAGTGAGTTGGATATCTCTTTCGGCTTCAGCCCTGATCTTAGCTGAGGGGCATGGGTGGAGCCCTTTATTTCTTGGCACTTCTCTGTAATGGCACAAGCAGTGCGCCTACATGGGGTATTGTATCAACTGCCTTCTGAGCAATTGGCAAAGCTGTGCAGTCTTGCAGTCAGCAATATCTTGATTAATAATTATGATAGAAGCACTTCTGTTCAGCTTAAGTGCTTTATTTCCACCTACTAAAATCCTTTGCTGGGAAGGTTTGAAAAACTAGGTTGATTTAAATCTTTTTTGATACATTTGAGGTGTCTGTCTTCTGATTTGGATAGGCATTGAACACTCTGGAAAACATTTATCCTGCTGCCCTTGAGAGCTGTTTTCCAACAGGAATCTGAATCTTCATCTGGTCCAGCACTGAAATACCGCTGTAAGCTGGTTCCTACTAGTCCTGCAACTGTTAGCCCTGATGCATTAATTGTGGTGCAGTTAAGGACAAAGCACAGCATTAGCAAAGTGCCTTGCAAAATCTTATTGCTAACAGCCATGGTAGTTTACTGTATTAGTTTCATCATCTCATATCTTTGGAGAATAAGCACCAGTGATGGTGTTTTGCAAAGCTTTTTGAGTAGCTGGACAATGCTCTTTAGCTGCATAGATCCAGCAATGAAAATTAAAATTTTGTCGGTATGTGTGCACAACATAGATGCATGTTCTTTTGGAGATATGGAGAAGAGTTTTGATGGGTTGGAAGCATCTAGGTGTTCTACACCTGAAAATGGTAACTTTTCCTTTATTTTCTCAAGTGGAGAAACTCTGAAAACTTTCTCTGAAAGGTTGATAACTGGGTAGTTAATAGCTGGAGCTGTGTATTTTAGGGGATTTTTGGCGTGGAAGTCCCCTTGAGAAATTTTTTTCACTTGTGTTACTTCCCTTGTGTCTTCATACTGGGGGTCTCTTTGCAGATCTCTCATAATCTTATCAATTAACATGATGGGCTTAAAAGCAGGCTGTGGCCAAAGAACTGGGGGTGGGTTCTTGCTGCAGGGTAGGGTGAGAAAGCCCCCAGATTGGGTGGGTTGGGGAATCTTCCCCAGCACCTCAGCTCTGCCATGTGTGGTGGAGTATTTGCGTTGCCCTCTTGTGGCAAGTGTCCCAGAGCCGCTGGGGTCAGGAGGCTTTCTGCCTTACATTGTCCATGGCGTTCCTTAGGAAGTCCGTCCTCCTGACAGCAGAACCGTGATTAAACAATTCCGCAGTTTTCAGTCTGGTCTTTAATTCAGCAGCCTCTCCAGTGAAACCGTGGCTTTCCTAATCTAGAAGCATGTTAGCATGAAAACCTGAAAGTGAAGCTGATGGGATGTAGGAAGCTAAACTGATAGTTCAAGATACGTTATTGAAACTATGTTCCAAAATAGTCTAAGATCTCATTGTAGCGCTCTAATTTGCAGTTAAACTCACCTGAAGGTTTTTGTAATGCCTCAGCAATATTAATAGTTTCAGAAACTTGATGGAAGGAACAAAATAGAGAACAAAAGCACTGAAAAATCCATTCTTTCAGCTTTGCATGCATTTCTCTTCTTTCCACCAAATAGCGTTCTCCTTCTGCCGGGCATTGGTGGTGGGATTAGACCCTGCAGTTGTTTAAAACAACCCCGCAGCAAAACACGAGCATGTGCTAAAATCTGGGCTACCAACCTGGCAAGAATTAGTTTCCGAATTAGATGCTGTCGTCTTTCTTTCTGTGAATGGTGAAGAGAGGCTGTGTGTGTGCAAACACACACCCTACAGACCCCTCCTGGAGGGCGATGCCTTGCAGACATGCCCGCAGCCCCTTACTCTCTTTGTTCTCGCCATCCGCAGCGTGGCTGGGGCGAAGTGGTTTTATTGTGACGGCGGCGGGTGAATTCCTGCGTGCGCCTTCCCCCGGCCTGCTGCCCCTCTAATTGTTGTGTTGTCACAAGGCGTGTGCCTCCGAAAGCCTTATCTGATTCCTCCGAAAGCCTTGCAAGCAATTCAGATGTTGACCCCTTGAGCGCAAACAACTCTCCTCCTGCCTTGGGGCATAGCTGCGAGATGAGGTTTAGTGCTTGTGTGTGTGTGCGAGCGTGCAAACCCAGCCGATGGCTTTGTCACCGGGGATGGAGCACCTGCCTGGGGAGGGGACCAAGGGGCCAGGGAAGGTGAAAGGCTGGTGGGGCTGGGAGGGGAAGAAGGGGAGTCCAACAGCTGCTTGTGTCAGCACAGGGATAAGTGCAAGGAGATTAATAGTTATTTAAAGAGCAAATGGGGACATGGCATGCGGCTGTGGCATGCGAGTGTATAAATGCAGTGGAATGGCTGCTCTGCTGGTAACATTTAGACAGATGGTCCCTGGACTGAAAGGAATGAAAAGGATCTTTGATTCTCTTAAGGATATCTTAAATTTTAATGGGGCACTTTTTTTTTAATTGACTTCCAGGCAGCACCTTCAGTGTTTCCAGACTGTGCTGTCTTGTTAACGCTGACTGCCCATTTGGCCATCTTTCTCCATCATCTTAAGTAGCCTGGGACTAGAGGGAATAGTTTTTAAGTGAAAGCTGAAACACTATTGTTTTGCTGTCTGTATGTCTGAGTTGGTTTAGGAGACTGTTTTCATCACAGCCGTCTTTTCATCATTCTGTTGGTTAGGGAGTGTGTCTGATGTTAATCTCCATGAGAAATGAAACAACTGATACTTCTACATGTTTGAGAAGTCTTCAGGTCTTATTAGGGTATTCTGGGGCAGGAGAGCAAGGAGGGTTTTTTTGTTTGTTTAAACACAAAATTATTGAGCAGGAAAAAGACTGTTCCTGGTGCAGTACACCAGCATTCTGGCTCTTTCAATACAGAATTAGTCTCAAGGGAAAACAGGTACCAAAATTCCATTAAATAGGTCTTGGTTGGCTGAATAGCCCGCAGAAGATGAGGCATAACTGTCATCTGCATTGCCAAAGCTGCGATCTCCTTTTGGAGAAGAACAACCAGTCTGGATCGCTTTCTCCTGCATCAACTGTTGAGCATGCTTTGAGTCCAATAGCAGATATTTGCTTGCCCATCTAACAGGGGTGCTGGGCATCTAGAACATCCCTGCTGTTATAGATGGGGAAACTGAGGCAGGGAGGGCAAATGACTAACCTGAGGCAACACAGAGTCACTGGTTCACCCAGGATTAGGACTCAATATGTAATTGCTTTTATTACTCTGCTGCCTGAAGGCCTCAGACAAAACGGAGGCCCATTAAGCAGAGTGCTTTTTACATAGCAAGGAGCAATCCTTGCCCTGCAGACCTTGCTGCCTGAAGTAGGCTGAGGGTGGAGGGGGAGGCGAGGTGGCTTGCCCAAGGACACAGCATGTCACTGGCAGAGCAAGGGAGGGAACCAGCTCTCCCTTCTCTCTGCAGACCATCCCAGCTCCCAGAATGAAGTCCCCTGCGCCATCTCCCACCAGACCTTCTCCTTCCCACCACAGCTCATATTAGCAAGCTGATCCATCTCTGGAAAGTCTGCTGTGCCTTGCTGAAGACCCAACAGCACCAGGCTCACCTTGGGCTTTTAATTAAAACCCCATAAAATATCAGCCTCTTCCAGTGAAGCAGAGACAGAAAACTAAGGAAGAGCTCTATTTGGTGGCTCAAATTTCTCTACCTCCTCCTCTTCTGGAAAGACAGCTGAGAGCACGAAGTGTTTGGGTGTAGGGAGGCACTTCATCCTTGCAAAGGGACCAGCCTGTTTCCTCCATGGCTGAAATGACTGGAGAAACTGGGTGTTAAATGGCTTGTCCAAGGTCCCCGGGAAGCTTGGCAGGTAGCTTGTGCCATTCCCTTTCAGGTCCTTGGAAGAGTGATGATGTGCTTTAAGTTTCGTTAGGGCTGGTGGCATTCCCAGTATCAGGAAAGCTTTTTGTTATGGGTCTTGCTGTTGGTGCTCTGACTTGGGGAGCCTTTGTCACTTGGCTGATAACACTTTGTCACTTGGCTGAGTTGTCTCTAGAAACAGAGTTGTCTCTAGAAAAGGAGTAACTGTTGGAAAGAAGAGCGAAGTCTGAAGCAGACTGGCTGAAGTACTGAGAGATACATGAGATTGATGGCTCTGGATGGGATTGAAGATGTAGGATGTGGAGGGGCATGAGGTGCTTGGACCCTTGAACAAGGGGAAGAGCCTGAGTCCCTTCTGCCGTGTCAGCTGCTAACTGCAGAACCACTTGTGCGTATCTCTGCGTGTTCCTGGGTGATCACAGAGCTGTTGGGGACGGGTACTACAAACTTTTTGGATGCTGCTCTCCCCACGCTGGGCACAAACAATGCCCTTTGGACACACACAAGGATGAGACTACATGTACCTGGCTGAACCCCATGTGCTGCTTACCTGCTGCCCTGTCTCCATGGCTAACGCTGGGTCCTTTGGAGGAATAAAAGATTGGGGTAGTTTTGTAACTCTCTCCCCACAGTACAACTGTTTGTGGTTCAGAATTTTAAAATCAGATACGCTGCCTTGATGGATTTTTCTCCAGCAGAAATTGTCCAATGTCTTTTTGAACATATGTAGGCTTTTAGTATCCACAGCATTTTGTGGCAGAAAATCCATGCTTATTTATGGGCTTTGTGAAGAACCACTCTGTGTGTGTTTAAACCAAAATTCTGCTAAAGATGTTTTCTTGTCCTCCAACAACTCTCTTAATAGAGCATGGAAACTCCTTTCCTATTTGCTTTTTTTCCATATTGTTTAGGAATTTATCCACCTCTGTCATACTGTGTTGCACCTCTCTCCTCATTGTCTCTTTTCCAGGCTGAAAAGCTGTCATCTACTGCTGCATTACAGGAAGGCATTGAAAGAGTTTGCTCATTCTTGTCACCTTTCTCTGAAATTTGTTCCTCTCTCATATCTTTGAGATGGGTACTAGGGCTGCACATAAAATTTAGGGCATTAGGCATGTGATTCTTCTGCTAACCTCTCCCTGATCTAACCTTTGCCTTTCTGTACTCCATTCTCTAGCCTTCATTTTTGATGTCTTCAATTATTTCATATGTCATTTGTACCTGGAGGCTACTTCTGGGGAACAATCATATCTGCTCATTTAAGTGCTACAAACTGTGCAACTGCTGCTGCTTAAGTATGTGGGGAAGCCTTCCATGCTGTGAGCTACCATGCTGCTTGATGAGACCTTTAATTCCTTTCTACTAGTGTCTGTGACCGGTCACTGGGAATTGAGTGCATAGTGCAACCTGGTTAAGTGCTATGAACCTTTTCTCCAGTAAGTCACACTTCAGTGCAGTTACTACCTGAGTTAGAGTTCCTAAATGTCACCTTGCATAGCAGCATCAGATCCACAAGAAGAGGAGCAGTCTTTGTGTAGAGCGTGAAACCATCGGAGATGGTGTAGCCTTGTACAAGCTAGAGCCAGTTGCACTGTAATGAACCTGGTGATTTCTATCAGGTTACAGCAGTCTCTTCAAAAGGGTCTCCAGGCTGGGTGTTGCTAGACATAGGGAGCCTGTCTCCTTGTGATGGCTTGCTGCCCTGAGAATCATCTCCTTGTTATGTGCAAGCTCTTTTCCCAGCTCAGTTGTTGATCTACTGTGTGGCCGTGAGCAGCCTCTTTCTGTTGCCATCACCGATGTAAAATGCGGTATATACTTTGCAAATCTCCCTCTTCTTGGTGTGACACATGTTCGATGGTGCTGAGATAGTGCTGTGCATCCTCCATCATGAAGGCCATGCCGTGGCAGGCCAGCCTGTGCTAATGTTGCTTCTGTAACGCTCCTGTGCATCTCTTTGCCTCTAGCCGCAGTACACAAACCTGGGGCTCCTGAACAGCATGGACCAGCAGATCCAGAATGGCTCTTCCTCCACCAGCCCCTACAACACGGAGCATGCGCAGAACAGCGTCACGGCCCCCTCGCCTTACGCCCAGCCCAGCTCGACTTTTGATGCCCTCTCACCCTCCCCAGCCATCCCTTCCAACACAGACTACCCAGGACCTCACAGCTTTGATGTATCATTTCAACAGTCCAGCACAGCAAAATCAGCAACGTGGACGGTAAGGACGCAGCATCACTTTGCTCCTTCTCTGGCTTTGGTCCCAATGCTACTAGTGACATTATTTGTATGATACATATCCAGCTTGTGCAAGAATGGAGTGACCTGTGTCCTCTTCAGTGCGTGACATGTCACACAGAAGGGAGAGATTTGTCTTGGCTGCTCTAGGAGGGTGTGGTGGGAATTTAACCCCCAATAATATCACTAAATCCCAGATGAGTAAAATGCCTTGCAAAAAGACAGTCACCTAAAGACCGTATGTGATGAAACAGTGGCTCTCCATTTGGGTCTAGCAGATGTGCTGGAGTAAAACATGGGGTGGGCAAAAGCATGGCTTCAGCGCTTCCCTTCACTTTCTTCAGCTTCCATGGGTTTGCATAAGGTTTGGCATGTGGGGCTGTGCCAGCAGGATGGAGGTGGTGTCCCCCACTCCGACCCATGGAGTGTGGAGCTTTCTCTTTCTCCATGTCCTTCCCATCTTGCAGCTGGTATGGGAACCCCAGGGTCACCAGCTTGGGTCAGCCCTGTGGTATTTGGGTTATTTGTTGGGGGTTTTTTGTGTGGTTGTTTTTTTTTTAACTTTTCTTTTACTTAACACTCTGCTCTTGCTGTCAGAATAGTCCCTTTCTTATTAAAAAAAATGTATGGAGCTTGAAACTTGAAGCCCAGCTCTTGATTTTTGGTGGAGCTGGTTTGACTGTTCAAGCTCTAAAACCTTTGCAGCCCAGGACACAGCACTGCTGGAGCTGTACATCCTGTTGCGGTTTAGGGCTCTAGAGTAGAGATGTTTACAGTGGAGAATATTGCTGTCTTACAGATGTTCAGTATTTGCCTTCCTCTCCTTCAGGCACTTGGAGTAGGTGCAGTGAATAATGCCCTACCTCACGATACCTGAATAAAAGCAGGGACTCAATTTTTTTTAACTTTTTTTTTTTTAAAGAAAAAAAGATATACTTTTTACCAAAAGCTAAAAGCATTAAAATAGTGTGGGGTGTTTTTTTTCTTTTTTAATCTGAGGAACTACTTCAATCTCAAATCTAAATATAATCTAGCAGGAATTACAACTAAAAACCACCCATCCACTGCTCCCAGCAAAGCAGTGGAGCCTGTGTGCTCCACTCTGGAAAAAGATGCCAGATAACAATAAATCACTGTAAGTTTGCATTCTTTATATTTTAAAAGCCTTTTCCAGTAAAATTTGTCTAAAACTGGTAACAATAACTTTGTTCAGGAAATTGTGTTTCATGGGGTTAAAATGTGATAGGTCTGCTCAAGACCAAATTTTTCATTTGTTTATGCACAAAATGGTGAAGGATTTTTAAGCAAGGCTGAAGTTGCACCTTTGCCTTATCTGCATTGGGAGTGATGCCCTGCTGTAGTTCATGCTTCTTTTCATGTCCAGGTTTCTCCACTTACACTAGACACACTATTTATTTTCACTTCCCTTTAAGTAAGGAAATCGTCGGTCAGTTCTACTTTCCATTTCTCAGAGCAAGAAAATGCTGCCCTTATATTTTTGCAGACTGCCCTGGAGAGGGTCCTCTCAAGGAGATATGAGATGATGTTCTCTTTTGATACCTATGGTACAAAGAATTATCTAATGCAGCTGCAGGGAACCAGAGTGTTTGATGCTGTCCTTTCAACTATGAAAAGCAGTCTTTTGAAATGAGGTTTGAACATGTGTAGTAGGCTGTTCCAGCAGAGCTGAAGATGAGCGAGCTGCTCGTGAGCTTAAAGTTAAGCAAGCACTTGAGATGTTTCACTGTAGTCGTAGTGGCTTTCTGGGGTAGAAGGGGAGGCTGAGTTTTAATGTAGATCTGGGTAGTAGTCAAAGATCAGATTACATGCTGGCTTTAAAAAAATAAATAAAACTGTTCCTTGGTGACTACAGTCACCAAACGTGTGCAGCCTGGGGGCAGGCACGTTTAGCTTCCCCTTCTTTTCTTTTGCCCTGATGTGGAACACACTACCAACAGATGAAGATGTGCTCCCTGTACCTGTTGCAGTCTGTCTAGGGATAAGTCCGTGTATTTTACTAAAGGAATGGGGTCCCAAACAGCTCTCTGATCAGGGAGGAATGAGTGTGGTCCAGGTGCCCCTGCGCTGAGCCAAGTGACCTAGATTTAGCTGCTCATGCAGGAGCTGGCAGTGTGCTGTGTGTTCGCAGTGGATGATGACAGTCTTGTGGTGGTGGCTGGGGACCTTCAATCAATACGCCTTTCACAGTAGAGCATCTTTCCATCTTCGGAGCTCTGCCCTTCTGCTAATTAATCCACCAACTCGTTTCACATGGGCTCTTGAGTGGTTGGTAATTTGTGTTCGACAGCTTTATCAGTGGGGTGGGTGGGGAAGGACGTGAAGGCTCTCTTTCCTGCTGCCGTCCTGAGAAATGTGGAAACATGCATGAAATGTTGATGAAAGGAGGAGTGATTGCCCCATCCTCTCAGCAAGAGCAAGTTCTTGGAGTTGCTCATTCCCCCCATGTGACTTCATAGGCTTTGATTAATGCCTGTCGTCTTTTTTTAATGATGGATTAGGAACTTACCCAACTGGAAGAGTTTCTTCCACTGCAGTGACCTATTAAAAGTTTAATTACTTGATGGCCCCACCCTTATTAAGAGTCCAAAACTTGAAAGCCTTGTTTCTTAGTTCTTTTTTTCCCCTCTTGCCGTTCCCCAGGGCAACAGTATTAAGTAAGGAAATCCATTGTATTGCACCTTCCCCTGTTTGGGAGAGGATGAGCCAGGCTGACCCACCTTGCCCTGCTGGGAAGGCTCGGTGGTGACTGTCAGGGGATCTGCTGTCCTGGCTGACAGCGCACTTCACTGGAGCTCCTCCGAGCTTCTGGGCTGAGTCATGTTAGATTAGGTCATGGAAGCAAAGGTTGTGGGCTTGGTAAGAGGACTGGGTTATTTCTCTATAAAGCAAGAGCTGCTTTCATGGGAGGATTAGAGACCTGTGAGGATGCTTCAGATTTCTCGGCCACTTTGTGCATTTAGCTCCTAATCTGCGTGCTTTGGAGGCAATAATCTCGTATCATGTGTAGATCCCAAGGTTACTTCTTTTGGAGGTGGGAGAAATGAGAGAGGGTACTCACTGAGTACTTAAATGCTATGTCTCTGAAAACGGCCCTGGAATCATATCTTTTCCTAAAACCTTTCCCCCCTTCCCCGAAGTTCTGCAGACTCTTTCTATGGGACAGGTTTATTGTCCTAGGACAGTGGGCATCCTTTGCCAAATCAGCAGTATTTGTACAGGATAGGCTGCAAGGGTGATGAGTGTACCATCAGGATTACTTCTCTGCTCAGGTTTGTGATGGGCTCCTAATTAAAGGGGGGAAAAAAAAAGGCCAAAAATTGCAGAAAGAAACACTAGCCGCTGCTAGGTGAGAGGGTGATTTCATATGTATAAGCAGTTCACTTTGAAAATATTACAAATTTTCTCTCTGAAGTCTTTCATGACCTTAAGTAGGAATTCCAGTAAAACATGCTGTCTAATCAGGTTAGCTCTTCATTTGTATGCAATGTTGAACTAATTAATGATGACAAATTGAGATTGGATTGCAGAGGACTTTATAAGCATCCTTGATTATTTTTTTTAATTAATGACCTGAGAACATAAGTAAGAATATAAGCAGGTTAATCAGTCTTTTCAGAAGGAAAATCTTTAACAATTGAAACTCTACTGAAGTGTTTAAAAACAAAAGCCTTAGCAGTCTGAATTGAACAAAGCTTCTCACATGTGTATTCATGGTACAATAAAAACTTCTTGAAAAACACGCTGTGAAGGAACAAGCAGTTATCATTTTGTAATGCTGAGATGGAGAGTAGGTCGTTGAGGTTGAGCGAGAAGTCCTATGAATTGGGTGAAGTAAGAACTTATCCAGAACTGTGTGCCATTTATTGGGGGATATTTCCTCTGCAAGAATTCCCATATTCCCATGCCTTGTGATATCTCCTCCTGTTTCTGCAGCAGAAGAAAACAAAGCATTTCAAAAGTGTGCCACCTCAGATTTTTTTTTTTCTTTGTGGAAGTAAGTTGTGTGCCGATTTTCCCCACCCACTCTGAGCACAAATAAATAAAACAACTGCACTGGCTTTTCCTCCTAAAAAAAGATTTAGCAATCACCTGTCACTAGCAGAACCTGTTACATGGGGAAGAACATGATTGCAGTAGGAAAGTAAAAATTGAAATTGTATGTCAAGGTAAGTAAAAGTCAACATTACTGCCAAACGCGAGCTATCAAAAAATGAATTGGATCCACCCATCCCCATAAGCAAGATACCACCTTATAAGTCATGAGACTCTTTTTTTAAAAGACAAACAGGTTTTTCTTATTCTCCCCCTGGTTTTTGATCCTTTAGGGTGCATCTACTAAATGTTTTAAAGCTTTTCTTGGTAGTCACAAGGGTTAAGGAAAAAGAACGCAGAAATAGCTTTAAGTTTTTAAATGAAAACTGAAATTTATTTGCAAATGTTTGATTCTGATGAAGACAGACACCCAGCCCTGCAAGACTTGCATAATTCAGGTGTTGGCAATACCTGAGTTTAGCAGTTTATTCTCATGCCCTGCAGTAGGTTGGAGCTGAGCTGGGTTGGTCCTTGCAGGGCTTTGTTATGAAACATAGAGCTCTGCAAAGCTGCAATCCATGTTCCAGTCAGGCTCACTGGTTCTCCTGTTCTCAGTAAATGCAGCTGTACTCACAGCTATAAGAAAATGCTCAGATTTTGGACTCTCTTTGCTAGCAAAGCTGGATAACAGCCTGTGCAACATGCATGAAAGCAAGTAAATGGATTGTGCTGGCTAGGGTTAGTGGATTTGGAAAAGTTGCATTTTAAGGAAGGTGAAAGGAATGCACTTAAATTAGTCCACATGAGCAATAACAGGTTTCTGTGGTTAAGAGTACAGATTCGTTGGCTGGGCTATCTCAGTCTTTCAGATTGATTAATTCCACTTTCATTTTAAATATATCCTGTGTCCTGAACCACCTGGTAAAATTGGGAAATTTTTTCCCAATCTCTATAAAATGAATTAGAGGACTGTGCACAAGCATAGTGAAGCAGTGAGAGGGCAATTAGCTGTGCACATCGCCTTGACTCAACAGTCCTTAATTATGTGTTCTCTTAAATAATCTGTTCAAATAGCGCATTGTTTCAACAACACTGGTAATGTCCAGTATTGTCCTGGCTGCTGATTATGTCTCTGCATCATACATGAAAACTTTTTGTTAAAGGCTGGTTACTCTTCCAATGAACATGTGGGGCTGTGCTAAGTGTTCATGTGAAATCTTAGCTCTGTTATTCCTTGGTGGTGTGTTGGTCAGAGCAATTTGAGCTTTCCAATTTTACCTTTTAATATTATTTTTAAAGCTGGCAGGAGAAGGGGAGTGGAAGTGGTCTTGTTATAGGATTTTGAATTTCCCTGTCGTCAGAAGCTCCTAGTCAGCAATGATGTAGGCTTTAGCTGTTTGCACAGGGCAGCTGAGAAGGATCCTTTTAAAAGAGAGACTCATTTGTGCAAAGGGTCTGCAGACCACTAAGCACTGAAATCGGTCACCTCCTGGCCACTCTGCTAATCCTTTCATGCCTCTAAATGTAGGCTTTCTCTTCAGCCCAGCTGGTCGCCCAGCAAAGTCAATTTTGCTGGTGATAACCCGCCTTGTTACAGCAGGAGTGAGGAAGGGAAATAATGCCTGTAATCCAAAGGGAGAGAAGCGAGAAGGCAGCAGAGAAGATGGGGTTGCAGCCTTCAGATGCACATGCCAGAGCTGCCAGAGCTGATGCAATGGTGTGAGCTAAGGGCTTGGCTCCCCACTGATCTCAGCGAAGCAGGAGCGCTTCCATATTTGGGCATTTGTCTCGGGTGAGAAGTGGTTAAGATTTGGCTTCCTCAAGCTCTCTGCAGCCATGCCTGCCTAAAGAGGCTGTTTCCAGTGCACACTGCCTCTTGGCATGGAGCAGGCAGGGAGGCAGGGTGGGCGTTGATTGCCACCATGGTTCTCGTGCACAGAGAGGTTGTGATCACACTTTCCTGCCTGAAGAGCTTGTGAAGTGTGTTTCCCTCTGTGTGATATTACAGGGCATAACACTAAGGCTGTTGAGGCATACGTAACTTGTCCTAGGTCATCTACCTGGAAAGAGAGGAGCCAGGCTTGTTGTCTTTGAAGGAGGTGCCTTTCTCACAGCAGGGAGGTGTTTTCAAGCCAGCAAAGCTGGGAAGAACCAGTTCACCTGTGAGAACCAGCCAGAAGGGGCCTGCTGGCTTCTGTTTGGGTTTTTATGCTTGAGTAGAAGGAGATCTGAGTGCATTAGGTTCCCATTAGAATGTAATTGTGCTTTTTTCCCCCTAATCTCTTTGTCATGTATATTTTATTTTTATTAGCAGTTAACTTCTTCTGTTACTCCTTACAAGCAGCTCTACAGATCTGTGCAATAGTTTCCAGAAAATGTCTTGTGATGTCAGCTGTCTTGGTTTTTTCTTTTCCTTTTTGTATCCTTCATTGTTTTCTAAAGCCTACCAAGGTAATATAGCCTCCCTATATGAACTGCTGTCATTGTAGTGAGGAGTGGTGTTATATGCTCCCTATTAGACCAGTGCCCTCCATGATGACAGAGTTGTGCTGTGGTGTAAGAGCATGCTGTAAGGGGCAGTCTGTACCCCACGCAGCTAGCGATGCCCAGCTGGGATGAGAAGGGAAGCTCTTTACCTCCTGATTATACAAAGTGGTACCTGTCCGCACTGGGAACAGAAAATTTGGGTCTCCTGATTTGCAGTGGTGTGTGCTCTGCTCTTCAAACAGCACAGTTAGTGTTGGGCACCAGCACGCCCAGCCTGCTGAGAGAAAGCAGGCTTCAGGTGGTGGGAATGTCCTTCTCTTTCAAATAGGATTTAGCCTTTTGGTTGCTATGTTTGTGGCTGATTCTCTCCCAGTGTAACAGGAGACCAGTTAGAGCTCTCTACAGGTCTCCCAGGATCTGCAAGTGAAAAAAAACCTGAGACGTTAGGGTCAGACATACGAGGATGGAGAAAGTAGTCATGGGGAGGGGTTGTGTCCTCCACGGGGGCAGAAGATCCCTCTGCTGTTTTGCACAACCAATTTCTAGTTGTACTGGCATCACACTTTTTTTTTTTCCCCTTCAGAAAATTTGTTTTAAGGTTTTAGTTAATTTTGAAGAAAAATTCAGAGGGAGAGAATTAAGTGCAAGAAACTTTTTTCGTTCTTAATGAGATTTTTTTTTGTCTATGTGGAGAGGAAAAAGTGTTAATTAAACATAATTTTCATCAATGCAACTTGCACAAAAAAGCCCCACCTACTTTCATGAGAAAGGAATAAAGAGAATCATAATCCTGGATTAGGTATCTTTCACTACACATATATAAAAACAACACCGTGTGAAAAGGGGTAAAATATATATGTATACACACACACCAAACATACCAATGTGCCTCCAGCAGTATTACCAAAGGAATTAACTTTACAAGAAACAGCCACAGCCTGGAAAGAAGCCATTTTTCAAATAAAAGCTGAATGAGACTTGTGGTTTCTGAGAACTATGAGAAGGAAGGGTTAAAAAAACATTTACAGATAAGAATAGCTGATGTTGGGAGATGAGTGAACATCTTGAAGTAGGGGAGGGTCACTATTCAAATCACCTTTTCTTTTTTTTTTTCTCCTCTTAGTTAAAAATTGGCTTCTGCTAAGAACAACATGTAGGATTAATGTAGTACTTTAAATCTTCAAAGTGCTGCGCAAACATTACTTCCCTAATCAGCAAACACCTTTGCTTGGTAGGCAAATCAGAAGCATAGTCGCCATTTTAGAGAAGGGAAACCAAGTCACCAGAAGTGCCAAAATTTCCAAACTAGTAGAGTGGGGTTTTTGCCTTTTTTTATGTGTGTGGTTTTTTGTTGTTTTTTTTTTTTTTTCTTTGGGAGCGTTCAGCACGGGGACTGCCTGTAAGCTGGCTTGTAAAAGCTGCTGAGCTCTCCTGGATTTCACAAGTGCTAAGTGTGCAAAACAGCCTGGCGGAGCTCAAACAAGGCATCGGCAGAGTCGCCTCCTTACCTTTCCAGAGGTCGTGGCAAGCTGGGCCAGAAGGGAGGCAGCCCACTCTGGGGCAAGGAGGGTTTCCTAAAAAGTTGCCAGTTTCCCCCATACCATTGAGCTGTATACCTAAACTGCATCGACTGAGCACTGTTAGAAGATATTTCAACCCTGCAAAAAACTGTGCACAAAAAAATATTTGCGTGACTGTTTAGTAAGTTACTTTTTGGTAAAGGTTTTCAGGTAGGCTGATGCAAGAGGTATTGCTCACCTTGCAGACAAAGACTGCCCTTGAAGATGATCATTCCTTTCCTTAGGTCAGCTGAAATATTGCAGTTGACATAGATATTATTTCTCTGCCAACTTGATACAGAACAAGCAGCAGTTGGGCGGTGTGCTGAAGCAAGGATAATTTTGTGTGTGTTGCACTGGTGGTGCTCTGTACACTGAGGATTCAGTTCCAGTGCTTGGCAGACCATACGCTATTAAGAAATGTCCTACTTTGTTTAAAAAAAGAAGTGTCCTGGGTAGGGATGGCTTCTGTATAGAAAGAGCATGAACTTTATTATGCAATGGAAATCTTTTCATGAGGTTTTGCTATGTGCAGGTGTGTCAGATTTGTTATGGTAAACACAATAGGACAGCTACCCCAATAAGAGCTTAGATCCTCTTGAAAATAGACCTGAGTATTGATACAAACTTTATCATTTCCAGTTGTTAAAGATAACACTTAAACATTGGAGCAAAACTCTGTGGAGCCACAGGAGGAGATTGCTACTTCTCCCTTGTTTTTTCACATATATTCTATGAGAGTGGGTTTTATAAGGAGAGCAAAATATTACTTGTCTGATAAAAAGGAGTGGTTTATGATCTGCTGATACATGTTAGCTGTTGAAATTAATCTAAACTCAGCTTTACAGAAAGCTGAAAAATGTGCTAGAGGAAATGCAGGAAAGCAGCACTCGAAGGCTGACCTGTCTTTCCAGAACGAATGAGATAGGACTTGGGTCTAAATTTTTTGGCTCTGTTTTTTTCCCCGTTAGCTGTGATAGTCATGTTGCCTCGCAGTGCTGGGGAGGGCAATGCCCTCCCCTGAAAGGAGAGGGGAGCATGGGAGCATCCCTGCAGGGGCCACCACTCAGGCTCCCCTCCCCACCTGTTGTGTGCCCTGGGCTACGCCATGCTTTCCTGCTGGGGACATAAGCTGTGCTGCCCAGAGATGCCCTGCTAGGGAACAGCATTGGTGAGCAGTGGATTTGGCTCCAAGCCCAGCCTCAGAGCTGCTCCTGCCCTGTGATTTAGGTGTAATCTGGGTAACATGGTGCAAGTCATTCCCTCTGCCTCCGTTCCCCCTCTTCCCCCTTTCCACCCACCCACCTTCAAATTTGGGACTGTGTCACCATGATCCTGTGTTATAAAGCACTTAGACCCCTGATGTGAAATGCCCGGGGGGGGGGACAGCTGGAGACTGCTGCTTGCTGTGCATCCTGTATCACTAGCCTTAGCTTTCAGGCCTCTTCTTTGGACTTATTTACAGGACACTAAAGTCTTTTTACAAACTAACCTTTGAAGGAACGTATCTCCAGGCTAAAGCTTGAAACAGCCTGAGTGCTGGTTGGGTTATTGCTTCCCCTGCTTGAGATCTTGAGCTTTACCAGTCTCGGGCCCACCAGGTGTGAAAATTACTGACGCAGAGGCTGTTTGGGGGCTATGGCATGAAGGAAAGCCTCTTCCTGTTATGTAGCCAGAGCATGATGCTGTACCAGCACCGCTACATTAGCTGCAGTGCCGAGCGTCGGCAAACTCACCCTGCCACTTGTTGGGGCTTATTAGCTCAACCGCGTGAGCTGTGGCTGGGAGCTGACTTCCTCCTGACCTTGCAATGGGAGCAGAGCGAGCCCAGGTTTGCTATCAAACCTGCACTCAGAGCTCCTTGGACCCCCCTTAAAATGCGGGGCTGGAAGGGATTCCCGTGGGGAAGGGATGGGAGCGGTGCCACTGGGCTCAGTGCCCAGCCTGGAGGGTGTTCACGGGGCAGGCAGCACACCCAATCTGTTTGCATTTGAGTGTCAGCATCACCATGGGTGGGAGAGAAAAAGTCTTCCTATGAGAAGTTTGTCGGGTGGTGGAGCACTAAATGACACCTGTTCATTAATCAGCGAGGTGGTGGCTGGTTTTGCGATTAGTTCCTTGTCTCCCATCTCTTCTGCTGCAAACTGCTCACATTACTTGTACTTAGTCATTTTTTTTGACCCATCCTTGGTGGGTTCTTGTAGGTGTTATGAGCAAAGGGGACTCCAGTAAAAAACAGTCTGTGCATTTCTAGATATCCTACTAAAATCTTTTACAGTACTGGCACCCATAAAGGAAGTGGTAAGGCCCCTAGGAAAAGCTGCAGAAGAGTCATGGTTAGTTCTGTAAGGTTTGACAAAGACAAAGCATGTGGACTGATAACTTTGCAATACAGTTTCTATAAGGAATTAATAAATTTTACCTTTATTTGGCATCCTCTTTGTGTGCTAACTTCTCCGAGTCATTTTTGCCTATTTCCTTTGCCATGCCTCTCAGAAGGGCTACAGAAGTTGGAGTCTGTCTTTCTGGATTTGTTTTTCAGCAAAGTGATCTGTGTGAGATACAAATGGGGAGAACTGGGTTGCTCTGGTGCTGCTGGCGTTCAGAGGGAGTGCTGCAGCATGGCCCCTGGCTGATCCGAAGAGCAGCTCCGCAGGCGAGCTGGGTTCCAGGTTGAATTTGCAGGGACACACGCTGGAAGAAAACCATTTCCACGCTGCATGTCTGTCGCGAGCGCAAAAATGCTCTGATGCTGTTAGCCACCCTGCTGATCACAATCAGTTTAATGGGGGTATTTTGTTTCAATACACTGATACTCTGATTCACGTTGTGCAGCTTATTTTGGGGAAGCTTCCTAAACAGAGAACTCATGGGGTCTTTCTCTTAAGTGGGGTAACCTTGGTAGCATTTTAAGGGTTGATAAAGCACGTGGCCAAGATTGACTCTGTTGGTTAGTGATTGGGAATGACTAACTCATGACCACTTCCCTCTCTGCCACGCAGGTCTGAGCTGTTGCCAACCAGCCCCTTGCCTCTGAAAGTCAGACTCCTGGGGTGCACCTTACCCTGGACCCCACGGATCATGCCGCATCTGCAGTGTGACCCCAGCGTAACCTGCTCACTGGGGAAGTCAGCATTTCTCTGCTCCTGGGAGCAGCAGGGCTGAGCACGCAGGCAGGCACTGACTGCCAGGGAGTGGTGCAGGATGGTCAAGTATTCCTGCGTGCTGGGGGCTCTCCGGCTCTGTGCAGCGTGCTGCCTTCAGCCTGCCTGGCATGGCTCAGCAAGGGTGTAACAGTTCGCTCAGCCTTTTCTTTTTTTTTTTTCTTTTTTTCTTTTTCCACTGGCCATACCAATCTGATTACACCTTGGAGGGATCATCTGCCCCTAAAGCTTAATTAAGGAGCTCTTGTCTGACTCGTCACTGACTCACCTGCCACTGTATGAGCTCATGTCTGACTTGTCCTAGGAAGATAGTGAAATATGTCAGGCTTCTCTGAAATATAGCAGGTTTTTGTTTTATTGCACCCCTGACATTGCTGTTGGCTGCTGCAGAGGTGAACAGAAAGATGACTGCCCCAACTTGGTTACATTTATCTAAACTTTAGTCGCTCCCCATCTGGTTTTTCAAGGCACAAAGAGGCGTTTTGCTTGCACAGCTGTAGGTATGTTAGAGTTAATAAAAAAAAAAAAATTAAAAATTAAATAACCTTTGAGTTTTGGCTTCAGGCAAAGTAGGCGAAATGATGTGTTTTGGAGATGAATGCTCTTGCAGGAGGCAAGATGTAGCTTGCAGGAGAACATCTGCAACCAATCCATTCTGTATGAGATGGGGCCAAGACTTGTTTGTATCTCAGTACCTGTTCAAACATGTTGTAGCACAGCAAAAAGAGTTTTTGAATGCATTGAGGAAGGGTGGGTAAGAAGGGAAAGAGACATCAAGCTGAATGTTTGCTTAATAGCTTTGATTTCTTCATTAAACTTTTAAGCACTTTAATAATTTGATTAGCTGCTTTCAGAGTACTGTAGAATCCTTTTTTTTTTTCTTTTTTTTCTTTCTTAAAAGAAAAGAGAAAAAACCCCTACTCATCTTGGTGCTGCAAAATGAGCTTGCTTTCTGGCCTGGAGCAAATCTGGTAACCGTTTGCTACCTTTGTGTACCCACCCCGAGGACTGTCGGTGGAAGGATGTTCTGTAATACATCGATCAAAGAGTGCGCAGAGATTCAGTTACCAGGCTGACTGCCTGGACACCAGAATGCAGTTTCCCAGTCAAATGCTCCTTGCCAGCTACTCCCATCCTCTTTGTTCTGTAAGAACTGGATGTAGAATGAACATCCAGCAACTGCAGTTTGCTGAGCTTGTTTGCCTGCCTTTAATTGTGCACTTGAAATGCCTCTTTCTCAAAGCCTGTGGCAGCATAGAACAGTTATATGACTCAGGAGCAGCTGAAGTGGTGAAGTTGGTAATAGAGGTTCTCATATTGAGGTTCTCATATCATCATACTGATGGTTCTCATCATCATACTGAGCTCTGTGGTTTTATTTTTTTAAGCCGACCCCCAAGATGCACATGCAGCTGTATTTCTGGTTTGCACATGTAACTAATGTGAGTTTTGAATGTGCAGACTGCATGTGACTGGGATCTGTTGTCAGTGGAGTGTAGCAACTGTTGCTCAGATCTTTTTTTCATGTCTTACAGCCTGGATTCCTTGCTGGGGAGAACTGATTTGGGCTGAGTAAGGTGGAGAATGTGAATACAGTACCTCTAAAATCCTACCAGAGGAAAGGGGCATGCATTCAAAGTGCTCTATTTGACATGGATGGTGTTGTAATACTACCTGGGTAGTATTTTGCCAGTGCTTAAAACCAGCAGGCTACCATTTTTTAAATTTTTTTTTTTCCCCCCCCTTGCCTCACACCAAATCCTGCTGTGACTTTGCCAAAAGTGCTTGCTTAAGCAAGGCAGCCCTGGTCATGTACTAATGTTCTTCAAGGCCCCAACGCACAAGCGAATTAAGGAACTGCAAGGTGCAGAAATGCCTGTCCTCTGCCTTTGATGTAGACAGGGCTCTTCCACTCTGCATTTGCTCATCAGAGTGAGGTTACTCTTACTCCTGTGTTGGCATGCATTTGCCAAGTCCCTAGTGACACTGAGTGCTGTTGTTCACCTGTGTTCCCTGGCCAGCTACCAGGAAGGCCTCCTACGGCTTGTCCACGCTCAGCAGGTGGACACCTATGCTAGGGATAGCCTTAGGCTCCATGCCACGCTGCATGGACTTGCCAGGCTGCACCTAGAAAGAGAACTGCTGTGTGGTGCTGCAGCAACAGGTTGGGTTCATTAGCTCTGGCACGTTGCAACTTGAGTGTGACAGTCTGGGGGCTGTGCAGAGATGGCTTGGCCAAGTCTGAACTCCGTTCTCCTGCATGTCACACACTGGGTTAGCATACGGCAAGCCAGTAGTCCCTGCAGCTGCACTATGGGCATGCCTTTAGCAGGCCTTCAGCAAGAGTTGCAAGGCTGCTTTTGCCTTGCCCTGCAAGGAGCATCCTGACCTAGAGAGGCAGTCAGGTCTGTGTTCAGGTGCAGATTGTACCTCATCCTCCATGCTTAGGGCTTCAGACAAGAGGGCTTTAGGTAGCCCTCGTGTCCTTCCTTGAGTTTGCTGTGCTGGACTGCATGAAAAGCCTGATGTGTAGCTCAAGTTGCCTGAATAGGGTCTCTGTCCTGACACATTGGTGACTCATGTAATCTTCCTTTTCTGCCTTCAGAGGTGTGTTGCCATGACACTCTTGAGCAATAGCAGAGTTCATCTGTGGAGAAATCTTCTTTTGGGGAGAGTTTCCAAAATGGTTGGCTATCCAGGGTTTTGTTTGCTTGCTTCGGAGCTCCCATCCCAAAATCACCGAGAAAGGTGGCCAAAGCTACATGGTGGGAATGGCACTCTCTTACTCGAGCATTGGCTTAACTCTCCAATTTTATCCCTCTTCTGTGCAAACATTGCCTTGTCCCCAGATTCCTCCAGCCACCCCTGTACCACACATCAAAACCTCTGCTTGCTCTTTCTCTGAATTGCATGATGTAACTATGCCTCCCAGTCCACTACTGCAATGTGAAAATGGGTCCCTCTTGCTTTTGCAAGGACTTTTCAAGGAGCTTGCTCTTTGGAGAGGCAGCACATGGAGAAGCATACATCAGCCTGTGTGGGAATGGGGTGGGGGTGTTGTTTTATTTTGGTTTTTTTTCCCCTTGGCTACATGAGCAGCTAAAACCTGTGACCTACAGGAGTTGGAAGCTCCATGCAGAAAATTAGCTTAGGTTGGTGGAAGAGTTGAGATCGCATTTTTCTTGGCTAATTAAAGGATTAAAGGTGCAGAGATTTAGGGTGAACTGTCAGTGTGCTACAGAAGAGAGCCTTTGATGGTTGAATCTGACTTGAGATTAAACAAATTGCATTTAAATAAGAAATATGTGGCAACAGTTACAGCCTAGCTGGGCCTCTATCATTTGCTGTCCTCCAGGGTCAGGTAGCTGGTGTGCTGTGACTAGGGCTTCTACTCCCTCATCAGGTTGCTTCTGCCCAACTGTCTCCCTCTGGATTGTTTCTATCTGTTGCCTCCATGCTTTGTAAAACTGCGCTTATTTCTTCTCACCCAGTGCTTTGTGCAGTGGAACCTGGGCTGCTACCTTACGTGATGATGATCCCACTGCCCCTCATAGCAGTAGCATGGTTGCATCTTTGGGGTGTGTTTTGTCGTATCTCTGATCCTATTTAGGTTTGGTTTTGGTTTTGTGTTTTGGGTTTTTTTTGCATCCTGGTGCTTTGCTGTCTACAACTGGAGAGCTAAATACTTGTTTACCTGTGGACTCTCTTCTGTTGTTCAGTTGTGAAGCTGGTGGGTGGAAAGAGTCTTTTGGGTTACGCTGGTAGTTTAATGGTGTCTTCCTCTACATAGTGGTGGCTGATAAATTCTGGAGGGGTAGTTAGCTTCTGCAGGTTCAAAGTCCTTGCTTTCTTTGGTGCCAGTTGATTGTCTTCAATAGGTTATACTTGCAAATGGCTTGCCAGTGTTGGTCCCAACCCTCTTCCTGCCTTCTTGTTTGGATAGCATTAAATTTAGAGTTGCTAAGGGGCTGTTTTTAAGTCTTACCCTTGATAGCACTTGCAGTGGTGCAAGCTCATGAGATCCATGGTAGCTATCTCAGGACAGAGCTTGCTTTTTGCAAGGGCAGGAATTCATCTGCACAGCATTGTGCAGGGCAACAGCATGTTCAGTCCATGGAGGCTTTGCACCTTTCTCTGATGCATTATGTATGAGCTGTAAGGAAAACGGGAGTGCCGGCCAGTGTGAGCCAATAAGTTCTTCTGATGTTGCAACTCTGTCTTGTTTTGCTCCATTTTGTTTTATTTCTATTTAGGGAGGAAGGGGCTTGCCTTTAGTTACCTTCAACCCATATAAGATTGTGAGGGGGGTTTGTTTGATTTTTTTGTTGGGAAGATGGAGGAAATCACAAAATTGAAACTGGTGAAAAATCTGCTGGGATTCCATAATCACTCAAAAACATGGCATTACTTACTAATTGGGTGTGGTTAGTTGGGAAATCTGACTTTAAAATTATGTTTCCCAGGGAACTATTCCTGTTCTCATTGTTATCCAGTAACAAAGCCTACTTTTTATTTGGGAAAGCTGTCTTGGTTTGAATGGGATAGGTCTTCTCACAAAGCATCTGTGGCTTGGGGTCTTCAGAACTTGCAGTTTTCAAATGAAGCAGCACAGAGGTAGTATGGTCTGCAGGGACAAAGAACTATTTGGCTTTTTTCTTGGAAAGCCATCTTCAGATTGTGGTCACGAGGATTTGCATCTAAATCCACATTAATTCCTGTTATGTTTCCAGTTAGGTCATGCAGATGACATGATTATCTTTCAGTTACCAAGTGAAATAAATCAATTGCTAGGTATTGAGAGACTTGCAGTAATCTGTTTCAAATAATTTATAGATCTGTAACTATGTCATGGAGCATTTCAGCAATTATTCCTGACGAGTTTACCTAGCAGGCTTGTAGATTTGCCTGTCAAGCGCATCCAGGTCCATGCAAGCTTGCTTTATGCACTTGTGCATTCTTGCTGAAATTATAAAGCAACCTAAGAATTGACTAAAACACCTGTGAACGAGGCTATGTTCAAGCCTTCCATTTCTTGGACGACATGTTACTGCACATTTTCCTTTGGCTTGCATGTCAACCGGCATGTGGTTTTCCATTCTTCTCTTGGGAAGTAGGAGATGCAAAACTGAAGATTTTGATTTCTATAAGAGGGATAGGAAGGACTGCTGGTAACATTTCCCAAACTCATTGTCAAACCTTTCCTCCCTTTCTAAATGTTGCTCTGCAGAATGGCTGTCTTCCCTTAGCTGCTGCAGTTGTGTAGCTTCAGGGCTGCTGGCAAGCACGAGAAAAACTGGAGGAATACCCCAAGCCTGGGATGGGCTTGTTGCTCTTCCTAGCAGAGAAGATGCCACAGCACTGACCTCACTAGCTGCCTGGGGGTGAGGTGCTGCGCTCTGGAACTGCGGATGTCTCGATGGCCTGATGGCTGCAGCAGCGACACTGCTATGTTCCTCAACACGGTTCTTGACAAACTGTTTCCCACGGTATGTAGGAAAATCAAAGTCCCAGCTCAGTAAGGCACTCGAGCGAGTGCATAACCTCTAGCACGTGAATATTCCCTGTGAAATCTATTGGGTTCTGTTGGAGTCAGCAAGGCTGCTCCCATCCTTAAAGGTAGGCATCTGCTTAAACACCTTGCTGAATCATGTCTTGACTTTGAAAGTAGGCTCAGGAGAAACCACATCAGTTGACTCAAGGACTGTGCTTAGCTAGGTCATTGAGGATGGAAGGAAAGGGCTGGGAGAGAGGAGGATCGGCATAAAATACAGATCCCAGAACCTTGCAAATGCTGGTAATAGCTAGTGACTGTGTTCCTGTCTGACTTTCTTGCCATTCATCCAAAAGCTTAATTGTATGAATAAAAGGTTTAAAGGTTTGACTTAGTCACCATTCATCCTAAGTATGCTGGAGCTGCTGTCATGCTTTATTGATCTAGCTTAGATCTGAGTTACTGCATCCTTATGTTCTCAGTAAAACTATGACTTGCTCAGTTAGGTGTGATTTTTTTTGTCTTTCCTAATCCTTATGTTTTCTCTGTGACTCAGAACTAGAGTATGGCCTTGTTGGGTCAGCAAACAAGAAAACAGAAGGATGCTTGTAGAAATGGTTTGGTTCAGTTTGGATTGTCTGCCTCCTCCTCCTCGGAGAGGCCACTTATCAGATCGTTTTCATATGGAGGAAGAAAAGTTTTCCCTGCTCGGTGTCTGCGTGTTAGGTTGCCTTGCTCACCATCCTGGCCAGAAAACCTTTGCTGGCTTTTCACTTTAATTATCAATGAAATGCTCTGCAAGCAGGAGGACAATATTTGCATAGATGTAATTCTGGAAATTGAGCGTAATGTGATCAGGAAATGGGACAGGCCCTGGCTGTTATCATGGAAGAGACTTGCTGGTACCTGCACTTTGTTTCAAATGTAATAAGATCTGACTCAGGAAAGTTTCCTGGATGTTAATAGAGAAAACTCAATGCCCTTTTGGCAAGGGACTCATGCTAACCTTTCTGCACGGGAACAAAAGAGATTTCTTGCAAATTCGTAAACCTGTTCTGAAAGGGCTGCCCACAGTACGCTGAAGATTTAGAGAGGGAAATGGTCTCCCTCAGAGCAGAAAAGCAGGGGCGTGCGTGTGTGTTCAGGACTTTCTTTTTCTGAGATAGAAGCCAAGGAACAAGGCGCTTGTGTGCGCTGCCAGTGAAATCTCGGCGGGAAGACATGATGCTACTTGCAAGGTATGCACAAGACAAGACCAGAGGCGCCGCAGTGCTTGATTATTGTCAAGGGCTCAGTTGGAACTTGCCTTTGCTCTTTGGCCTGCAGCATTTATGTAGAAATTGGGGACGCTGCTGCTTGCTTCCAAAGCTTTGCCTTGATGGGTCCTGCCCACATCTTAGGCGGGGAGGAAGGGGGGGGGGCTCAGAGCCTATGAAGTAAACAGGAAAATTACTCACCTTAATGATGCATTTCACTGGCACTGCTGCTTTGAGAGCCTGTCAGATTTAATACTTTCTGTCTTTCCTCCCATCACCTCCCATAGATGTGATTAATACTTTATTAGAAGGATGAAGTGGAGAGGTATCTGTACTTTCCCTCAGGTGGAATAAACGGGGGGAAAGGAAGGCGAGTAGGAGAGAAAGGGGATCACCTTTTTCCATCAGAGCCATTCAGTCTTTGTTGAGAGCACACATACAGAAGAGAGCTCGTTGACTAACTTGGCTGGTGGCCCCTTATTCTATCGGAGCGTTCAAGTTCACAGCTGAGATCGTTGACCTCCCAGTTAGCTGACGGCCCTGTTCCATGGGGTGCAGTGGCTGGTTCCCCACTCGAGGGACAGCCAGGGAACAGTCCTGCACTTGGTCACAGCATGACATTGAAGTAGGCGTGCCCAGCCAAGAAAACACCCGCGCAGTCATCAACCTGCTCAAATGGCTTCGCTCATTGTAGAGGCAGAGTGTCTTGCTCTTTGCTCGGGAAAGACCTAATGTGTTTTGGCTGTGGATTTTAGTATAGGTAATAAAACACATGTTTCACAGGGGGTGGTCGCAGATGTTTTCACATTTTCCAGGCTGGGCTGTGGTGTCCTAGAGCTCTCACACTGGCTCTGTCTGACCTGTGTCTTTGGATGGAAACTTTGGATGAAGAAAAGAGCTACAGAGGGCTTCTGTGGGAGAGCCTTGAGCTGTCACGTGCACAAATTCAGGATCCGAAGGTGTGTGGTGCACCATCTGAGGAGGCAGGAGTGCTCAGCCAGACCTGCCAGCTTTCCCTCCGGGTAAATGTTGCTGAAAACTGCCCCCTTAGAAATAAATCTGGCATCCCTTGCTTGTGTTGAATCATGCTGTCTGACGTGTCCCGCAGTTTGTGTCAGTAACGTGCTCACCAGCAGGAGGGTTGTTGCTGGGCCATCTGGAATGAGTAGGGAAGGTGATCCTCCACATGGGTTATGGGGGAACAAAAGAGGGATCTCTTTTATGGCCATGTGCACAAGGCTTAATAAGTAACAGGAGTCCAACTATGTCTTCAGTAGCATTTTAGGAAGGCAAGGAAAAAATACAAATCATCTCTATGTGAACTTCTTCAGGGGTTATTTGTCCTTTAAGTAGAGTTCATTTAATCTAAACCCTAAGTCAAGAAAGACTGAACAGGAAAGTAAATTTATTTGGGCAAAAGTGTTAAGTATGAGAGGTCAGAAGACATTAAACCTGGGTTTAGCTTTGAATTGCTTGACTTATTGCTCATGTAGCTGCTCATCAGAATGAGAGTATGCAAAGACAACCAGCTTGCATCTCCCCTGAGCCTGTCAGTGACCCAACTAGGAAGATGGGCCCATATTTGACACATACTCTTATCCTTGCAATATGCTGACCCTGTGGCATTTTGCAAGTAGGTCAGCTCTTTGGCATGAGCCAGAATTTGGGTGGAAATGTGTCACCATCTAGCAAAGTGTCCTGCTTTCCAGGGTGTCGAATGGCTGGTGCAGTCTGTGGCAGAGTGCCTGATACCTCCAGGTCTGACTCTGCCCCAAAATTGCAGGCTTGGGATGTTGCTGATTGAAAAGACTATGTTACCAGAACAACTTCATTGTGTGGGGTTTTTTTGGAGGGTTTTTTTTTTTTGGGGGGGGGGGGGGCTTTGTTTTGTTTTTGTTTTTTTAACATGTTCTCTTGTCTAGCTTGGCTTCCCGCTGCTGTAAGAGATACTGTACTAACAACTCAATTTCCTCTGAGATAGTTATGAAATCCCCTTATTTTCAGATGAGGGAATTAAAAAGAGTTTTGGAGTTAGGTCTTGCATCTGGCATTTCCTTGTACCCTGCTTCCTGTGTGGAGCTATCTGAAACTGTGACTGTATCCCAAATTGCTGAGGACCCAAAGCATACATCTATTCTCTAGAGGGCTGCAAGGCTTAACCCGCTTCTCTGGGTCTCTTACAGCTGACTCATGTTGATGAAACCAGGCTGGATTTGGTGGGAGAAGGCTTATTTTGGAGAGCTTTGGGATTTTTGCTTTGCCATTTGCTTATCTTAATTGAGCATGCACAGAAACAATCAGTAGGGACAACTTCTATGTGCTGCTGTGGTTCTTCCCTCCTTGTGGTTGAGTTCATCACCCTTTGACTTTCAGCGAGGGACAAAAGTGACTGGGAGATGCACTAAAAGTTGGTGTCTGATTACTCCAGACAATGTTTCCTCTGGCTGGTTAGAGTTTTTGGAGTTTGGCTGGTAGGATGGAGCATGGTGGAACATGCAGACTTGAAAGAAGTGAGATCTGGAAGGCTAATAGGAAGCATATAGCAGCCTTCTTCTTTGATTGAACCTGAGACAGATGATTGTAAGAAGATTTAATCCCCCGCGCCAAGCTAGGAGGAGGTTTGAAATGGCTGACCTAGGCTTTACTTAAAGCAGTCCATGAGCAGAACAGGCTCTGGTGCTCAATATCTGAGGCTGATGTTGTGCACAAGTCAGAAGCAATATGTGGTGGGGTGGGGTGGGTTTGCTGGCGGGAGCACGGATATGTTCTTTCCAGTTCATTTCTGGAGTCCCTTATAAGAAAATTCTGGTTTCCTTTAAAATACAAATTGAATCGGACCTTTCTTAAGTCCAGGTTTGGTTTCACAAATGCCCTTACGCAGAGGCAGACCAGCTTAAGCAGGTGGCAGTTAACAGTGCTGCCAAAAGTTAAGCATATGCTGAAGTTTTTTTTCTAAATCAAGTCTTGGAGGTTTTTACCTGCGGCTTTTGTGAATATGTTCTGGTGTAATGAGTGGAATTGGCTGGAAGGATTATTGCTGGTTATGTCACTGTCACGGTCTCTAGCTGGTGTGATACTTGGTGTCATACTAATCAACTTACAGTTTCATGTAAACACATGTGGTCATATATGTACACTTGCTTGCATTACCTGCAAGCAGGTGCATGTATTTTATATTGATGCAAATACTTGTACCTTCAGTGTAGCACTTCATTTGCAGTGGGTTCCACTCCTGCTAGGAGGATGTGAAGCAGCTGAGTGTTTTTGAGGATAGTGGAGCTGTGAAAGGAGGGAAGAAATGCAATGAAGTTGTCCATGGAGCTTCTTCTGCATTCACTATAATGATGAAAAATCTTGCTGTCAAATTTTGACTCACTAATTAACGTTCAACGATTGAAGCTGATGTTTTTCAATTCCAATTTTAACTAATATTGTAGTCTTTGTTTACTCCTCACTATTCTGCCAAAGGTTAACACTTCATAGCCTTTAGGTGAGTTTGGGTAGTATGAGAGTGGGCTTCCACAGTGTATGTTTCTGTGTTGTATCTTCTTTGCTAGTCAAATGGGTTGCTTATGTTGTTGTGCATTTGTAATACAGAAGACACTGGGAGACCTAGATATCAACTTGAGAGTCTGAGAGTTGAACAGGATAAAAAGAGCCTGTGTCCAGCGCCGCCACCCCCCCCCTCTACCCCCAACAAAACCCAAACCAAAACAAAAACCAGTACTTGAAGTACAACAATGCAGCATGAGGCCCCATGCATGGGAGGCTTTTTTTGCAAAATCATCCTAAAGAAAAGTCCTTTGAGGAAGGAGATACCACGCAGTATTTTATTGATGGCCTGTAAATTGACAGTGTTAATGTCAGTTAATTGGCAGAGCCTATGAAAATAACATCACAGGGATGTGCAGAGTCATGATCTGGGAGACACTCTGACCCTATGGAAATCAGTGCAGCGTTCAGAGCCTGGAACGCTTGCAAAGCACGTGTGCTTTGGCCTGTTACATTGCATCAGAGGGAACCATGCTATGTTCAGGATAATTCTTGGGTGTTTTGTTTATGTGCGTAAACTTGTGTTTGCAAGAAGGTATCTGAGAGTGTACCTCAGATTTTGGGTAACAACATAAAATAAATGCTCCCTGTGGAAGCTACTTCATTCCGTAGAAAATTCCCACGTTATTTTTGTAATGTGGGATCCCACGATCAGTGGGCACCCACTGCAACCCACAGGGGAAGATGTTGTTCAGCACTGCCTCAGCTTTGGCTTTCAGCACATTTGCTCTTGTTTCATACCTTCACCTCACTTGCAAAATTTCCTGTGCAAAGTAGCCTATCAGAAATGCAAATTACTAGACATTGTTAGCATCTGAAACTTACTTGGTACTGCTAAAGTTTCAGTTTAGAAACTGGCAGAGAAGCTGGATATAATGCATGAGCAGAGTGTGAGCTGAGTATACAAGGTAAGGTCATTTGACTGGAGAAGTCTTATGGTTTTGGTTTTTAAAGAAATTAGCTTCAAAATGATTTAAAAAAATAAAATAGACTAGCAAAGGAAGAGAACTTAAGCAACAAAATCAAATAGTAAAGCCTTCCTTTACAGCCATCACTTTGTATCAAAGAAAAAAAATGCATAAAATAATTCCCAGCTTGCCTCTGAAGTTTTCCATCAGGGTTTTTTTCTCTTGAAACAGGATACTTTTCAGGTAATTCTTTTGTTGTTGTTATTCATTAAAAAAAAAAAGTGTTTTCAAGCCAAACCTCAGAGGTCTTCATTTGTTGATGAAATGTCTCCAGATATGAAACTGAAATGTAAAAGCCCTCAGATGTGAAGTTTTCAAATTTACAACTGTTCCGCAGTGCAAAAGTAGTATGGGAAAATATCGGTGTTATTTCTGTTGCCATTGTGGCTTTGCTGACAACGTTAGGTGGGAGTATTCCTAAAGCAGATAATACATCCTGATCAAGGTAGTTTTGAATTCGAATCTCTGGGGAGCCTCAAGTGAGATGCTGAAGTATTGTCACATGAACGAACGATCTCATTTTCCTAAAGATGGGAGAATCTAGCGGATGCTCCGAATTCAGTATTTTGGGGAATTTCAGGCGGTCTCCTACAGCATGACCACTTGTGCGTGTCCCTGTGCACGCTCTTCTCAGCCTGCTTCAGCACTGTCCTCTGAGACGGGCTGCATGGCTGGGGATGAGTCTCTGTGGGGTGGGGGGGGACGGGACTGGACGGGAGTGCAGTGCAGAGGAAATCGAAGGGGGAACACGGAGCTGGCGCTCTCGGCCAAGGCGAGTAGGTGGTTGTGAACGCTCTTCTCTCCGGCTTCTTTCACCGTTGTGAATAAACTGCTTTTCTCTCCCATTGCATCGCGCGATAGCACAACCCAGGAGCCGTGCCAGCTGAGACGAGCGCAAGCGTCCCTTTTCAGCGGCTTGGCGGGCAGCACCGCTTCTCCCGAGCCCCCGCCCGCGGGCTGAGCCCCGCGGCTAGCCACGGCCGGGGGGCAGAGGGCGAGCGGCTGGGCCGCGGGGCTGCACGCAGGGAGGGGATCCGGCACACCAGGCACCGTCCCGCTGAATCCTTGTCCGCAGGCTACGTTTCTCCGTTCTCCTCCCCGCCACCCCTCCCCTTCCCCGTTTACCTAAGCAGGTCAACACACACACACACACATTTTTTTTCTTTTTTTTTTTTCAGTAAGGTTTCCAAGGTGCCCCATCAGCTGCCATCGGCGTCCGGTCCGGCGTTGGCAGCGCCGCCTGCCCCGGGGCAGCGCGGAGCTGCCCCGACATGCTCCTGCCGCTTCTCCCGTTTCTCTTGCGGTTTTCGTGGCGCTGGCGCTGCCCGTCCCCACGCAGCTCGTGGGTCGCGTCCCCCCCGCCGTCCCCTCCGCGCTGCCGGCCGGGGGGACGCGGGGCCCACCTGCCTGATGTCAACATCTCGGAGGGTGAGGCCGGGGAGGAATGTGCCGCTCCCAGCCCGGCGCAGGTAATTAATCCCTGCGACTGACAGGTGGCAACAGGCGGCCCTTGGCTGCGGCTCCTGGGGAAAAGCGCTCGGAGGAAGGATTTTAATAGCTCGTCAGCACCCTCCGTGCGCGCCGGGCGAGGCGCGGGACGCGCGGGGACGGGGAGGGGGCAGAGGAGCTCAAGGGGAAAACGAAGTTTAAGTCTCTGCAAAGGCGGGCGCCCCTGGGTGAATCGCTGCCCTTCCCCAAGGGGGAAAAGCGGGTGACGTGGTTCTTCCTTTGCCCCGGGGCGGAGAAGTTTGATAAATGTCTGCAAAGCGCTTGTGGGGCTGTGTCAGCACCGCCTGCCGCTCCCATCCTCCCCGGCCGTCGCATGGTGGTTTCCCCGTCAGGCCGGGGACGCTCTCGGGCGCATCTCGCTGGTGCGGTGGGCTGAGAGTCTGGGGGTTGTGGTGGATCTGCAGGCACGTCGGGGCTGACGATCGCTGGACGTATCTGTAGTGCCCGTGGTTTGAATGTCTGCTACGTCCGCTAGCAGCAGGCTGTCTGCTTTTCTCTGGAGCCAGATGAGATAGAGGACCTCCAACTGGAGCCACAAGTCAGCTAGTAAGCAGTGGGGTTAAGGTTATGCTGAGCTGAAGGTTAAATCTAGCAGGAGACGTCTATGTCCGCTGCACTCCTGGTAGAGCTCTTCTTGGGCTTCCCTGCTGAGCATCCTCTGGGTACAAGTCAGTTCCTAAGAGCCTGTGTGCATGTGCACACGTGTATCTGGTGTCCCCCCCATGCCCCCAACAGGTTTTTGTGAATGAAAAGTTAAATCACTGTTCATCAAAGCAAAAACATTTCAGGTGCATGCATAAATCTCAATTTTTATTCTTAGTAGGTAACTTCCTTTCTTCCCATTGCCTTCTTTCTCCTAAAGGAATAAACCTTATGCAGGTGATTTCCTATTTCTTTGCAACTCCTTGTTCTCATCTGCAAATTCTTTGGTGCAAGTAAATGTTGCTTTCCCACTCTTCTAACCTGTTCTTTTTTCCCCTTCTTGGAGTTAGTTTGATAGGGGAGAAAGCACAGCTGACCGATGGCTTTGAAAACGTCAAATAAAATGAATCTAGTGTTTAACTGAGTTGAACTAAAACGTGACTTATTGAAAGAAGTTTGCAAAAGATTTGAAAGACATCTTGATCTGAGCAGAAGGTGCTCAGGGAGCTGTCACGCCATAAGCCAGCCCCTGGGATCATCTTCAAGTTGACATCCGTCAGCATTCACAGAGCTGGCTGAACCCTGCTCCTTTTAAAGACTTAGGGGCTGTAATCCCTCGGCTAGATCAGACAGTGAGACTGGTGTTAGAGGTAGATTTCCAAACTAGTACTTGGGGGATTTTGCTGCATCAGAGTTTTGCAAGGGAATTGAATGCTCAGTGAAAATCCATTGCAGCTTGTATTGCACCCAGCACTTACTTCCAGGAGACTTCTGTCCTTTCTAGCAAAATTTCTCCATTTGAGAGGTGAAAAGTGTTTTGTTTTCTCCTTTAAACCCTCTGTTGACACACCTTCTGGAGAAGGGGCTTGCTGAGAAATCAGACGGGTGTTGCCTGATGGTAGCTGGCGTGTGTGTATTGTGATACTGAATTACCAGCCAGGGTGCCAAGAGTGGGTAATAGAGTATGTCTGCACAGGCAGGTGGGGAGGGCAGGGCTGCAGGCGCTGGAATGTTTTCTTCTTTCCTTTTAAAACATATTATTAAGCAAAAAGCTAAATTCACTGTTGTTCTTAGTAATCTCTTGAAGTCTGCTTATTTGGGCATGACGTGCAGCACTCGAACCCTAAAGAAAAGTCCGAGCCAAAGCTCTTTCCTCTCCCTCTTGAATGGATAACACGTCGCCAGGCTCCGCTCTTTTGTTTTAAATAACTTTCTGGTCCGCTCATCTGGTAGAAGTGGTGTTCACACTCCTCAGGCTGTTGGCGCAGCTTTTGTTCCTGCTGCTAAATCATGCCTACTGTCATCTCACTTAAGGACAGGCTTGTTGATTGGGTCAAGCTCATTTTTGGTATTTTTGCTCCTAATTAATTTAATTTTCCTACACTGGCAAGCAACAGAAATGCATTGATTAATAATTATGCTCTGGATTTCTGGGAATTGCTGGTCTCATGGTCTTATCCCTCATACAGTGAGTGTCTGTCAGTTCCCGTAGCAAAATGGTGGGCAGGGGGGCTGTCACCTTCTGCGAGGTGGGGTAGTTTGGGGACCACTGGGGAGGGGCACCTGTGCCGAGAGGGGTGACCCTTGCTTGCAGGCACTCTCTGAATGCACAGACAGCTCCTGGCTCGAGGTTTTTTTCTGATGCTTATTTGCTTTGAAATCTATATACAATATCCTGTCTTGCTCTGAGGATATAGCTATTATCACTGATCTAGTACGAAGTCACTGTGACCTAGTTGTTCGGATCTGTTTATGCCAATAGATGGCTGGGCGTCCGGTTACCCACGGTTGCAGCAAAGTTGGCAGGGTGGGGAACTCAGGCCCCTTACTGACTGACAGCAGGTACCCAGTGGACAGATTTACAGCGGTGTTAAATGACCAGCCGCTCAGCGGTTGCACGCTCACAGGCAGCTGTGCCTGAGGTAGATGTGAAATCATGGTGATGTGCCACAGCCCCGAGCGCTGTGTAGTGTCCATGAGGTTTCAACTCCTCTTGCAATTGGGTAACAAAAAGGCGGCGCAGCCTTCCTGCTGTCTCACCTGCCTCTGCTGGGTGCTGCTGCTTGCCTGCCCGTGCCCTGATCATGTCCCGAAGCAGAGGTGGGCTTCTGGTCACCCTTCTTCTCTGACATGCCACGTTCAAGGTGTTGGCCAGAGCCTGGAGCTCTGGAGTCTCCCCCGTGTTTTGGGGACATATATATATTTCTTTGTTGGACAGGCCTGTTCATCATAACACATTAGCCCATGGCTGTGTGCTTTCTGTGAATTTAAGCTGCAGGTCCGATGCTTTCCTTGCTGGTTCTGACAGTTGGGGTGCTGAAGGGTGGATGAGGAGCAGATCCCTTCCTTTGCTGGCAGAGGGGCCACGCTGTTTGACCTGGAGCCTTGGTATTCATGCTGCTGTTGGGCACCTCTCCTGTCCTTCTGAAAGCAGTGATTCCCCCCCCCCCCCCCTTGTAACTTCAGCTTTCTGTCTTTGAAGATATTATACATAAAATTACAGTCAACACCAACACTCCTGATCCGTGACTGAGGGGCGTGTATCTCCTTCCATTTGTTCAATTCTCCAAATGCCTGCAGACACCAGACACGTTGGCTCCTGGAGTGTGCTGTGCCCTCCCTGTGCCATCACACTTCCATATTTATGCTTTCGTTTCTGCCCACCGCCTTTGGGTGCCCAATTTCTTTACACTTCAGTGATGTTAAGGCATCCAAGCGATTAGCTGGCTTTTTGAGATTTTTTGAGGCTTTCTTTCCTTGAAACCTTCGCAATGCTATTAGCAAACTGATGTGTTAAGGGAAACAATGCTTTCTAAATTTTATTCCTCGTTCAAATAGAACTGATTCTTTTCCTGCCACTTGAGATGAAAAGACAACATAGTGAGCTCACTCTTACCTTCAGTAAGGAATTGCTTTTTAATTAAAAAACAATAAGGAATTTCAGGTTAAAAAGATGTATGATATAAATCACCATCTAGATCTGTTTCGCAACTTTTTTTTGTAATTGTTTGGCATGTTCCCCATTTCCGCGGGCTGGGTAAATCCTTTGTGGGTTTAATCTCTAGCCTGCAGGCACATAAAATACATTGCACAATTTGGCCTTTGCATTTTAAATAATTTTTTTTCCTTAGCTTCAATACCCGTAGCATCTTCTGCCATATGGCAGGGTGGCATTGAATGAGGAGGGAAGGGACCAGCTTGGCTTATTTTAAATCCCCCTCTCCTCCCTCGTGTCTCTCTCCCAACTTTGTTTTTTCCTGTGTTAGCAATGTGTACACTTTGAAATGCAAATAATCCCTGAATATTGCTAGCTAAACCTTCTGTTGCCACATCACCTGCCACCCACCCATGCATGCACCAGCTCTTCCCATCCCAGCACGGTGGATGGCCACATCGTGCTCTCGACCTGTATGAACCTGTCAGTGCTCTGTTTGAACAGTTGGGACCAGGGCTGTATCGGCCATGGCTGCTAGAGATGTTTTTTGAGAAAACAACCACCTTGGGGCTTTCACTTTTCTTTCTCTGCAAGAACCAAAGAGATGGAAGTGGGGAAATGCCAGCAATTCCTGTGGGTTACGTGGTTAGAGTTACTGGGAGAGCTCTGCGTTCACAAATGCCTGAGCACCAGGAGAGAACTGAATGCCTCTGGAGTGGGGGTACTGACGAAAACTGCCGTATTTTGAGAGAATTTTTAAGGAAACTTGTACAGCAGAGGAGACTGGAGAGTCTCCTTCATGGAGGACTTCCAGAAAAATGGGTTCAGGTTACACTGTACTGAACCACATAAGAGTTTCCTTGCAACTATTCCTGCTAAGCACTTGTCCTTATTTCAGTGAGGGTTTTTGAACAGAAACCAATTACTTCAGCCCATGCCTCAATGTTTTGCTGAGTAAAGCTTTCCAGATGTGAACACACTTCAGGAAAACGCTGCACCAGCGTTACTGCTTTGGTGGGGAACAAAAGAGGGAATCTAATATGCTCCAAATCAGCACGGTGAATAAGAGCATCTTGTTCTGCTCCAGGTGTTCCTTGCACATGCCAGGACGGTCACAACCTCCCTTTTGGAGCCAGCTCCTGGGTTGTGCTCTAGGTCCCACTGTGGACCTGGTCTTTGGGCTGTTTGACACTTCTGAGCTTTGATTATTTAAAAAAAAAATCTTTATTATTTTATTTTTTTACCTCTTTTGGCGACATAATGCTTTGAGTTTAGAAGCGTGGAGATTGCTACAGAGGTGGTCAGCAGAGGTGCGAGATGCTTTTAGAAGACGACTGAAACATCAGATTTGGCACAACTTGCAAATTGGTCAGGGTCTTGCTTTCAAGTACTGTTCAATTCCAAGGCTCATGTTTTTATTTCACCCCTCTGCAAAAGTAGGAGGGCTCCGTACAAAACAGGATGAAACACTTTCTGTGTGGTTTCCAGTGCTTCCAGAATTACACTATGTTGTGAAAAGAACAGTGTCCATTTTGTTAGGTGGGTAATGCGTGTCCGTTGGAAGAGGAGGTATGTGCCCAAGAGAAATAAAGACTGTATTTGTTCATGTAAAAGCAGTGCTCTTTATCTGAAGATTTTTGCCTTTGGGAAAACTAAGCTGTACATTTATACTCCGCTATTCTAAAACAAGTAAAGGTCTAGGGTTTTTGCCGCTTGTCTGGAAGTGTGGCTGTTGTGTGAACAAATGCAATGTGCATGCAGTAGCTGGTGCATTCAGCTACGTGTGCAAACCCATCTCCATCCTTTTGGCATGCCTCCACCTCTAGCTGAACATCCTGACTCTCTCTTGCTCTTTTCCCCCGTCCAGTATTCCACCGAACTGAAAAAGCTGTACTGCCAGATCGCCAAGACATGTCCCATCCAGATCAAAGTGATGACCCCGCCGCCTCAGGGAGCCGTTATCAGGGCTATGCCAGTCTACAAGAAAGCTGAACATGTCACCGAAGTGGTCAAACGCTGCCCAAACCATGAGCTGAGCCGGGAGTTCAACGAGGGTAAGGAGGGCAGTGCTTTGCTGGCAGTCCCTCTCTAAAGCTGCTTGGCTGATGAGTGGCCGGTGCTGGGATTTGACAGCAGCTTCATAGCAAACCCGTTGGAAGCAGACCTCCCTGCAACATCTTGTGCAGCTTTTTGTTTCCTGGGCTTAGCAGGAAGCTTCATACTATACTTTAGCTGTCTCTGTGCAAGCATGTCCTTGGGAAGAAAGTACCGAAATAAACCTCACGCCTGCCCAGGTTGGATGGATGTCTGTCCCCATAGCAGGCAGTGCCCTTCTGGCAGCCTTTCCCTGCTCCACTTTTGCTCCCGCAATGAGAAGCAGCTGTTCTTGTGCTCAGGAATGAGCTTCCATGTCGCTGGGACAGGGATCTAGTAACAGGATGCAATATCATCTCCAGTCCTTAATCCACGCCTCAAAGATGGAGGGGCTGTTTATCTCTAGCAGGATAATGCGAAGTGCCAGCATCAACTGTAGGCAACCTTCCCGTACATTTAACGCTATCAGTTCAGTATTAATGTTTTAATCTTTTACTTGCCTCTCCTCATGTTAGTGAAGTAGCAGCTGTTTTAAAAATGTCCTGGGGTTTTCTGCAAACTCATGGGCTGGGCTCTGTTTTGCCTTGTCCGCTTAAGTTCACATAAGTTCAGATGAGCATCTGTTTTATTCTACATGCATTATTTATCTCCTACTGTAAAAAAACCCGGTTGGTGTCAGTTAGCAGGATGTCTCAGGAGCCTGGATCCCTTTGCTGGTTACAATGCAGCCAGCTAGACAAGCCCAAAAATAAGCAAGGACTTCGGAGTGTAAAATCAGAGTGGAATGAGACAGTTCTTTGAAATAGTTTTTCATATTAGAAAGTGCTTTTCTGACAGAACTGGATTTTTTGAGGGTTGATACCTGTTTCAGTGATGGAGTTTTAAGAAAGAAAAAAACCTAAAACTATAAATTCTTATTCTGAAATAGTTATTTCTCTAGAAATTCGCTGTATTTTGAGTAAGAAATGAACAGTTCAAAGACAAAACAAATTCTTTGGATGAACTCATAACAGGCTTCTCTCCTCAGAATTTAGTTGTATATTGTAGAAACACTGAAGAAAATTTGCAGGAAGGAAACTATTTTTTAAAATTATTGGAAAGGGATCTAGAAACAAAGAAGATCATGTTCCCTTCTCCTGCTGCTGTAAGCAAGCATGATTTTTTAAGCTGACCATTAATTAAATGCATATTTCTCCTGCTGCTTGAATCTTTTTTGGCTCCTTAGGATCAAGACTGATGGGAGGGAACAGAAGAGGGCTAGCAGTTGATGGGGAAAAGAGTAGGGATTGAGGCTTGAAGGAATTTGCTTTGTGTACACATTAGGGGGAGGAAAAGAAAGGCTTTCAGCTGGTGTGAAAATCCACATGGAGTTATCTGCTCAAAGAGTTGCTGTGAGCTGCCATTCAGTTGATGTTTGGGCTCGCTTAGTCTGGGATCTTGGGAAGCCGGTGTTCAAGTTTACTCACAAGTGTCCACCGTGAGCTTGAGAAAAGTCTGCATTGCCTTTCATGTCTGGCAGTGGGCGGAAGGGATGCTTTAAGGGCTGGGAGGCACGTGTGTGCTCTGATAGACCTCTGGGGCCAGGTGCGGGGGTTTCCCTTGGTGGAAGATCTTGCTGCCCTGCGCGTGAGCTTGCTTCACTGAACAGTGTCTCTTGTTCTTTGTCTTCCTGCCCTTGCAGGGCAGATTGCACCTCCCAGCCACCTGATCAGGGTGGAAGGGAACAGCCATGCCCAGTATGTAGAAGACCCCATCACCGGGAGGCAGAGTGTGCTGGTCCCCTACGAGCCGCCCCAGGTACGTTGTGAGCTCAGGGTGGTGGCATCCCAGCACACAAAGGGGTGGGGGTTGTAACCCTCGTCAAAGGAGTCAGGATATTGTGCTTTCCCCATCCTCATCACAATGAATCCCTTCTTCCTCTTTGTCAGAAATGAGCTTTTAAACACCCTCTTTATCCCTTGAGGGCTGGAGTTCTTAATTTCTTTTAAGGAACCCTTGTGGTGGGGCCTATTTCATGCTAGTCTGATTGTAGCACAGCTGTGGGAGTACAAAAGGAGAGCCTGGAAAAAGCAGAGCTTTGCATCCACCATCTCTTCTGCTCATCCCCTTTGTCTCATCCAGGTTGGTACGGAGTTCACGACAGTCTTGTACAACTTCATGTGTAACAGTAGCTGCGTGGGAGGGATGAACCGTCGCCCGATCCTCATCATCGTGACACTGGAAACCAGAGAGTAAGCAGTGCATCACGAGTGTATGCCTTTGCTGGAGAGGTGGCCTTCTGGCTCCTCTTCTTCTCAGGGCAGCATTGCATATCCTTAGGGACAGTTTGATGTAAGAGGCCATAGGATATTTTTAAAATCTTTGCATGTGGGAGTTGTCCAACACCTGGGACATCCTGACTGGGAAATGGGAAATTTGGGTTTGTCTGTGCATAGCCTGGTGTGAAGTTGAGGGATGCTGCTGGCCCCCATCTGAGCTGGCAGCTGACGTTTCCTCTTTCACTTCTCTTCTCAGTGGGCAAGTCTTGGGCCGCCGATGTTTCGAAGCCCGCATTTGCGCTTGCCCAGGCAGAGATCGCAAAGCAGACGAGGACAGCATCCGCAAGCAGCAAGTCTCTGACAGCACAAAGAATGGTGATGGTACGAAGCGCCGTAAGTAGCTGGCAGAGCTGGGCAGATTGCAGATTGTGCTGTCACTGGGTGCAGGTGCGACCCCGGTGCTTGTGCCGTGGGGATGGAGCAGTGCTGTGCATGGGCTTGGAGGCAGGAGGGCATTAGACATCTGTTCTCCCAGGCTGAATCAGCCTGAAAAATGAGCTGGTGTTCACAAAACAGCATTTGACAATGTGGGTTTGCGGGCTCCCTTGCCGCACCACCTGTGTTAGATTAGACCCCCAGCAGTGGCTGGAGGGGGTGTTTATTTGCCACCCTCAAGGTACATGGCTGGGACTCTGTAACCACTTTTTGAACCTTTACTGCTTGTTTGGGACTATGCTGTCATTCTCTGCTCCCTCTAGCCAGTGTCTTGTGCTGTGGCATGTCTTCCAGCCACAGGGGTCTAGATTAAGACTGCACGTAAACCCTGTTGTGCATCAGAGGTGCTCTGGCAGGTGGTCTCTCTCTGTGCTCGAAGGATTGCAACGTACTCACAGCTTTGGTTTTCCGCGTATGCTCAGTGATGGCAGTAGGCTGAACAGCAAGGCAGCAGGTTTTAACAGGAGGCAGATTGGAGGGGGCTTTGTTTTTGCAGTGAATTCTGTGTGCTCCCTGCCTGTTGTCTCGCCTTCGTGGATCACTGATCCACCGACAGCTCGTGAGCACTGTAACACCAAAGCTTGCAGTCTTTTCTGCAAAGAGCCAGTGCTTGTTCTAGGTACGGCTTTCTGGGGTTTTGCCATATATCCAGCGCTCCTCGGCTGATGTGTTTCCCCAGGTGGTATGGCCACCCAACATCTGCAAAGTCGTGTCTGCCTTCTGGAGCCAGGAGCTGCAAGCACAGTTCTGGAGTGGCTCAGGCAGAGACCCTTTCAGAGCACTGTGGATTTGAGCTGGCCATGCACTTCATGTCTCTCTTCTGTATCTCTCTTTTTTTCTTTTTCTCTCTCCCCCCCCCCCCCTTTTTTTTAATGGGATGCTTTTGGGGTTTCTCTTCCAGCTTTTCGACAAGGAACTCACGGCATACAGATGACATCTATCAAAAAAAGACGTTCCCCAGATGATGAACTCTTGTACTTGCCCGTGAGTTCTCTCTATCTTTGCATTTATCCTGTGTTCAGTATCTTCCTCAGTGCCTTGAGGCAAGTCAGCTGCTCACCTAGACCTCAGAGAGAACTGAGGATGGGGATGGGATGTGGAATTTTTTTCTTTCTTTTTTTTTTTTTTTAATCCCCAGAGCTATCTGTTTTAAATACATATTCCAAGAAAAAAAAAAAGAAAAAAATCCCAGTAGCTGCTGACTGAGAGTGGCTTGTGCAAGGCATATGGGAATACCCAAGGAATCTGTCTGTCCTGGTGGAAACATTGTTTTGGAGACCTATCTGGGTTTCCTCCTCTGTCATTTATGGGTCTGTGGCACTTCAGCTTTCTCTAGAGCTAATGGGTGTTGTCTTGCTGACAAAGGTGGATGTTTCTGTGGCTTTTATATGTATTACCATTGTTGTGGAGTGAGACAAGTGAAATACGCTGTATTCAGCATAGGATCAGAAAGAGCTAGTATCTGTAACTGGCGTTTAGGTGCCTCCTCATGAGCCACATTTAATTGGATAAGTCACAAACCATGGAGAAGGGAGATCCAAACCCAACACCCAAATTCAAGTACTCTTTTTTTCCTCAAGGCATGTAAGATTCGGCACCAGATCTGCTTACATCTGAGGCAGGTAAAGACACTTTCTGTCTAACAGATTGGATCAGAATATTGCTTTTGGTTGGCACAGATTTACATCGAGCCAGATGACAATCCCAAGATGTTCATTAGCCTGCAGTGTCAGATTATCGCTCTTCAACATTATCTGCTGTACCTCTAGCACAAGGCTTAGCAGTTTTATTGCATATGCGTAAACAGAATATTTGCATCCTGCTCTGGTTGTTTACATGACTTTATCTAAAACTCGCGAAGGTGGCTGTCACTATAGATGCAGTCCTTTAAGGCTTTTCTTTTCCTTCTTTTCTTTTTCCCATGATCCAGGTGAGGGGACGGGAGACATATGAAATGCTACTAAAGATCAAAGAGTCCCTGGAACTAATGCAGTACCTTCCCCAGCACACGATTGAGACCTACCGGCAGCAGCAGCAGCAGCAGCACCAGCACTTGCTCCAGAAGCAGTGAGTATGAGCATGCTTGCAGTGACCTGTGCAGTGAGGATGGTGTGAAGGGGGAGAGAGGAGAGAGACAGAGAAGGCTTTTGCACAGTTGTTCGTAGGGATGTGGTGCTCACCTGAGGGCCAAGCCCTTGTAGAGTACTGCGTTGGCAAAATCCTTTCCAACAGCATAGCTTGCTTGTTAACCCCCTGGTCAGAGCTGGTAGAAGTTGATGCCAGGAATTTGGCCAAAGCCAAGTTTCTGGACTAAAACTTGAGATATTATGAGTTTGAGATTCAGATTTCATGACCCGCGCAATGGGACAAAGCAGTCCTCCTTCCCCAAGTGCACGTCCTGACTGCTTGCAAGGTCCCTCTCTTGTCCCACGTGGGTCTCTTGTCCCACACAATTCACCTCTTGGCCTTGGAGGGTGAACAAGGACAGGCTCAGCGTCTTGTTTCGACTTCCAGCTGGAGCCCAAGGCACAGCAAGGCAGTGCCGTTGAACAGCCTGCAGACAGAAACCCAATGCGCGTGTGTGCCCGAGCTGGGGAGCGCAGGGTGGGTGTGCTCTTCTCTCATCTGCTCCCTGGGAACAGCAGTGAACGTGCAGCCATCTCCACACCTTCTCCAGGGTGTCCACCTGAGCATCTTGCCAAGAGCACATGAAGCCAGGACTGTGAGCACTGGCTCAGCCGAGCGCTCGGACCCCACTGCTGCACGTCTCTAGCGCTGTTGGAGGGCTGGTGTCTCAGTGGGGTATAAATACTGTAGGTTCCTCAGCTATAAAAAGGGAAACTGAAAGTCTGGGAGCAAGGATGAAACATGTAAGAATTGTGATCAGTGGGCACTTCAAAGAAAGACTCTATGTATGCACTTTTACGTTGTTTTTAAAAACTGTACTTTGTCACTGACTGTCCACATTGCACATGAGAAACTTTCTATCCGGGCAGACGTAGTCCTTATCTGAACTTGGTTGGCAGGGCTGCGCCAGGATTGCTTTGGGTGGTGTAAGTGGCAGGAGGATGGGGAGAAGAAGGGCCAAATATGTGTCTGGCTTCCATTTTCCCGTCTGTTCCCAAAGCTTTGCAGTTACAGAGACTGGGTCAGAGAATGACTTCCCAGACAGACAGTAAGCGGTGTCATTCATGGGCATTGCTTCACCTGCTGTATCGGGTGACAGAAAATAGCCGCCCGGGCTGTAGGTAGCCACCAGCGGTAGTGCTTAAGATCTCATGCGTTCCTGCTGGTAAGTTCACGCGTCAAGAGGCTGTGGGTATAACTCATTCCTCTGCAGAGGTTAGCACGAGGCCAAGGCACCACATAAGTCCCACTTGAGCCTGTAGGGATTTATTTTGGTGCCTTGGCCTTGTCTCAGGACTTCTGCAATACCACGGCTTTCTGCCAGATCTCTGCATGTGTTCACATTTCGACCTGTGTGTTTTTAGTGTCAGCTGGAGTCTTGTGGAGGTGTGAAAAAAGCCTTGTGCCAAAATGGCTGGAGCATCCAGGGGCTCTGGACTTTTTTTTTTTTTTAAGGCACTTAATAATGAGAATTTTATCAGTCATCTGCACTGTTTCTATATACTATAGCTTGTATCTACTAGCTGCTAGGCATTGTGGCCTTTGTGCGCTCAGCTGCATGTCTTCAAAGCTCCACCTGAACTACAGCCATTTCAGTTGAGAAATGGTTTTGTAAGCAGAAATGGATGGCAGCAGATGACAGCTTTCACTTCATGCTGACAGTTCCTTTGCCATAATTACTGTTTTCATTCTTCCTATATCAATAGGATGGGTTCCTGGCAACTGAGGTTGGTATTTGCGTTACCTTTAAGACCAGCATGTATGAGTCCAGCCATTTAATTTAATGAAACTTCTTTCGGCATGTCTCCTGGCACTTGTCCAGTTATATACTCATTTTTCTCAGCTGCTGAGTGTGCTCAGATACTGGGGAGAAAGATTAAGAGCTTTTAAGGATGCCAGGAGTGGGGAGAAAAATAACTTTCTGTGTTTGTCCAGAGCTGCTGCAGTTGTCTCTGCTGACAGCTTGCCATCAAGCAGGGTCCTCTGTGCTGAAATGCATGTTCAAGCAATAGCTTCTTAGCTGCAGTTGGGTTCTGGTGCTTTTTCCTCGGTAATCCAGGGTATGACTTAATTTCTGAAGGAATGTGTTCAGGGCTAAGGGGCATTTAGGCTGAAAAGACTCATAGATGTAATTGCACCCCAAAAAAGAATTGTAAAGGAGCTTCAGGTCTCAATGTGAGAATGGGGAGAAAAGACGCTTTGTAGGAACTGGTTTGGGTAAGAGCAACCTTGCAAGCAAGCAGGTTCAGCAAACTCCACGCTGCTGGGAGATGTCCTGCCACTGCTTCCTTGCCAGGCTGGCCAAACTCAGCAGCATGGTGACTCGTTTGTGGGTCTGTTCTTGGCTTTAAAAGAAAATGCCTTTCACTTTATAAGTAGAGATGTACTTTCAAAATTCAGTCTCAGCTTGCTTTCATTCAAAGTGTATGTTAAAACTGGGAGCTAGGAAAGTGCATATGCAGTGACCAGGTTCAAGTGTGTGGGAAGCTGTAGGTCCTAAAGGTCTGTGTGGGGCCAGGATGTTTGTGAGTTGCCTTTGGCTCTTCATTCTCAAAACAGAGCTGCATCCACATGTGCTCCACAGTCAAGCCTTGACAGAGGAATTACTTGATTTTTCAGTTTACTTTTCTGAGCAATGGTTAACATAGAAAAGCTATCTCGGTGTGTGGGAAGAAGTTTCCCTTTAATTCCTACAACCTGGAAAGCTTCATCATTTTTGAAGAGTAGGAAAAGCAAGGATGAGATTATCATGGTGAAAAGTAGTTTTAAAAAAATAAATCCATCATTTTGGAAAACAACTGTATAATTGCTCTCATGCACATACAGACAGGCATTGCATTTGGTAGGCCAGCAGATGCAACTGTCTTACTGTTCTGGAATAAAAAGGACAAATCTGGTGACAAGCAGAAAGCTTTGTGTCCCACAAGATGACCAAAAATACTACAATTCTCCATGTTGTGCCAGACCACGATCTTTCTCTGTCTCATCTCCTCTCTCTGTTTGCTTCTTTGTGCATGGTTTTCCCTTATTTACTGTTATGCCAAATACCTTCATGATCATAGGTGGGAAGTTTTTTTTTCAGCTGCAGTTTCTGTTCTTCCTTTTTCATTGCCAAATCCTGGGGCCCATATTTGAACAGCAGCACGTGTTTATTAAGAAGATTTCCTTTTCATGGTCTGCCACTGTTGTTTAAAATAACATGGATTTGCCAGAAGATCCCTGAGATACCAGAGGTGGCCTGTGCCTTGTTGGGGAGGGAAAGTTTCTTCAGTACTCTACTGTGAAATACATTTACATTACACAAACACTTTTCCATATTCAACAAAATTTCACATCGTGGGTTTCACCCTGCTGAGCACTGTTTTCAGAACAGTCTCTACCTGAATTGGCCGTAGCATGATTGAAGGGATTTCAAAGTCTTCCAGTGGCTACCAAGAAGAGGGCTCTTATGTCCCAGCAGGCTCTTATATCCCAGCAAACATTTCTCTCATATCAGCAGGGCTGCAGCTACCAGCCCACTGGCTGCCTTTCAATCTAGTGAGCAGCACAGCTCATTATCCAGATGAGAGGGAATTAACCTCGCAACTGAGGTACGACAGAGCCAAGCTATCCAGTGCCTGGAGTGCTCCAGCTGAGACGGGAGCTGCAAGGATCCCAGTGCTTGCTGTGGTGGGGAGGGGGCTGGTGGGGAAGGTATTCTTCATATCTCCACCTAGTTATTCTAATTTTTGGTGTGGAAGCTAATAGTGGATTTTTGCATGGTTTGGTTTGGTTTTGTAGTGCTGTGCTTGCATGTGTTGTGAACTCCAGGCACTTGGATAGCATTCTCACTAGAGGATTGCCAAGATGAAAGTAAGCAAGAAAAAGTGTGGGATTAGGTATATGAAGACGTGCTGTGTTTGCTTTGCTGGCTCCGAGAGTGCAGTGCCTTCCACATCAGCTGGTGGCCCCAGGGACCCCTCGGCTTTAGTGCAGAGGGTCCCCTGGCTTTGAGATATAATCAATATGGACCTTTCACAGTAGGCACCATCCTCTCTCCCTAGCACCAGCTTCTGGTTTTTAAGTAGTTGAAGTTTGAAGTGGGCTCAATGGAAGCTGCTTCTCTCCTTTTCCCCTGTCGCTAAGTTGTTTTCTCTTCCTTGCCAAGCACTCACTTGCACCTGGGTCTTTCCAGCTTTCTAAATCTCCCTGTCACATACTCTCACTATAGTTGCTAAGACATCTGCTTTTCCCCTCCTTCAAGGCCCATACTGTGATCATGAAGGTGGAAAGTGACTGTTTCTCTTGTGGTGGCTGGTGAAGGGTCCTGTACATTCATCTTTTTCTTTTCTCTGGTTCCTTCTCTACAGTCTCTTTTCAGCCTGCTTCAGGAGTGAACTCACGGACTCAAGGAGAGACCCTCCCAAACAGACCGATGCCATCCTAAAACATTCCAGCCCCCCAAACCCATCAGTATATCTGTAAACTGAGCTGGTGGGGTCGCTTTGCGCAGCTGGCGGACTAGGAACAGTGGGGCAAATACACAGCCTGATAGCAACAGAGTTAATAGTGAGAGTAATCTCCTGAAGGGACTCAAACTTTGCAAAAAGAACAGACACTTCTACAGACCTCTTAGATGTAGCCCGTAGCATTGGGAGGTCAGGAACCACAATGTTGTCTGTCTTGGTGTAACGTTTTCTTCCTGGTTTTGTAACCTGTTGATACTCCTTCCTGTTACTTCTGTATTTGTGAAACTTGGCAGGGTTTCTCTGAGCAGGTCTCAATTTTAAAATGCCTCTTGTCTTGTTTAAATTAAAAATGTGTTCAGGGGCTGGGGGGGATGGAAGAGGGTTGGGTGTGTTTAAACAGTCTGTGATAGTCAATTTGGCCTGTTTTAATGCTGGTCATGCAGTAATAGTGCAAGTAGATGAAGTATTTGTACTGCTGGACAGAGGGAGGTAGTAATTATATGAATTGGCACTGGTAAGACATCAGGTTTTTTTCTGTAGAAATATCCACTAATTTGGCATCACGAATTGTTTCCTCTTATTTCTAATCATAAAGGGTCTGATCTAAAATACATCAAAATTGTAGGGAAGAGTGGGTGACTTTGACTTTGCACCAGCACTACTGGCGTTAATCCAGCTTTGCTGAACTTAGAAAGGTCCCTCCGGACTCTGTGGGCTCAATCCAAGTGGTGGGCTGAGCTGCACAAGGTGAACGTGAGGTTGGAGTCTTTCTGCGTAATGACATCCATCTGTGCCCAGTGTCCCTTTCCCTTTGCAGCTGAAGGTGTAAAGGGTAGAGTGTCCAAAACTGTTCATTGCCCTACCTGTGAAAAGGGGTTGGAGCTTGCCCCTTTCCTTGCAGACATTCAGCAGTTACTAGATGTTGCTTTAGAGTATTCATCAACCCTACTACATCTTACCCCATCACTACAAACCTCACAGATCAAAGCAAAACAGTGCCAGCATATTTTGCAGCTGACTCAGCCAGGTGGCCTCAGGCCATGCCCACCTTGTCCATTAATCCTGCAACCAGTGGCTTTTGCTTATTGTGTCCGTGACGTGCATCCTGGCTTAGCAATTCCTGCGCAGGAGACCGTTTCTCAGCAAGGACTTGTAAATCCTCACACTGCTTGTATCAAACTCCACCTCTGAAGGCCATTTGTATGGGGCTTGACAAGGTGGATTTGAACCCTTTGGAAACTTCATCTCTAAGTGTGAAGCCCAGACCAGCACAAAGGAGGAACAATCAACAGGCAAGTAACACGCTGCAGAATTAACCTGGCATTGCTGAGTGTGGCACTAGGTGAGGATTCTGGCGATGAGGGAGGAGCTGGTTGAGGGTGGGCATGATGCCTGCTGTGGCTCTCCCCACCGAGACGTGCTCAAACCTCCTTACGTGAAGAACAGCCCCTGATGCTGGTAGAGAAGTGTCCTTCAACCCACACTCTCAGGCAGTGGCATGTCTCCTGAGGAACTCTCCGATGTTGATGGCTGCAGGAAGTAGAAATGTGAAGAAGTTACTGAAGATACACCAAGAATGGTGCTCCCTGTGGGCTGGTGTCTGCCAAGATCAGTGGTGGCTGGGGAGCAGAGCTTGGTTGCAAATGCCAGTGATCAGCAGCTCCTGAGAAACACAGTGGGGCTGGATAAATACTGATGGGGACCTGTGTGCGTGCAGTGCAGTCCATGCTGGATTTATTTGGGGCAGGTGCATACCCAGCTCTGACACACTTGCGGTTAGGCACAGCCTGAAGAGAAGGTGCCTCCCAAATGCAGAGCAGGCCTCCTGGCCACCCACCAAGGAAAAAAGCCTGATGTAGTGGGAGAAGACTCCTATCTCTGAACATCATATCATCCGCTTCCAGGCAGCAGAGCTGTGATCTGAGCAGGTGATGACTTGTACTAACATCTCCTTTGAGAGCCATATCCCATCTCTGGATATCTCCTTCGTTGTCTTAGCAAGACTTGTTGTACCACAGCAGTGTGGGGGAGGGCTGATGGACAAGAGCCCCCAAAATTATGATTGAGTATAAATAATAACTAATTAAATACTAGCAGTGACTATTTCATAGAGTTGCAGCTCTACCATCATTCCTTGTGTAAAGCTAACCAAATCAAGTGCCTCTTTACTTTGCCTGGACACTCCAGGAAGTACTTTGAGATCACAAAGCAGATAACTATTGCTCTGTGCCCTTTTTATTTGGGAGAAGAAAGGCAATACTATTCCTTTCCGTGTGAGAGGCAGGAATCTGACCTGCAAATGCAGCCCAAATGCAGGATTATGCTTGGCATTGTCAGTCTGTCCTTCCAGTGAAGGTTTATTTCTGGATCTTGGTCTTGTCTGCTTGTGGATGGCAATACAGAAATACTGCAACAGGGACACACTAATCTGTATCTAGAGCTCTGCTCCAGGGCCTGTCCACCAGCAAGTTTGAGGAGGCAGCCCACCAGAAGATACCAAGGCATCCATAGCCCACACAGGGACATTCCAGCTCATGCTCCAGTTTATCATCTGGTCTGGTCTCTAGGAAATTTCTTGTACCATAATGGGCAATACAGCACCTGGGACTTCCACCAAACAAGAATGTATATTATTTGGGTCCCACTGTCCTCTGGAAAGGCTTTCTGATTTGTCCTCCTTACCTACATGAGGATGATGATTGTGAAACTGGTCTTAATGGTGACTTGATTTGCTCTCCAGCTACTAGGTGGTTATCTTAGAAGGTGCTTTTTTTTTTTTTTTTTTAAATCAAATAACCTGGAGCTGGAAGCAATTGAAGTTGCTTCATAGTCTGTCCTCTGCAGATAAAAGAAGAAAACTTTTTCCCAACTGTCTTTTGATTGCTTCTTTGTCATCTCTGGGGCTTCAGAAAAGTAAGCCTTTTCCTTTCAAGGAATAACCAAGTGGACTAATTGGGCCTTATCAGTCAGTCAGGTCATATCAGTTTGTCAACTAGTTGTTGTATATCCACTCCCTGTATTATAGCTCCTTTCACTGGAGAGCAGATTGCATCCACTGCCTGCCTTGGGAAATTCCCATACCTGAAATCTAAGGGGACACACTATCGCTGCCCTTGTCCCTGTGCTGTAGTTGCTGTCTGCCTAGTGGCCATCAGGGCTCCTCCTTTCCCTGCTCCCAGTTAATTACCAAGCCTACAAACCACTTGTGTGGTTGAAAAGATGCACTATTGCTTGCTTTAGAATAGAAGGTGTTTGAGATGTCGAGAGCAAGAGCATTCTCTCTGCTTTTTAGTGTCCTGCTTCATGGGCCTCTAAAGTGGATGAGTGCAACTGAGCATCATCTGTGTCACTTGTGTGCCATTACTAGACTATATCAGTGACATCCCAGTGTTATGCAGCCCAGTGGGCAACCTTACTTAAAAAAACATTGCTAATGGGCACGATGACTATATGTAAATTTGGGATGTAATCCTTGCTGCACTTGCTGTGGCTACTGTAAGGAAAGGCAGGCCCAGAACTGGACAGCTTTGATTCCACTTGGGTCTCTCTGCGTTGCGACTAGCTCTAGGTCTTCAGGGATAGCAGACTGTAGGCACAGGGCTTGGGTGAAATCTTAAACTCTCTGAGCCTGAGCTGCCCTATTCTTGCACTTAATGAACCTTTGATGTCATTTGCATTAAGGCTGCTTACATGACGGTGTGCTCATCTAATGTGAATGAGGACTCTAGGACTTGTCTACTGAATCAGGTAATTGGTCTATCCAAGCAGTTTCCTACCTCTGGTGAAGGCCTGATATCCAGTGAGCTGGGAAAGCACAGAATTATACAAGGTAACCTGTGAACTGAACTGTGCTTCATATGTGGGAGAAGGAAGTTCATTCCTGACCTCTTGAGATGATCAGTGTATGTCTTGAAGCATGAGAGGCGATTGCCCTCATATGAGCTTGCATAACTACAAATGTTATTGGCTAAACAATTACATAGCCTCTTGAAGAGAGAAAAATCAGTTGCAGAATGTGACTCAGTGCCTTTCGTATCAGACTGTTCCAAGAAGTATAATAGTCTCTTAATTGAAGTCCTTATACCTTGATATTAAAATGCATTTCACTGGCATTGATATCAAAGAAATGTTAATGCTCCTACTTCTAATCTTTCTTGAGACATAGTAAGTATAATTTTAATGAAAATCACTGTGCATGACATTCTTATACCTGTTTAAAAAAAATTGAGAAAAAAGCAATATATTTTAAATGAATCCTCAAACACCATGTAGTCCGTGTGTTTAATACCAAAGACATTTTCTTGTGTTTCCAAGGCTGTTGCTATATTGATGTGTGACATTAATTTTCAATAAAATTTTGCATCTTGGTTTATCTTGTGACTTTTCTTTGGCTAGATGGCTTTCTCTAGACCTTTTTGACATCTGCTCACGTGATGGAATAGTTTAGTTGAAATGAGTATGGGTATGAAGAAAAATGCTTCTGTTTCCTGTTTTATTCACTTGAGCTTGATTGTCTTAATCTTGATTCTTGTGAGTATGAATGAGATAAGAATGGAGTCCTTAAGCTATATGTTAAAGTATGCATGTTTTCTATAGTGTAGGGTGCTTTGGGTTAGCTTGTGTTTGCTTGCTTGGGTTTTTTTTGGTGGGTTTTTTTTTGTTTTTGTTTGTTGTGGGGTTTTTTAATCCCCAAAGCATTTTGTAGTCTCCTAACTAGCTTTGCTGAGATCACTGTTAGTGGTGGAGAGGGCAAAGTTAGGCCCACTAGTGACCTCCTTGGAGAATCTTGTTTCATAGCAACAGGCATCCTTTTTTAAAAAAAAAAAAGTTTCTAGTCATGAGGTCTCTGAATAAAATCAGTCCTGAGCTTAAACAATGCAATTAAATCTTTTTTGGGAAGTCTTTGTTGATTTGATTTGGAATTTCACTGTGTATGTGGTGACCTCTTCACTTGCACATCATGCAGGTTTTGCCCTAAGAGACTACTCAGGTGTGTATTAATTCCAGCTGAAGCTCAGTTAGGATAGGTGCCTGAACCTGTAAAGTAGAAATATTCGTTTTGGTCCTAAATCCAGAAGCCTCTTTAGGTTAAGGGTGGTGTCAACCTGACTTGAATTTCATGGCTGGCCTCAACTTATAATTGGTGAATTGAAACCTCAGATCTGAATCATTCCCTTCACACTGAAAAGTTGGGTCTGAACTTCATGGCTCAGTTTCACTTCCCCTTGGGAGTTGCTGCCATCGTTAATATTAATTTGTGAAGCTTCTTGTGCTTTCCACTTCCTTGAGTCTATGAAGTTTGCTGGATCTTGTCCTGCATCTTCACTGCCAAAGGACAGTTCACACCCTTCTGTACCTCCTGTAATTGTGTAATTAGGTAACATTTCTTCAGGGCCTTAGATACTCTAGCCTGTTAGCATAGATGTTTTCTCCACCCAACACTGCAAGTCTTAAAAGTGCAGGAAGCTGGAGACAATGTAATTGTACGAAACTTGACCTTGAGTGCTGAAGGTTTTAATAAATTATCTAGGAATAAGCCTTTTCTTTCCTTTACACTTCACTTATTTGAAGTAATAACTATTCTGTTTGCATAGAAGGAAAGCCAGTTCCCAGGAATTGGTGTAACCAGTTATACCCAGACGAACAAGTTTCCCAGTGGGAAATAAGATGGGAATGTGCCCTTGCACATTCACCGCGGGGTCACCATGATATGGCCGAATGAGTGCCAGGCTCCGCAGAGAGCTGGGTGACCTCTACTCTGTTGGGCGAGCACAGCTTGCGAGGGTATGTTGTGTTTGGGAAGCATGCCCACTTCCCCAGCACCTTTGCCCAGTCTTGCAAACGCCCCTGGTGTCAGAGAAAGAAAAAACCGCTCTCTTGTGGCATGGCAATGCTCTGCCAATTGAGCTGTTGGGCCTGCTTTAATGATCATTTTCTGCATATCCCAAATAAGACCCCACTCCAGATGGGATGCCGCAGCCGTAACTCGATCTGGGAATTGGGCTGCTGTTCAGAAGCGGTCTGGTCTTCATGGTCCGGATCGCTTACGAGGTGGGATTGCAGCTGGGACCCTCGGTGCGGGGGAGGCGGAGGGGGAGCTTGCCAGCAAGCTTCTCTGGCCCGGTTTGTGGATATGCTGGGTGGAGTTTGGGGCTGTCTGGACTTGAGGGAGGCTAGTGCTGTTGTCGAGTGGTAATAAGAATCTGATACTCTTTGCAAGCAGCCTGCGGGGTTTGGATACAGAGTTCTCCTTAAGACCAGCAGAAGCTGTGTGTCGGCATCCCAAGCAGGTCTGACCATCTCAGTAGTGGTCCCTAAGGTGTATGGAGTCTGTCTTGAGCAAAGAGCCTCTGGCTGATACATATGCACCTCATAACAACCTGATTATATAAATAACTAGGAATTTTGGAGAAACCAAGGTGCTAAGTGTGACCCAATCTGAAAATTGTTTCTGCAGGCAGGTTTTAGGGGTAGTTAGGATGGTTTGAGATAGCTTCCTCGACTCTTGTTCTTCCAAAAAAGCCTTTGACCACAAGGAGAGCTTAACTTAAAAATACTATTTTTGAGTTTTGGCAGCTGTTTGCTGGCTTCAACTGAAAAACTTAAGTAGAAACTTTTCCTTAAGTAAAAAATTTGAACCGAAAGTGAAGCTCCCTTTGTCATATTTCACCATTTGTTTTTTAAATGCCCTGAATATCTGGGAAACTTATTTCCTGTTGACTCTCTCTCCAATGATCTTTATCTGTGATGCTCCCATGGCATCAGCGATTTCACCAGCAGTAGCTCACCACTGCCACAAACAAAAAATGTAGTCCCCTGGATGTGCTCAGCCACTGTGATTCCTGTCCTAACATCTCCTTGGTTTGCAGGACCTCCATGCAGTCGCAGTCATCCTATGGCTCCAACTCTCCACCACTCAGCAAAATGAACAGCATGAACAAGCTGCCCTCGGTCAGCCAGCTCATTAACCCTCAGCAGCGCAATGCCCTGACCCCAACCACCATCCCCGACGGCATGGGAACCAACAGTAAGAAACCCTCACGCCTTCTTCTCCTGCTCTGTGCGTGCACCCCACTAATCTAGGGAAGGAGACTTGGCATCTCCAAGTGGGAAGTGTTAGTCCTGGGAGCCTGGAGTCATTCGTGGTAGCCGGGCTGGGAACCTGCAGAGCCAAATATTGCTTGCTGCTGTGCCACGGGGCAAGTCACCTGCTTTCTCCAAGCTTCAGCATCCTGCTCTGAGCCTCACAGGGGTGAACAGAGCTTCTTCTGCAGATTTGGCTGGCTGCACTGTCATCTGTCTTTCAAGACTTGTTTCTTCCTTTCCAAGCAGAGGAGATGGCAAACTTTTTCACCTTGGTTCAATTAAGACACTTCTTAGTTTCAAAGGAAATACCTGCATCTCGCAGCTCTGTAACTTGCTTCCTCCTGGCTGCTGAAGAGTGCCCAGCAGCCCTGTAAATCCAGGATGACAGACATGGTTCTGGAGGCTGAGTTTTGTTGGGTTTGGGTGGGGTTTTTTTTGTTTTTTGGTTGTTTTGGAGGGTTTTTTGTTTTGTTTTTGTTTTGTTTTGTTTTAATTTCAAAAGCACTGGGCTCTTGCCCACACCTGTTGCTGAGCCCCTTCGGGTGCTCTTGGTGTCTCTGAAAACAAAGCTGTTTGGCTTCTGTATTGGGTTACTCCGCTGGCTCTGTCCCACTCCTCTCCTGCAGCAGGGAAAACCGAGACACCCGCGGCTTGCTTAGGTTTCTACCAAGTCCATTTGTAACGGAAGGTGACGCGGCGGCGGCGGTGCTGCCAACAGTTGGCAAGGGGAGCTGCTCCTGAAGGACTGTCTGTCATCTGGTCCTTGTGCGGTCATTGTGGCCCTGCCTGAAATTCCCTGTGAGCTCGCTCTGTGTGGGGCTTTGCAGGGGATTTAAGGCCGCTTCGGCTGCGGGTGCTGTCCCTTGGCACCATGCTGGGGGCGAAGCAGGGGTCTGGGGACGCCTGGGTAACAATGTGCTCCTCCTTCTTCTCTCCTCCAGTTCCCATGATGGGCACCCACATGGCCATGACCGGCGACATGAATGGCCTCAGCCCCACACAGGCGCTGCCTCCTCCCCTCTCCATGCCTTCAACGTCCCACTGCACCCCCCCTCCTCCGTACCCCACAGACTGCAGCATCGTCAGGTGAGCAGGAGCAGGCTGCCCGGCGCACGTTTCCCCCCCACAGGGAGCGGAGGCCTCGTGTCGGGAGCCTGAAGGGACCTGCCAGGTCCCTCGCCCCGTTCTCCTGGAGCACTGGATCCCAGTGGGTCTGGGCAGTCCCAGGGCTGGCACCCTCTGGGCACCGAGCCTCAAACCCCCACCTCTGAGCAGCTGAGAGAAACAGGGACGTTAGGACTGCAAGAAAGCCAAGGGATGCAGCATCTATTGGACTGGTGGAGCTGAGGGTGCCAGGCAGTCTTGCAAACATTTCTTTTTTCTTTTTTCTTTTTTTCCCCTTTGGCCACTCGACAAGCCTTGGCTGGGGTCAGAAGCCCCTCTGCCCTCCGTGAGGTTGAACAGGTTGAAAGATGCTGCCCATAAAGGAGGAATCCTTTACACTTAGGGAGGAATGTGCCGATTTGAAGTACTTCGTGTGCATGATGCATCTGAGCCCCAGACCCACCACCTTGCTGAAGCCCTCTATCCATGCAACAGGCTGCCACGGGCTCAGCCACCTTCTGGGTGAAGTGACCTGGCAGGAGGGTCCATGTGAGCCTTCCTGCCCCAAGGTCCAGGCTGTGTAGCACTGGCTCTTGACTAAGGCAAGGTGCTGCCACGAGGGTTGTCTGCTAGGAGCCAAGCTGAAGGACTCCCTCATTTGTTTGATGTGGCAGCGATGTGGCTTGCTGGCCTGGGATGTCTTGGAGAAGGTCAAGCCAAGGGTGAAAGCTTTGTTTCCTGTTGCTGCAGGTTGGCTGAGTGTTTGGTTTTCTGTGGTTTGGGCTGTTGCAGCCAGGGTGATCCTTTTTTCTCTCTCCTTCCTTCCTTCCTCCTCTGCAGCTTCTTAGCGAGGTTGGGCTGCTCATCCTGTGTGGATTATTTCACGACCCAGGGGCTGACCACCATCTATCAGATTGAGCATTACTCCATGGATGTAAGTAACTCCTCACCATTTCCTTTGTTTGCACTCTTGGCCCTGCTGTAGGAATGGGTCAGAAATCCAGACTCAGTATATTTTTATTTTTACATGATTAGTTTGACTTAAGGCTGTTGCACACAGAGAAGACTTATTGTGAGGTGAAGAGAGGATGGACTCAGCGCCAGCATTGTAATTGCCTTGCCTGGCACAGAGCAAGAGTGTCTCCCCCTCCCCGCCACTGTGCATTTTAGCCCCCGAAGTGGCCCCAGCCCACACTCCTGTTAATTCTGCAAGGCTTGGTTTCAGTTTACACCGCTCTGAAACACCTCACTCGCCTGCAGACAAGTAGGCTGTCCAGACGTGGTCTGCATTTCTCCCTCCCTGCTTCTGTTTTCTGGCCTTACCTAATGATCTTCCCTTGCCACTGGCATCTCAGCCCAGCTGTTTTTTCTCTTGCATGGCTTTTGCTGTAGGGTTGCTGCTTCCTCTCCTGAGCCATTGCTCTCCTCAGAGCTGGCTGTCCCGTTTTTTTGCCCTGAGACTTTGCAAGGCCGTGGTGCTCTTGCTTCCTAGTGTGGGCTGCCTTCCTTCTGCTGCTGCTCTAATTAGAAAAGCTGACCCAAATTAACCAAAGCTGGTTGCTAATTTTTTCAGAAGCTGGTATCACATTTCCTAGAGTTCAGGTAATGCTACCCTCAGGTACTGCACCAGAGATGGTGGGGCCTTGAAGTCCAAGTTCTCTAAGGTTATGTGTCTGTTCTTAAATTTTGGTTATGGTCAAGTAATTAAGACAGTTCCTACAGAGTCAGACCCAGAGCTTCGAATACTGGAGCTCGACTTGAATTCTAAAATCCTTTTGCAGGCTTTGAAATAAACACAGAAGTTTTCAAAGCTATTGAACTTTTGCAGTGCAGCATCCCCCACCATAGACAACCAGCAGATGTCCCTGAGGTTGTCTTGGAGGCCTTGCAGTCCTGTTAAACATCTAGCTTTAGGTCACCATATCTTATGCATGAATGTGTGTTTTGTGTAACTTCAAAATGGACCTTGTGTCACTAGTCCTTGCTGCCTCATGGCTACGCATGCCTGTTCAGAAGTGAACCACCACCTTCAGGATTAGTGGTCTGTCTTCTACAGTGCATCACAGCCACCTGGATTTTAGCAGCTTTGTTGGTTAATAAGCATTTGCAGCGTGGCCCAGAGGCTGCTTCTACTCCCGGAGCCCAGCTTGCCCAGGGATTGCCCTGTTAAGCCCTCCACCTTGTCTTGCAGGATCTGGTGAGCCTCAAGATCCCGGAGCAGTTCCGCCATGCCATCTGGAAGGGCATCCTGGACCACCGGCAGCTCCATGACTTCTCCTCCCCTCCCCACCTCCTGCGCACCCCCAGCGGCGCCTCTACCGTCAGCGTGGGCTCCAGTGAAACCCGGGGGGAGCGGGTCATCGACGCGGTCCGCTTCACGCTCCGGCAGACCATTTCCTTCCCGCCCCGTGACGAGTGGAACGACTTCAACTTTGACATGGATGCCCGGCGCAACAAACAGCAACGCATCAAGGAGGAAGGGGAGTGAGCTCCACGGACCCTGCTCCACCCCGCCTCGGCCACAAACTGCTCAGCCCTTCATTTGTCTTCCTTCTGCTTGGTACTGCACCCCTGGACGAAGGGCGGAAGGAGCCTTCTTGCTCACTCATGCTAGTTATGCTCTTGATGCTGTCTAGGTCATGCTCCTGGACCGCGACCTCCACCCCAGCTCCTGCAAGGGGAAGAGCTGAGCAAAGGGGGAAGGCGGGTGGTATTTCCTTGAAAGCCGTTGACCTTCTCGAGAAGGCGTTGTTCTTGTTTCATGTTTTCCTTTGGGGAGAGGGCTTCTTTTCTTGACTTTTGAATCCTCACACATCTTGTGGGCATCCTGACCTGCAAACTTGTCTCTCTCAATCAGCGATCCCGCTTTGAAAAGCAGGAAGGTTAAAATAAATTTTAAAAAATCCCCCCCCCAAAAAAGACCAAAAAACCACCCAAACCCCAACCCCAAAACCAAATGCAAAAAACCCAAGGCCACTAAACCCTGCACTGGCAGTTCATCCGAAAAATAAATGGGAATCAGTCTGCTGAACGTCGCACTTAAACAGCCTCTTCCCACGGAGCTAAGTGCTCTGTTCGTGTGTAATATTCTCCAGCGGAGACAGCACATGCACTTTGCTGGGCAGGCCAGCACTTACAGCCACCTGCAATCCACTTTTTCCTTGTCCCTCACCTTCTCTGGGAAAACCCAAACCTGCTGTCTCTTCTTGTTTTGAATTTACATTCATGTGTATGTCCCGGTTTGCTTGTTTCAGGATATAAATGCAAATACAGCCATTGGTCACTCCTGACTTCTGTCCCCCACCCAGCCTTTAGCCATCCTGTACTACTACTGACATTTAAGCTAGAAAATTAGGCTTTGCCACATACGCAGCCTGGTTAGCTTAGCGTAAGGATTTGCCTGCCTAGCCTCCAGTTGAACAGAGGACCAAATGAGAGCTGCACACTGATTTGTAGGGCTTCAGCTATCCTAAACCCAGACAATCTTTTATTTAGACCATACTAGGTTGGTTTCCTGCCAAGTAAAGTAGAACCGTCTTTAGATATATCTGTAATAGGCTGGAGCCTGTTGTGGTTTGTTGCTGGTGACTATAGACTAAGTGATGAGCAACTAGAAGTGGAGACTAAAAAAAGAAAGAAATTTCCAACTGCCTTGGAACAAGGACCAGTTCCTGGTAATATGAGTGTTGCTACTGCAAAATGTCATGTTTACATGAGAAATTGATTTTTCTGTGTTTTTTTCTTTATTGGTTCTACAGCAGCTGTGCTCTGAGGCATTTCCTCTGACTGCCAGTGATCCTGTGAACAAGTAACTGAACAGAGTGCATGTTTTCACATTTAGATTGGCCAAGGTAGTGAGACTCTAACGTATACAAAACAAACCTAAACTGAGGAGCTCGGCTCAGCACAGCTGCTTTCAAGTTGGCTTGCTCTTAACAGTAAGTCTGCCTTTTTTTGGTTGGGGAAAAATGAAAAAAGCAGCTTAAATGACTTGTCATCCTACCTTTCTCCAACCAAATAATCTTGTTTCAATGCAGTGGCTGTTTTCGGGTCCCTGCTGTGTGCCATGTATTTCATTTAAGTCAGATATTGTTAGCATCCTCCTCCATCTGTCTGTTGTGCCAGGTCTATATTGCATTCAAAGACTGCCTTTCGGTAACTGTGCAAGCCTATTTTGGATAGCTCTAAATAGTAATGCAAGATGGTTACCCTGTAAAGTGTGTGTATATAAATATTTTTTTGTATGTGTAATTTTTGTTTCCTACAGCATAACATGCCAATTTTTATTTCTTCTTGGGATACCGGGTCTGACAGAACCACAATAAAATGTTTGTTTTTCTGTTTTTTTTAATTATTATTTTTATGCAGAACGCTTACAGTAGACCTTGTAACAAATGACTCGTCACTGGACAAATATATTTGTATTTTTCATACTGAGATTCCTGTGTTACTTTGCAGTTGAGGGGGGAGGGGGCAGGTACCGAAAGCCTGTTTTATCATTTTATTTTGTAACACTTCAAAGAGCAGCGTCCTAGATTTCAAAGTATTTAACATGCTCAGTGTGAAAACTTACTATGTCTGTCTTTTTTTTCTATACGCTACAAAAGAAGCGAGTCATCCTGCTCTTGACTTGATGCAAGAATTAATTCAGTGGGGCAGTGTTAGTGTGGGGCAAGTGTTAGTGCAGGTACTTTGCAAATTCCTGGAGGTGAATTAGATTGTGCCTAATTAGGTCTCACCTCCAAGGTGTTGCATCTCCATTGTGTAATCCTTCTGAGCTGCTTCAGTATTGTACAAATATTGATGCAAAAATACAGTCATTTTAGGAACTAGGAAGCTTTTGACTGTAAAGGTTAATGCAGTTAATGCTGTGCCCAGTGTCTGGGTGCAAGAACTTCAGTATCTGCTTTTCAACTCAGCAGTGAGATGGAGCTTTTCTGCTGCATCACTAATGATTAAAATATATGCTGTGAAAACCTTCTTTCTACTGTATACCACTGTGGAGCCCACTTCTGTATAACTGGAATCTTCAAGTACGTTTGAACTGCTGTAGCTTTTACCCTCCCCTGTAGAGCTGTGATTTTTTTGTTTTGTTTTGATACATCAAAGCGTATGGGTTAATTGAGCTGAGAATCTACCAATGCTTGTAGTAATGACAGTGTTGCCTGCACCAAGATCTGTGTGTGTTTTGGAACACCTTGTTGTTGAAGTCAATGAAAATAAAAGCCAAACTGAAAATGACACTGAATTCCCAAACAGCTTTTTTTCTTGCTTGTGCGCCATCTTGGAAATGAGCAGGAGACTTTGTTGCTGCTTCCTCCTCTGAGCAGCTGGGGCTTAGTGTCACCTTTGCCCACGTGCAGTTTTCTAATCCCCATACCATCCATGGCACAAGGGTGTGTTATAAGGTGCCATCACACACCCATCTGCCTTCTTTCTGGCAGATCAAATGAGTCAGCCCATGTAAACCTCTTGCTGAACTGTGAAGTCTTCTGGCTTTTGCATCATGTGCATGGCTCTTTTTTGCCCTTTCATCAGGTTTCGTTATTTCTGAGCAGGGCACGGGGTACTGCCTGGTGTTCAACGTCCTGCTCAAACACAATGGAGCTGACACTGCTGTGTGCCCTGGTCGGGGGAAGGAACGTGTGCTTTGAGCAGGCAGGGTCAGTGCTGCCCTTTCCTTCCTCTACACTTGTGAATAGCCTTGCACAGCCATCGCCGCCATCCCCCTTGGAGCTTGAGGAGGTTTGTCCTCCTTATTTAGCTTACACCAAAGGCTTCGTGCATCACCCCATGCGTCCTCTCTCCTATCAAAGCCTTTTCCTTTTCCTCTGCATATCAATTCCTCTTCCCAGGATTTGAAAGAAGAGCAACTCAGAGCCAGCAGGGTGGCTGTCCTAAAAGTGATGGAGTGGCCTTCATCAGCCAGTGGCTTCAGTCTGTCCATGGACCACCACATTAACAGCCCAGTTCCATGAGTGGTTTCTGTGTGGGGCCCCACGTGTGTCTGTTTCTTACAGTTTTCCTGGGTTATGGTTGAGAGAGGATGCTCGGGAATGGGGACAGTCCAAAAAAAACCCCCACAAAGATCTCAAAAGAAGAAAAGGCCATGGATTCCCTTGGTAAATGGTAAATAGTTTCACATTTACCATTACGGTAGGGAAGGCCTGCCTGATTTCTTTGGTTCTGGTCACTGTTTCTTTTTCCTTTTGCCGAAGGATTAGAAAAGCAGTTGTTTCTGGATATCAATATCCAGAGGCATCAGACCCCTGCTTATGCTCTGGCAGACAGGGATTGCTTGAATGTGGTGTTAAAAACTAGTACGTTGCCCTCAAATGAGAGAAGTGCTACTACAACAGCTGCAAGAACTTGCTGTTTCAGCTGATGGACTCCTTGCCTCTAGATGAGAAAACTGGATCAGGTAAAATAAGATTTCAGTTTCCATTAACTAGGTCGGCTTGAAATACGTTTGCTGATGGTTGCAATTGCTGAATGCTGTGATCCACCGCTGGAGTAGGAACTTCTGCATTGCTTAGGTTGCAGCAAGGGTTTCAGTGCTGAGGAATCCCAAGCTGGTGCTCTCCCTTTTGCCCTCCACCCGTACTCGTTGGAATGTTGTCTTTGGATATGGGGATGCTTCATATGCAGGCATGAAGTTTTCAGGGCAGGGATCCATCACAAGCTTCCAGCTGTGTTTTGCAAGCCTGGGTGGACATCTGAAGACGTGCATGCCCTTCTATGCTGTTTTCTAAGTGTGCTGAAGCTAGAAGTCCCCTGGAATGAAACTTATCCGGACACAACAAAACTTGGCAAACATCCGAGTGGAGCCTGTGAAGGGTGTCTTGCTCATCACGTTCTTCCTGTCCTGTGTGGCTTAGCAGAAACCCCTGCCTTCCTGACAGCAAAGTGGCCACCTGCACTGCAGTGGGAGGATTGCAGGACCTGGTCTCCCACTCTGCCTCTTTGCAAGTTGTTTCTCAGTGGGAAAACCCTGTGGGCAGCCCAGCCCTAGCACCGAGCAGGAGCTTGGGCTGTTTGGCCTTCTGGTTTGCGGAGCTATGAAATGTGCAGCTTATACAAACTGCTGTGTGAAGGTTAGTGAGAGGAGCTGCACCAGGCCAGGGCTTTAGCCCTGAAAGGTCCCCTGCATATTCCTCTCTGTGGGGTGGCAGTGCATGGCCACTACCCAGACATGGAGTGTGGCCACCTGGGCATGGGCTGTGCTGATGCTGAGCCTTCACCACGCAGGTTTGGCAAACAGCCTCGTCTGGCTGCCAGGCTCGAGCTGGTGGTTTCTGGATCCTGAGATGTTTTGGCTCTCTGTGACCCGTTACAGCAGGGAATCATCTTCCTGAGCATATTGCAAAGGGTAGAGGCTAGAGTTTTGGAGTCTTATTGTTAATGTTTCATACACTGGCCATGAAGGTCAAAAAAACTGGAAGGAAGCTAAAATTCGTGCTCTGTTGGCAAGGACTGGCTGCAGCTTTCTCCCAGTTTGCTTCCCTAGGCTTAAGGAGCCAAAATTTTACTCAGAGGTATGTGGCAGTAGCCCTTTGCTACAGCTTTGCTCTTCTGATCTGGGCCCCATGGACTGGTCCCTTTTCCTTATCTGCCCATCCCCTCCCAACTGTATATACCATCCCTTCAGCACAAGGCCTTAACATCAGTGCTGCGGAAATAGGTGGGTTTGGGTTTGTGTGTGTGTGTATTTCTATTAGTAGGTGCTTTTCATTCAGTAAGGAGTTGGAGCCCCTCTGCAGCCCCCTCCGCCTGCCTGTGGATGTTGCAGGGCTGCCCATCGCAGCCATGCCCTTGCTGCTGGCTGAGTGTGGCCGTCTGCTTCCTTGGCTCAAACTGGTCTAAGGCCTTTTCGGGGTGGGGGGGAGGGGATCAGCTGGTTTTGTTAAAATGCTTTTACTTCCTTGTAAACAATTCTACAGCATCACATGTTTTGCTCTTAGGAAACATCAGCTCTGCCTTCATGAAGTGAGCCAGATGCCTGGGACCACTGGTGAGTAAAGGAAAGGCTATGGGGGGGGGGGGGCAGGAGACGCAGGATTTGGGGTGGGACAGGGGTGCTGTAGCTGCAGCCTCAGGGTACAAGCAAGCACTGAGGGGCATCTCCAGGGACAGTGCCATGACTGTGTGCCTGCAGCATTGAAGCCAAAGGCTGAAGGGTTCTAACCACACCTGAGGACGTTGCTTGTGCCCAGCATGTTTCTGCCTTGGTGGCTGCAGTCTCAGCAGTACCACGCCTCGCTCCGCTTCCACAGCAACATCAGACACAGGCCCATGGGCAGCTGGATTTCAACCTGATAGCTCTAAGCTTCAGTGTTTGGTGAGGGTCTCCATGCACCATTCCGCTGATTTTCTCACTGCCGTTGCAGTGCAGTGCCCTTTGTGTGCAGTGCCCTTTGCATGCAGTGATAACACAAGCACAGCAGCCAGTGGCTTTTTTGGCTGTGCCACTTCCCTGGACGATCGGGATGCATGCTCCAACAGGAGGTGGGTGCCTTCTGGCATGCTCAGCAATTACTCACAGGCAGCTGGGCTGATACCAACCATTACAGCATGCAAGGGAGATGCTTACATTGTCTCTCCCAACTGCCTAGGGTAGGAGATTAGGCTCCCTGCATCATCAGTGGCAAGAAAGTCCCTGGGGAGCCATTCAGAGCATATTAGCTTCCCACTCTGAATCATGCCTGGGAAGATGTGGTCTCATTATTGCCTGCATCAAGGCCAGGGGAAGACTAAGCTTGTTTGTTAATATTAAGCAGGACGGCTCTGTCCATGCAATCAGCTTTGCCAAGTTCCTAAAGCTGGGGACTGCACTGCGAGAAACGCTCTCATGGCACAGCCATGTGTAATCCAGCGGCAAGTAACTGGCTGCAGGGCTCTGCGTGTGGCAAAGAAACTGGTGCAGGGTCTGAGGAGAAAAAGGGAAAAACTGAAACAAAATAAACGGCAGAACTGGAGAAGAGATAGTGCTGTTACTCTTCTGTTTTAACTGCCAGCACTCTCGAAATTAGTGTCAGAAAAGAAAAGAAAAGAAAAGAAAAGAAAAGAAAAGAAAAGAAAAGAAAAGAAAAGAAAAGAAAAGAAAAGAAAAGAAAAGAAAAGAAAAGAAAAGAAAAAGATAAAAGAAAAGAAGAGAAAAAAGAGAAAAGAGAAGAGAAGAGAAGAGAAGAGAAGAGAAGAGAAGAGAAGAGAAGAGAAAAGAAAAGAAAAGAAAAGAAAAGAAAAGAAAAGAAAAGAAAAGAAAAGAAAAGAAAAGAAAAGAAAAGAAAAGAATACAAATCCAATCTGGCATTAAAAGAAAAAAATTAAAAATTGAGACAACGGGCGATATGGCTGCACTGAAGCCAAGGCGCGTCCGAGTATATCATCTCCCACCCGCGCTGGTTCCTCTGTCAAGGGATTTGTAATGCTGTCTTCATCAAAAAGAAAAAAGTATAAAAGTAAGGAGGGCAGCGGTGGTGCGCAGCCGAGCCGAGCCGAGCCGAGCCGAGCCGAGCCGAGCCGAGCCGAGCCGAGCCGAGCCGAGCCGAGCCGAGCCGAGCCGAACCGAGCCGAGGCGAGGCGAGGCGAGGCGGGCGGCGGCCGCGCTGCCCGGGGAGCCACTGCCCTCTAGCGGGACCCGCTGCGGGCGCGGCCCTGCTCTGGGCATCGGGGCTGCTCTGCCGCCGGCACTATGGAATAGGGGTGCAGGGACTTGCTGCAGTTCCCGGTGGCTGTGGCTGGCCTGGCGGGGCCGGGGCGGATGAAGGCTCATGGTACCCAGGCCTCCTCCTGCCGCCGTTGTGGTCCCGTGTTCCCCGCCGCAGGCAGGTGCAACCCGAATTACTGAGCCTGTGTGCCCCCCTCAGCCCCCCAAACGGCTGCTGTGCTCACAGAGCGGGCATGAGTTTTATAAAACTGCCTTTTTCAGCACCTTTCTCCTCCATACCACATGCAAGAGCTGCAGCAGCAACTCTTGTTTATTTTGCATGGATGGAATAAGCAAGCGACCTATTGGTGTTTCAGAGCAACTTTTACCATAGCTGCCTCTTGGGAAAGCTGCTGCTCTCCTGCCCTTTGCTGTGCACCCAGGGAATCCCCAGTGTTGTGCCCATGCCAACCAACACCAGCACAAATGAGAAATTCAGAAGATGAAGACCAAAACCCATCACCTGCCAAACCGGGAGAGATGACTGCTCTCACCCCAGGCAGCTCTTGGGTGGAAAAAGCCTGAAGCTGTGCCCTCGGTTGGTGAACCTCTACCCAGAGACATCTCCAGAGCCAGAGCCTACCCACCCCAGGAGGCTGGTTGGAGGCGCATTGGAGGCAAGCAGCCCTGCATGGTTACCCCGTGCTGCAACACCCTGCAGCCACAGCCAGCGTGCAGCAGCACCTCAGGCTCCCAGTGCCATGCGTGCCCTGCCTGAGGGCACGAGAGGTGCTCCACCTTTCCTCCACGCACACACACAGAGCCTTGGCTGCAAAAGTCCTCCCTGCCAGAGCGATACACATCTCTTCTTCCAGCTGAGAAAATACCACCAGGTATTTTGCAGGGAGCACACGCCGCAGCCAGGAACTCCCACAGCAGCACCTGGCTGGAGCACCCGCGGCCGGCTCCGGGCTCCCACGCTGCCGCAGCAGCCAGCTCAGCCAGTCTGGGTGGGGAGCCCGGCACCCTGCCAGGCCAACCCGCCTGCAGCACCCAGCACCCCATTGTGCACCTGCGCGGCTCTGCAGGGTGCTGTGCGCGGCGGGGGGCTCTCCCCCGGGGCTCCCCACAGGCTGTTGGCTCGAAGGCCATGAGCTGGCTCTGGCTCAGTTTGCTGGTGCATGCTCTAAAAGCTTGCCCCATTCGTTTGGCCCACATGCAGTTCTGCCCCAGGGGAGGCCAAACATGAGAGCAGCCCCCAGCACTGGGCAGGCACCCGCTGCAGTTCAGGGCTGTGTCGTGGAGAGAGGCTGCAGCTCCCAAGGAGAAGCTGGGGAGCTGGAGAGGGTGGCACCCCCCTTGGCTGGGAGGTGGGGAGGGGTATGCTGTGCTGGCAGCCATAGGCAGCGCTTGTGCGGGATCTGGGCTGCAGGGCCATGCTCTGCCCACGCAGGGTCTCTGCTCAGCACCCAGGTGCCCCCATTGCTCACCCCTACCCTGGCCTCCAGGTCCCAGCCCGGCTTTCTTGGCTGTGGTGGCCGTGGCCTGCAGGCAGACCAGAAGGAAGAGTGCCCAAACCGCTCATTTGCACACAAAGGTGTGAGCTGGGTGCTCATCCCTCAGGTGTGGACAAGCATTTGTCAGGTGTTTCTTTTCAGTTATTCAGCATTCAGTCTGAGCATTTCCAAGCACTGTCTTACTTGGCTATCTCCAGTCTTTACCTGCACTTTCCTTCCCCCCATCAGCAGCTGCAACATGAAGCTGGACAGGAGCAGGTCTGAAGGGGAAGATGTTGGAGTGGCCCCTTGGTCCCTTGGAAGGGATTTTTTGGCTCTGTCCTGGAGCAATGAACTCTGGCAAGGTGTTTTCTAGGAGAGCCTCTGATTTCCTCCAGTTTTTCCTGAGCTTCCTGAACGGCACCCCCAGGAAATCTGCTGACTTTTTCCTATTTTCTTCCTGAGGTTGTTTTTGTTTATTGGCTGGTTCTTTTTTAGTTTTGTTTTGTTTTCCTGAATCCGTCTGTAAGCCTCTGATTAATTTTGATTAATTTTGATTCAGCTTCTGATTCCTTGGAAATCACCTCTGGAGACAATGCTGAAAATTTCTACATGTGATCCATCTTCTTGGCTGCGTAGCCCTCAGTGCTGGAATAGGGTAAGAAATGTTACAACAGATCCTAGTAGTCTATAGCAGGGATGTTAGGAAACAAAATATTGCACAGTGCTGTGTGAAAAACTCTTCGATTAATTATAGGCGTGGGTGGCTACACGATTGCATCAAATTAGCCATGCACCATGGCGAAATGTGAGAGAAATGCACCGATTTCTTATTCCAAGGACACGGTCAAGCAGCCCATGCTGAACCTGGAGAGAGTTGCCAACCTGGAGGTGAACATGAGTGTTTTCATGGAGGTATTTTCCACAGAAACAAGAGGTAACGGGTCACCTCCAGCACAAGGCAAGGTACCTAGAAGGTGCTGCAGTGCCGACGTGTAAGAAGCCCAGCCCCAGAGCAGAGTCCAGCACCCTTCCCCAGGGCAGTATTTGGCCCTCTGACGGCTGATGCAGAGCTCTGCACGCTGAGCAAATACCCAGCTCTGAGCGCTGGCGCGTGTGAGCCGGTCCCCTCCCTTCTGGCGTTTAGGCTCTGGCCTGAGCCCCAAACCCACAACATCCTTTGAAAATCCTGAGCAAGGCTCCCTTTTTCTAGAGGAGCAGCCTGTGGCAGTGCCTGCCTGCCACTGAGGGTGATACCTGGAGGACACAGACCCCACTCTTTGCTCTCCCAATAGGAAAGTTTTCTTCCAGCTTTAAGTGCTATGGGTAGCAGGGCAGTTACTTCTATTATAGTTTATATTATGGCCTTTATTGGTGCTTAATTAGCGACTTGAACAGAAGGAAGCTAGCGTTTAGGAGCTATCAGCAGGCGGGATTGTGCTGTGCATTGAAGGTTAAGGGCTCATGGTAAAAACACATGCACCAAAACCACACACAAACTCGATTTGCACAACTGTAACAGCAGTGACTCAGCTTGCCGCAAAGAAGGGATGGCTGAACGTGTTCCACCTGGCCCTGAACCTTATCATTTCACCCAAGGGTAAAATATTAGCAAGTAACCATTAAAACAAGTACATTACTGTCAGGCCATGGGCAGCAGCTGTCTCAGATTATTTCAGCCTTGTCTCGGAGGTGAGAAAATTGGACATGACTGAAAGCCCTGCCAGGGACACCAGCAGCCAGCTGAAGATGGCAGGTGAGGAGGTGAAGGTGAAGGCACTCTGTGTCCCACACAGGCTGTGACCGACTGCTGTCTGGAGAAGTCTCAGGAGCACAGAAAGCTAGCTGAAATTTATTTTTAATTTTTTCCTGTTGTTTTTGTAGTGGTGCCCCCATGGCCAGGAAGCCGCACAGGGTTACTGTGGCATTTCAGGAGAGATAAAGCCCACCCAGAGAGTCTGGCTGGGAAGACATGGAGCACAAACTGCAGCACTTGACTCTTTTTCACATCTTCAGGAGGAACAGAATAGAGCCTTCCTTCTGCTCCATTTGAAGTGAAGTGATGCTGGGCCCAAGGAGCTCACTGGTTAACCTTTGCATGCCTGGTTAGGCCAGGGCATATGAAATATCGTTGAGGAGGCTCTCAGCTAGTTGAGACAGCCAAATCAAACCCAGTGAAGCTGCAGAAGAGGGTGCCCAAGATGGACATCTATACTAATATGGGCAAATTTCCTAAGCCTGGTTTTCTTCCCATTCATGCTGCTTTAGCTGGTTGTGAGCATCCCTATTGCAAACGAAAGAAGAGCAGTGCTGACCAGGGTGGACAGGCATGACAGGGAGGGAGAAGGTCTGGGTGATGCTCCCAGAGCTGGCCTGTTCCCAGGTAGCACCCTGCCCTTTTCCCCCTCGCAGGGCAGAACAGGACCACCCCTCTGGTACATTTATCCCTGTTTATGCTGAGTGTGTCTGCAGGGCAGAGCTACCTTCAGACTAGCATGGCCTGGCAGCATGGTGACTAATGACTTGCAGAGCTGCTGAGGGACCGGAAAGGAAAGAGTCCTGTTGGGTTTTCCTGAAAACTAGAAGGTATTTTGGAGAAATCAGCAGCCATGTCATCCCTTGGGAAGAGAGGAAGTGCTGGAAGTGAGATGCAGTTTGAAGGCAGCAGGGGAGACCCCAAGGCAGTGCCTGGGCTGTGCAGCACTTGGGTCTCCCCTGCGTGCTGGTGCTATGTGGTGTTCACAGCTGGGGCAAAGAGGTGCTGAGGGACGGCAGCTCTTCTGCATAGCCTGGAGCATGGGCTACCCAGCAGGAGCTTCTGACCTGGAAATTTCCTTTTGCTGCGAGGCCCATCACGAGAGCAGGAGGCATGTTTGTTATCTTTTGTCTGGTGGCGCCAGTGGTTGAGCAAGAGGAGCGGGAGGCCGGCTGCCGGCATCTGTATTCATGCCATCCAGAGCTCCCACCTAATCCTGCTGGGTGGAGGACTCAAAGGCTTGGTAACGTTCCTGGTATGGCGTACCTCACCTTTTGTTTCAGTGTAATTAGTCTGAAAGGGTAAAAAGGATGTAGCATCTTCCACCGCAAGGGGAACCACTAAAGATTCGTTACGCTCCCAGAGCAAATGCAATTTGTAGATTTGGCCTGATTCCCCCCAAGCAGCGATGCTAGTGGCTCCAGCCACCGCGATCGGTCCCAGAAGCCAAGGGGTGGGCAGGCATGCCAGCAGCTCTCAGCCACACAGACCCCTTGGTCAGGCTGCTTGCAGGGCACTGGAAGGGTGTGGGTCATAGCTGCTGGGTCAGTGCCACAGCAGATATTCCTGGTGCAGATGTTCAAGCAAACAGGGAGGAACGTGCGTGGTGCCGGCTGAGTGGGGCGGTGTGTGTGCTCATCAGCCAGGCTTTCTCACTCCCCACAGCGCCTGGGTTTGGTGCGAGTATGTTTACTTTCCCCATGGTGTCTCAGGTGGCCCCAGAGGGGTGGGCAAGCCCAAGCTGCCAGGAAAGCCTGGTGGCAGCACTGTGGGCTTGCGTCTGGCAGGGTGGACCTGGCAGTTTGCTGAGCGCAGGAGAGCACGGCACATTGGTTGCTCATGGCTGAGCTTTTGGAAGATGCATGTGAACATCCTTCTCTTCATAGCCATGAGTGAGATGGGAAAAAACCTCCTGGGCTGCTTTGCTTGCGGAGGTGCTGTGAGGGCTGGGTGAGTCACCTGGGGAAGCACAGGGCACCGCCAGGCTTGGGAGAAAGTCCATGTATACTTCGTCCCATCCCTAAGAGTCGCTGACAGGACCACGTTTTGATGTGGGGACGGTTATTCTGAAAGTGTTTGCTCAGAGCACCTCAGGGTGTCAACCGCACACAGCTCAGGGCTTTCCCTGGGGACCTTTGGTGACAAACCCCTTTCCTGCAGCTGTGTGAAATGAGGCCAGGCAACGAGGCCAGGATTTTTGGTGATCACTCCTAGACTGGCCAGGAGCTCACAGACTGCTTCATCCTCTCCCAATGCCACAGGCTGCCCGTATTAAAGGCTGCATTTTCCTTTGACCCATTGCACAGAGCAAGGAAGGATGGGCTTGCACTAGTGCTGTTTCCAGTGTGTTTGAGCCAGGGGAGAAATTAAAAAAATGCTGTGTGAGGTGGCTGAGGGCTTTGCCCACCCGGCCAGCGAGGCCGTCCCCCCGCACGCAGCTCCTCTGCTCAGAGGAGCCAGGCTGTGGCCCCGCCGCTGTAGGCAGGTGCTGTCACAGAGAAGATAGACGTGAAACTACTCAGCTCCTTCTGCCTCACCCAGGGCCAGAAGGGTTTTTTGAAAACAAAAATAAAGGGGAAAATTCAGCCTCCACCCATCCACCCAATTTGGCCGGCAAATCAAATAAAACAATCTCAGAGCTGGCACCACCAGAGCAGTGAATGCCAGCTCCCAGCCTCTCACATGAGGTGTCGAAACGAAAGGAGATGAACAAACAACCCCCAGGTGCCTGGGGGCAGGAAACTGGTTTTAAGATGCTGGTGGGTTGTTTTTTGCCAGTGCAGTGGTGGGACCCGCCCCCCGCGATCCCCCCAGGACCGGGCAGCTGCCCCCCATGATGCTTGGCCATCCCTGGGCCATGGGCACACGTTGATGGGGCTCCATGAGAAGGGCTTCATGCAGAAATGCATGTCACCACAGATGGTTTTCATGGGCATCCTGGTATGGGGTGATGCGGCCAGTGACTAACAACGTGGTGAAGGGAATGTCAGGCTTGGGCATCACCTCGGCTTGGGCATCACCAGCCGCTGCAGAGAGCCCTGCAGGGATGAGCCTGGTGCTAAGATGCCCCACAGCAGCTGGGGCCTCTGCCCTGGACAGGCACACTTGGCCCATGCGTGTCTGGTTACTGCGACTAGTATGAGGCTTTTAAAATACAGGGCTTTTGTTTCAGTGGTTTTCCAGCCAAAACTCCCCTGGTAGAGCTACGTACACTCAGAGGAGGCTCTAGGTTTGCCATGAACAAACCTTTCACAGGCGGGACAAAGCTCCTTCCAAAATTTGTCAGGGGGGTCCACATTCTCCTCTCTATGAGGGGGCTCATAAAAGAGTTTCTTCTCCACCTTTGCTACAGTCCAGTTAAAGCACTGTGAGCAGCTGGGAGGTGCCTTGCAGGGCATTCATGCTTCTTTCCAGCTTCTGCCTCATTGCAGTCAAGCCAGCCGGTTTCATTTCTTGCACTGGAGCTGCCCAAAACACATTGGTGGCAAGCGGTGGCCTCATTTCTCACTGACAAAGCAGGGACCAGCCTTTAGCCCGGCACTTTCAGCCGGCGTCGGGTGCAGACGCACTGCAAGGAAGGGGTGGTGATGCTGGGTTGCCCTGGAAGGTCAGCCACACTCCTGGCACTGCTGGCAGCAGCTGGGCCAGTCCAATGCAACGTGTTTCCCCTGAACTTGGGAGCGAAGCCACCCTAAGGCCATGGCAAAAAAGCCATGTGTGATACAAGGGGTGTTTTTCCCCGTGTGCCAAAGCCATTGGGCTCACATGCAAGGCAGTGCGGAAGCTGCTTATCAGCTCACCCCATCGCGGCAGCAGACTCATGGTGCCACTACCATCTCTGCTGTTAATCTCATTACAAATAAAGGAGGGGTAGAAGCTAAACTGAGCTCATATTAATTCCCCCTGCCCTGCCCTGCTCAACCTCAGGAAATACCTACCAGAACTGCCATTCTTATTATCCAAACCACCCCTGGAAACGATCATTAGCTGACTTGCTCCTTTGCCAAGCGTGTCCACTCGCCAGCCTTGCTTCGTTTGCCCACAGGGCCCTCACATTGCCTGCTCCTGCCACGGCACGCACTGCAGTTGCCTGCACCCGTGCTCTGCTGCCATGGCCTCGCACGGTGCCCGCTGCTGCCCAGCCGGACTGAGGTTGAACCCCGCTCCCCTGCGGCTCACCGGCACTCTGCCTTGCCCCAGAAACAAGGTGAGGGTGGCCAGGCAGCTCTCTGAGTTGCCTGTCTTGCTTTCTCAAGTTCCTGTGGTGTGCTGGACTTATTTTTGGCAGGGTTGGATGGTGGCCAGGGGGTTGGGACATGTTGATATTTATGATTTATTTTTTTTTTCTGTAACAAAGTTTTGCTAAATGAGAAGGAAATAAACTCGGTGCCAGCTTTCACCATATGTTTAAAACAAGATAAAAGCAATGCTGGGCTGGCTGTGGCATCCACTAGACCTGTGGAGACAGCAGTTTGCTGGTGCGGTGTGTGCTCTGGGGACAGACGAGTGACCCATGCACACTACGCTGTGCTCCGGGACGATATGGGGGGCCCTGCTGTTCTCAGTGGCATCTATTGCACCCGTCCATGGGCCTCCCGGCCCAAAGTGAAGGCAAGGCTGTGCCTGGGGTGAATAGTGGTGCAGGATCTGGCCTCGTGCATGGCTGCACTCTGATGGTTCTGGGGTGCTGGTGCTGGTGCTTTCGCTGGCACCAACGCACCTTATATGCTGGGTTTGGGTGCCCGCTGTGTAAATGGGGTGGTGGGAGGAGAAGCACACATATATATGCGCCCATCCACACCTGGGGAAGAGCACAACGTCGTGGGACCCGGGCAGGGTCATACCCTGATGCACAGACAAGCAGCAACATTTCCTGCAGGAAAAGGTGGCTCTTCTGGTGGGGTGTGGGTGTAGGACCAGTTGCGGAAACAAACGATATGCATGTTTCTTTCCTTTTTTAATATAGTTCTTCCCCAAAGCAGGTCTAGCCCATTTTTATCTCACTGCCAGCACTATTAGAGCCAGCTGTTTTGTTCTTTTTTTCCCCCGGGTTGGGCAAGGGTGTGGGCAGGAGGAAATAACCTTTTTTTTTTTAATGACAGGTTTTCATGGGAAGATGTTCGCCTGCCTGTGAGCGCTCAGCTTGGCTCTGCCCAAGTTTAACCAGGCGGGCTGAGCACTGCTCAGTGCAAACTCCGTCTCCTTCCTCTGCTCACATATTTCCCCTGGCCAAATTACTGCAGCTTGCAGGCAGCCAGCAGCGGTAATGCAAAGCTGACAAACCAGTCCAGGCTCTGCTCCCACCCATGACCAGCAGCAGCAGCTGCCTCCAAGGTGGGGAGACCCTTGCACAAGGACTGGCCAACTTCATGTGCAGCAGCTGGCAGGGATGGTGCCACCCAAATTGTCCATCACCAGGGCAGAGACTGAGCAGCAGGGTGGGGAGATGGCAAGAGGGATGCAGCTGCAGGGTGGGATGGAGTGGCAGCAGAAGAGGGTCTTCAGCCAGGCTGGCTGCTTGCAGGGCTTGTTGCTGGGTCTCCAAGGGTCATCAAAGCTGCTGTATTTGGGGCTGTCAGTCTAGCTGCTGGGAAATAAAGGGGAGATACAAAAGGTCCAAACACACCACGTTTTATAAGCTTATCATGCCTCAGCTTGGAATCCATGGGGATTAGTCATTATCCAGTGGAGCTGCTGGAGACTGACTTGACCACATGGCCATAAACCTCCACAGCAATATTGGTGAGGTTCAGTTGCTTAAAATTAACACCTCAAAAAGTCTTGCAGGCTAATGCCTATGGACATGCCCAGGTTTTATTAGACTCTTTAGCCATTGGACATAAAGAGCTTTAGGTATTTCAGCCTTGCCTGAGGATTCAGGAATTTGTAAATACCTGCAAGTCTTATTTTCAGGTGAGATTTCAGGGATGAGCTTTTGGCTGGAGGGAAACTTCCAGCAGCCATTTGCAGTAAGGCATTTACAGACCAAAGGGGCTCAGCCTCAGACTTTCTGCTGGCCCTGTTGCTGGTTCTTTGCTTGTACAAGGTGTTTCCCATGCCTGTACCCTCTGCACAAGGCATCAGGTGCCTTGTTGGGGTACCGTGACCCCTGCTAGCCACTGCTCCCCACACCTCGGTGCCCTCACTGCCACCAGCTCTGCACACTCTGCTGCCATATCCCTGATTGCGAAGTGCAATGAGTCATCTCCTTAATGAAGGCATCCATTTCATCTGTACTTTTTCCTGAAACATTACTGACTCCTTGTTGCTGAAGGCATGCCTGTGGCACAGACAGGGCGCCTGCAGCCCCCCGCAACCCCTAGCAGCAACTTTGTGCAAGGGGTGAGCAAACTTGGCATGGTCCCACTTGAATGTCAAAACAAAAACAAAGCCCCTTGCTAGTAAAGATCCCCTGGCATTGAGTAACAACGCGCAGGGCTTCACTTCAGAGCAACGGCTGCACCCAAGCGTGAACATACATACACACAGCCACTTCAGTTGTTGTTTTAAATACTTTTTAATTCTATTACGTTTCCTTTATGAGTTGTTTTCTTTTTTTTCTCATTGACTGTCATAAATCAACCCTGTTAATCCCACCCTGCATATATTATTAGTATTAGGAGGGGCATGGCAGAGTTAACACGGAACTAAGACATGGTTCAAGCATCTCCATCTCCAAAGCACTCCTATTGCCGGTGATAGAACTGGGGCACGTATAACAAATGGCCAAAATGTAAGTAGGTTGTCGTTCCCTTCAGTGGCCAAGCCTTGGCTAGAGGAACTCAGAGCTGGCCCGGGAGCCATGAAGCTTGCTCTGAAATGCACATCATCTTTATTCTCAGTGGTGTAACTTCAGGCACTGCCTCCTTGGGGAGCTGCTTCATGTAGGGGCTTTGGGAAGCAATTACCAGACTGGCAGGGCAAGAGGGGAATAACCAACATGAGCCAAGGTAGCAGGAAGCAAAAATGTTAGTGCACCAGGTTGTCCCTGGGGCGTATTTGACCAAGGAGGAGTCTATAATTTGGTTTTTGTTGTTAGCTTTCTTTTTCCAAGGATGCAGGTGCCCTGCGGGCAGTCTGGATGTGACCATGACAGCTCTGGCAGATACTAGGCCCCTACATCAAATCTAAGAGTTAAAATTCATGTCTTGGAGGCCAAGCCACCCTGGTGGCAACCCATCCCACTCGGATACAAGAGCCCCAAAAGCCTACATCATTGTATTTTGGTGCATGTCCCAAACAGCTCTGTCACTTGGTCCTGCAAGGCTACAGCGTGCCGATAAACTTGGCAACCACCTCTGCTGTTGCAGCAGAAATACAAATCCACTTCTGAGCTAGACTTTGCCAGAGCAGAGAGCTGGAAAAACAAACAAACAGGAAAAGAAGTGCCTTTGACTCACTGCATTCCTGTTTCCTGGCTTCAGCCTGGCACAGACCACAGGCAGGTCTCAGTGGCAGAGCAGCGTGGTGAGCAGCACGGCCCAGGCAGCCCAGAGTCTTTCCCCTTCTTGGGGATTTGGGGTTCATGCTTGCAATTGAGTCCTGAAATGTTGCATCCTTTTGAGGCTGCTCCACCATTCTCCACCAAAGCTGTTGTTTCACCAGGAGCTGGCCAGTGCCCCGCTTTGCTCCCCAGCCTGCTGCACAGCCCAGCATTGCACAGGGGCTGCGACACCCTCCTCCTGCTCTCCAAATTGCCTGAAGTGTGCCAATGGTACATAAGTTATTAGGCAGCTGGATGCAGAGCAAAGGAGATGGACAGGCAGGCAAATGCACACACACAACTTCGCTTAATCCTGTCCACACCAGTGTCTCTGACGCTCCTCCAGCACGGGGAATGTGTGCAATGTGCTCTAGGGACTGGGGCAGGAAACCTCAAAAGGAGAGACACCATCGTGAGACAAAACACATACCCCCCCTCCCCAGTCTCCCCTTCTAATACTTGGCAAAAGAAAGACAAAGACAGGCCCAGATGTTGTGTTTAGTTTATTTATTTCCCCTGGATTTAGACACAGCTCTGGCTAACCACCACAGCAGCAAACAAAAGACAACCAGCAGCAGCCCGCCCTGCCTCCCCGCAGGAGGACCTGCTGGTGGGATCCCTGCAGCCCCAGGAGGGCAGGGGCTGCACTGAGCTGCTTGGAGGGGCAGCTCTGCAGGATGCGCTCAGGCAGATGTGGCTGTTGGGGGGTGGCAGCACAAACTCACGCTGAAGGTGCAGCATGTAGGAGTCAAGCCTTGGATGCAATAGCGTGGTGCAGATGGGGGACAACACAACCTGCGTTTCAGCTCTCCAGCTGCCCTTCCCTTCTTCCCTCCAGCTTTTCCCTCTGGCTATTTTAAAAAAAGAGGGGTTAAGCACCAGTTTTCTCAAGGGAAGCATTTAAGCAAGGAAGGGGCTCTGCAGGGTAAACTGTGGGCAGTTCCTTGGGGAGCCAACACGATGAATCTTTTCAACACTCTATGAGGAAGGGAGATAGATACCCTCAAAGAAACAAGCCACACTGGTGGCTCAGAAACACTCAGAGCTTTCTCCCCTGCAGATTTGACATTGGAGGATGTGCAGCAAATGGCCCTTCCATCATTTTCTAGGTGGTAATGGTGCCCCCTTCACAGTCTGGGCATTTGTTTTTCCAGATGCACTGAGTTTCCCTTTATCTTGCCCAGGACCAGCTTTTGAGGAGGTCTCTGCAGAAGGACCATCCTTGTCTATGGCCTTTGCAGCCAGTGACTGGATGAGAAGAGGGTGCTGCTGAGCCTGGAAGATTTGGGTAGGCACAAGCTGCATGAATAAAGAGAAATGACAATTCCCTGTTGCAGATTTTAAGTCCTGGGAATGCCAAAGCTGGCAGAGGGGAGCAGAAAAGGACTGAGAAAGTGCCAATGCAGCAGGGAGCTGAGCAAAGCTGCTCAGGGATGCAAACTCCAGCCAAGATCCCTGCAGTGCTGGAGAGACAGCAGCCTTGCAGTAAATTCAACAGTAAAGATTGCTGCAACCTGCCTTTTAAGAACTGCTTTCTAGCAGCAGAAGCAGCTGTTGGGTCAAAATAAAAGCTGTTTTTATGTCTGGGATGTGGCAACTCTGTGACTTCAATGCTCGTTCTGATTGAGGTAGGGGCTGCTCTGGTCCCATGCATAGGAGTTAATTTAATGGTGGTAGAGGGATGATTTACTAGCTTAGCAGTAGTTACTGGCGTAGTAAACTCTTGTGATAAGCAACATGTACTTTCAGTGCAACACCCTCAGACTGGGTCAGACATACTCCTGAGCAAATAGATGCTACCACACTATGACCATCTGCTGCTTCTGCACTGTCAGGATGGGAGGATGCAGCCAGGACATCTGGAGTACAAAGCCGCACCGTGATCATCTAACAACATGGCACCATAGCATCACTGAGCCTTTCAGCTGCTTTCCAACATGGACCTGGAAACGATGACTTTTAACCTTGGGTTTTACCAGCAGCAGCACTGGGCTGGAAGCTCAAAGGATGCGGTGTGAAGCAGTTTCATGCATCCCAGGCCACTAGCAAGAGCAGGGACTGCACATGAGTGACAGACCCTATTTCACCAGCGTCAGCTGCAAATCAAACCCCTTCTCGTGCACAGCTCATGCCCCTGCCCAGCAGGTGATTTCTGGAAGCTCTGCTCAGAATTAATACTCAAACACCAGCTTTGCATGGCTACAGAGAGATATGCATTTTGCTAGGACCTGGGTTTTGCTTTGTTTTTTTCTGTAAAAAGCATATTTCAAATGGTGAAGGATTTTGAGATGGAAATAACTGACTTGTGCTCCAGTTGTCACCAGGGCAGCACTGCCCAGTTCTTCAGCCAGCACTTAGCAGGGGCAGGGAGACTGGTCCATTATCACACCTGAGACATTTCTCTAGCAGAGGCTAAAGAGAAGCAGCTATTTCTGGCTGAGGAAGAAAAAAAGGGGTTCTCCAAGGGGGTACAGTGGGCCTGAATAAGTCCTGAGACGTGTTGGGGAGGCACAGGGAATCCCAGAGGCGTAGGCATAGTCAATCCCAGCAGGAGATGCTGGCACAGAGATGAGGGGTCCCAGCAAGAGCTGTGCTAAACACAGACAAGGCACTCCTGAAACTCCACAATCATATTAACCTGTTAATTTATACAGTGGCTCTGTACAAAAATAGAAGGGTTCTAATAAGATTAACAATATTAAATAAATATTTAATAGAAAAAGTCTTTGGCCTAGTTCATAGCTCGTCCTTTGGGTTGATATTCATTTCACTGGGTCCTAGATGCTCCTGGTCCAACATCGCGATCACTTCATCTGCCTGGATTCGCTCCTGCAAGAGTGGAAGGGAAGAAACCGTAACAGCAGAGCTTCAGCACCTGCTCTCAGCTTCCTCAGCGTGGCTCAGCCTGCTGGGAGGACCCACAGCAAGGAGTTCATCTGAGGACCAGCAGTGTAGTTGAGAGAACAGGGGACAGCCTGAGACTTGTGCTGGGGATTTGCTGGGCAAAATTAATCAAATCACTTTGCACCTCAATACCTAATTTCCTCCTCCCTCCAGGGGCTGCAATGCTTGGGGCAGAGCTGATGTGTTACTGTTCCCATATCACACTTCACTAGCAGCCACTGCCACAGCATACCCTCCTCCTGTCCCCTCCACTTGACATGGATTTCCAGCTCCCTCGGCAGGGCTGATCTCCTTCCACACACGCACCAACCACGGAGGAATTTCAGCTAGTGCCAAAAAGCAGAGAGACAGCAAAGTGCATGTCTGAAAATAAGCTTCTTGCAAAACCTCGCAGCCCACCTGCTTCACAAGGCAAAGGCACAAGGGTTTTGTTTTAGTTTTGCTTGTTTTTTTATCTTTTGTTCTTATAGACAAAGTCTATAGTTTATTGCTATCAAAGGGAGACAGGGGCTGGTACAGCAGGCTTTTAAAACAGAATTTGGAGGTTGCCTGTTGTAAGGCACCACAGCCCAGATCTCCCAAGGCATCCAGGTGCCCGGAGGCATGGACTTCAGGCTGCCAAACCAGCTTTGAGGGCCTGGCAGCAGCCGCACAGCACTCTGGCCTCAGCTGGGGCTGCCTGTGGAGGACTTCCCCGTTCATCAGGTTATTGCCACTAGGTGTCAGGAACGGCCAGTCCAGCCCTGCGCAGAGCCCTCCCGCACCCCGCTCAGCACCCCATGGACCCAGGGTGATAGGTACCCAGGAGCATGACCGGCAGGGAAAACCATTCAGTCCCAGGGCCACCAGCTCACGTCCCTGTGGTGCAGCAGATGGGAATGCTGCTGCTGGGGGGGTGTGATGGGGGGAAGATAGATGTGCTGGGACCGGAGGCTGAAGATGGTCCAGGTTCCTCTGGGATGCTGGGTACCCCCCCAGCTCTCCTGACATCTCGATGGGGGGACTCACCAGCTCTCTGTAAAGTGGGTCCAAGGTGAACCAGAGAGCCACGGCACACCGCTGGCCTTTGGTAACCGCCTTCACCCCATGGGGGTTCTCGCCGCCTGACGAGAAGCTGATCATTCGCCCACACTTGGGCTTGATGGAGGCCTGTGGGAAAACAGGCGACAACAGGGTGGCAAGGAGGAGCATGGCTGCACACACTGGCCATTGTCTGGGCTTGTCATGGTCCAGGGCCTGAGATCTTACTGGGCATCTCTCTACGTCGCCCCAGGACCCAGTGAGCTGCTCTGGAGGAGATGCAGAGCCCTGGGCATAGCTGTAAAAACGTGTGGGGTAAATAGGGAGGTGTGAGGCTTGGTCCTGCTGTGCAGACATCACGCAGAAAGGAGATGGTGGCATGGAGTCCTTGCAAAGCCTGCAGGTGACCACCTACGGCAAAACACGGCCACAGCATAACTCCAGTGAGGTTCAGGCTAACCCTGGCACGGGCTGTGAACACCTCTTTCTCCTCTCTGCTGAGTCCCCAGCAGGTATCCTGCAGGACCTGAGGGGCAGACATGCCAACCAAATCAACCCTCTGGCACTGGTCTTTCTTAGATGCAATCTACCCTCCAGCATCTACGAGACTTCAGAGCCCCAGCATGGTGCCCAGATGCCCTGTCCAACCACGGAGGGGGTGCCCAGCCTCCCAAATGGCCCCAGGCAGAGGTAGGTGCTTGTGCCTGAGCCCCATGTCTCTCAGGGACTGATGTCCGCCACCTTGACCTGCTCTGGGCCAGGCACTGCATATGTACAGAGGCATTGCTTCGTGTTTGGCCATGAGATGGGGCGGGAGCTCAGTGGTCCTCCAGGCGGGGACGACTCTCAGCCATCCCTCTCATCTGCAGGTTTCCTGCTCGGTGCAGCCTCAGGGCAGGGCACAGAAGATCTGTGCACCACTGCCAACAGGATTTTGTATGGGCTCTTTGCAAGGTAGGAGCCACAGGCTGCCTAGGGAAGCTCAGAGCCTCAGCACAGGCTGCTGAGGAATGGTGTTTGGTTTACAGCACTGACTTACGGTCACAGTTTTGGCATCCATCTCGGTGAAAATGAACTCGCCTCCTTCGAAATCCGCGTTCATGTACAGGAGGGCACTGGGGGAGGAAGCGGAGACCCCTGTGAGAGGAGCAGTGGGGAGGGCTTGGGGCTGACCCCCCACCTCTGGGGCAGATCCTGCATTGCTCCACCGAGACGTGGGGGGGGAGGGCTGCCAGGCAGGGGAGGTCCTGCTGTGGGGCCGGTCAGGGCCACCCAAACTGCCCCCATTTTGAAGCCACAGCTGAGAACCAGCAGATCTCTCCTTGCTAGGGAACAATTCTCAAAATGTCCCCTGGGTCCCACCAGCTCCCACCCTCCTGTTCTGCACCAAAACCACTTGACAGACACAACCCTGTGGGCCACAGCTGGGATCTCCCAACCCTAAAATATCACAGAGCCATTACAGTTAAACTCTGGCCTGAAGCTTAGCCATGATGCTTGCTGCTATCAGAAACCACCTGCTGGATCTCACTTCTGCCACGGCTGGGATGTACCAGCTTTAGGTCTGTGGAGCAGGATGCCCTGCCTCGGGGAGGGTCCCCAGGTGGCCTCAGGGGGCAGCCCCCCTTTTTTCCTACCTGTAATCCCGAAAGGTGTAGGCAGGAGGCTCCTTCCAGCACTCATTGGCCTCGGGGTCCAAGAGGCAGTTGTCAGCATGGATGGGGTGGCTCAGGTCGTTCCTCCTCTCCTGCTGGCCTAGGCAGGACCATGTGGAGGAAGGGGGAAGGAGAAGGGGTGGATGAGATGGAAATGCCATGCTCTGTGGGGTCCGTCATGGTGGGGAGCCTGCCCCAACCCCACTCCGGGTGGAGTTCACAGGTGTGAGGAGGGAAGAAAAGGCTGGAGAGAAAAGGCAACTTCTGTGGACTCAGATCTGCACAGCTCTGCTTGTTCCTCACTGCAGGGAAGCGAGATGGAGAGCTGGGGTGGCGGGGGGGTGGAAAGGAGAAGGGACAGCAAGAGGAGGCAAGAGAAGAGGGAGGAGAAAAGAGGAAGAGTTGGAGACATAACAAACAAGAGACACCCCAGAAATGAGCTTCTTTGGGACAGCAGTGCCCACCCTTTGCTGCTGTGGGGACAGTGACTTTGCCCAGCCCTTGGCCACTAGTTTAAGCATCAGGCAAAACAGAGCTACTCTCAGGCTTGGGTCCCCCACTCGTAACCCCCTGTGGGGGACTGAACCCCTCCTGTCCTCCCAGCCCTGCCCCACCGCCGGCCCCCCAAGCCCTCACCGGACAGGGCGGTGCGGCACACCAGGTGGGTGTAGGAGAAGTAGAGCGTGGAGTTCAGCATGAAGTAGGACTCAACGATCCTGCGAGCCTTCTCGCTGATGTCGTAGAAGAGCCGGGCACTTTTCAGTGGGATGCGGCCCTCGTAGCCGTACTGGGCAAGAAGAAGGGGCGAGAGAGGGTTAGTGCTGTGCGCCGGCTGGGAGGAGGGCATGGGAGAGGAGGAGGAGGGAGCTGTACCTTGAGGGCTTTGAGGACGGTGGCTCCTTCAAATCTCTCGTTCGGGGTGTGGGGGGAGGTTTTGCCCCTGTAACCATCTCCAGCCAACATGATCCCCTGAAAGACACGAACACAGGTGAGCAGTGAACTGGTTCCCCGGGAGAGGGGGAGCTGCAACAGAAGCATCTGGGACCCTCTTCCCCAAATCCTCCAGGGCTGCATTCACTGGGACAGGTGAGTTGGGTGGGAAGGTGCTGCAGCTCTCCATGACCATGGTCCATTCTGAGATGCTGGAAAACAGCTACCCACCTCCCGACTGGGGATGTTCAGGTACCCTCAGTCCCTTCCCAGGCTCAGTTGATGATGAATGAGAAGGCTCAATCCAGGCTTGTGGATGAGCATCCTTTGGGGTTGTGTATAACATCGGGCAAAAAGCTATTTCTGCATGGGCTCTGTCTTGCAGCATGTTTCTAAGAACAGCCCAAGATGGAGCAGCAGCTCCTGTGCTGCAGTTATGGGTGTGTTATGAGATAAGCATCTGACTGCTCTCCATGGGCATCCTGCCATCAGTTGCAACACTCAGAGGCATGAACCCAGAGCATCTCCAGGGGCTGATCGCACATTCAGCTCTCACAAGCCGGATGTTGGGGAGAGCATCAGGCACTCAGCACAGGTGGCAGTCATGTCCCCCCCAGGGGCACTGCCTACTCACACTGGCCACCCTGTGAAGCTCTCGGCACTGCTCCTCCGAGATGACGTTATCCAGTAGTACTCGCTGAGTGCCATTCAGCTGCTGCGAGTTGTAGACAAACTTCACATCGTTGTAGAGAAGCGGACCCCCTGATGGAAAGAGAGACATGAAACGACCCTGCTGAACATGGCCTGGCCTCGTTGACGTCTTGTACTGTGGCTGAGGGCCAGATGAAGTCACCCGGGTGCGCTGCCAGGGAAAGAGCTTCACAGCAGAGAGCAGAGTTTGGCCTCACATCAGCAACAAAAGGAACAGAAGCAATGGAAACACCCGGAGATGAAAACAATTTGCTGCAAAAGCATCAGCATTTTCCACCTTCTCATTAGCTGCCTTGCAAATGCAGGGACCACAGCCTGAAAACACCAAAACCTGATGGGACACGATGGGAGACACGGACACCAGCTAACCTGGCTCTCCTGCCCAGCAGCCAACATCAACGGAGGCCATAAGTTTCCATTGCATTTGTGCTGTGGGGATCTTGCCAGCTTGGCATGCAAAGCTGCTCTCTGCAGTTGTCATCAGTGGGGCTTTTTTGTCTTTTACACACATAGAAAACCTAATGTGGTGCTGAGCTTGCAGCAAGTGTCGCTTGTTCTCCACCAAGAAGAGGGGCTAGGAGTGGGCAAGCTGGAGGACCCTGAGGACAATCCTCCTCCGCAGAGGCAAAGGAGCTGCTATGGCCGTCCCTGCCATCCCTCGCTCCCCGCCTCTGAGCTGCCTCCCTCTGCCTGCCAGAAGCCAATGGCTTGGTTGTGTTTTGGAGGTCCCAGGTAGCATTCCTGGGATGGGAATACAACTGTGGCTGGGCTTGCACACTGCTGGGCTCCCACCTGGTATGGCGTGACTGAGCCTTGCCATGTGCTGAGCAAACAGGCAAGGAGAAGAGAGAGATTAGCTCTTTACAAGAAGTTTGGATCCATCCCCATCAAATTTGCCTTATCAGAAAAACATGGCGAGGCCATTAAATCACCATCTTCTGAAGCCTCTTTTCCTCATCTCCTCAAAGAGAGAGAATGAAAGAAATGGCAACAATAAAAACCTAAACCAGATGTTTCTCCAGGAGGAAGGTGAAATGCATCTAAATTGTGGGAAAAATTATCTGTTGTCACAGAGCCGCAATAAAACAGAGGAAACAGAGCCGCAGAGCTCCTCTCACCATGTGGCACAAAGAAACTCCTCTGTTACACTGCTTTTATAATTACTACTTTTCCTGTCCATTGAGGCACATTGTTTTTGGAAGGTCTCCTTGGCCTTTGGAGGACACGTAACCCTGAGGGCAGAGCCCCACCACTAGCCCACGACTTTATTTCTGAAGCGTTAGGTTTCTTGGAAACGGAAAAGATGGGACATTCCTCATGTTCACTTTGCTGTTCTTGTTGCTCAATAATAGCATTTATTATAAATGCAGCTGGATCAGAAACAGGATTCTGAAATCCAAACTCCTGGCACGCTCCAACTCAGGGCTGAGTTTTCCAGCTTGGATGTTGCTCTTCCCCAGCCGTAGGCACATGAGGGATGAACCTGGAAGGCATCACTCACCACTTCCCCAGTTTCTTCTGTTCCTCCTGGGGAACTAGCGCGGGCTGCCCGGTGCCGTGAACACTGAACCCTTGTCCCACACCGGCAGCATGCTCCCGGCTGTCTTCCTCGCCTCCACCGACTCTAAGTACCAGCAGAGAAGGAGACTTGTTTCCCATATGTATGTTCTGTGAAAAACACCCCAAAGAAACTGGGGAATTCTTTGGACTTTGGGGAGTGAAGGAATTGGCAGAAAGGAGGAAGGGGGGACGGAGAGAAGTACAGAAGAGTACAAAATTAAAATGGACTTTTCTTTTTCTCTTTTGGCCTTTTCTCTTCTTTTTCCAAGTGAAAAGAGAGAAAGAAAGAAAGAAAGACAACAGAGAAAGGAAGCAGCTGGATGGACAAAAATCCCATTTTCTTTTTGAACAGTTTCAGTTTTCTTTGTAAACTTGAAAACAGTTCTGCAACTAAACCAGAATAAAAGCATAGAGAGAACTAAAAACAGAGAAAGACGTACTCTGGAATTATTTGGTTATAGAAGGCAAACAGGCCAACAAATATAAATCAACCAGCTCTTGGCTTAAGAAAGCTCTTCAGGATCTTCCTGTGGTATTCACCTATTTTATGTATGGTTAGAGAAGGGATAACAATACTCTGAACAAGACACTGAGCAGCTGGAGACAACTTGGACCATGGAAAGCTGTGAAAATCCCCCAAAAGAGCGATCAACCATTGCATTACAGGGAGGTTTAATTGCCTGCTGCTGTGGAGCTGGCCTGCTACAGACACAAGACACCTCCTGGCTTGAGATCCCGTTGTTTTGCAGCAAGGAGCACGCTTTGGTATTTGGCCATAATATAGTTTTTCAAAATTGTTCTGGGGGAAATCTTGTCTTTAGTAGAAGATGTTATGGTATTTTCTGTGCTTGCCGAAAATGTGCTGAAATCAGTTGAAATGTCTGCCAACAGGCCTTAAAACAAAGTGATTTGATGTAAGCCAAGACATGAAATCACAAGCCAGTCTGCAAACAGAAACGGTTGCTAATATGGTGTGATCCAGTACACTTAGCAAAGCATCAGGACGGGAGTTCCTAAAACCTGCTGTCTCCAGCATCCATCCTTCTGCAGCCTGGACAACAGAGAACATTTTAATCTTAAAAGCACGTAGGGGAAAGACTACTGTTTGTTGGTGCCACCTTCCCCACAGTGAGGAGGGCCCAGCCTCCCAGCTCTGCATCTCAGGTCTCTGCACTGAGCAGCTCAGCAGGTGGGAAAAGCAGGTCCAAGAGCAGAGCAGTGCTGGTGGGATCCATGGATCTAGAAATGCTGTGGGAGCATCAGACTTCTCTGTCTCCCAAAAACTTCAACCCCCCCAGGTAGGATTGGCCCTCATTGCTTAGCTGCCAGCCTTTGCAGTCTGCAGTCTCCAGCAATAGGGAAAAACCTTCTGATTTTGTTGAAACATCTTCATCAGACTTACCCTCCTTCAACTCTCGATCTGGTTTTGGCATGGGTTTCTTTGCCAGAGACAGCCGGGGCCCATCTTCTGGTTCACTGCTAATACTCGATGGGACACTGAGGAGCAAGAGAGAAGAGGAACATCATGACTTTGGCCACAGGTCTCCAGTTCTGGGAACTGTGCTGTTTTGCACCCTTCAGAAACCAATACATGAAAAAAACAGGAAAACTGGTATTTTGTACAAATGCCACAACTATGCAAGTAGAAGTCATCACCCTGTCCCGTGGAAAACCATGTTTTTCTGATAATGGGAACAATGTCTTCCACCAGCAAAGCACAGACACCAACAAACCTGAATAGCACCACTTGCCTCATTGACCACGTTCCCTCTAGACAACTGCTGGTTTTGAGGCACTCAGCTAAAATAAGGTGCTTGTGGGAGTGTTTGTAATGGTAAGGGGCAAAGGACCCTAATTCAACCATGATGGTGTGCTGGGGTGAATGGGCAGCACCCCCTGAGTGGCAGGCTGGTACTCCATCATGGGCACATCCCCTTCACTCTGCTGCGGGGACCGGCAAGGCTGCGGGCGCAGGCAGTGGCTCACCTGTGCTCATCCTGGCGGGCGCCGTACCTGTTCCAGTAGTTCTGTGGGAAAAGAGAGAGGTTGTGCTTCTTAATTTAATGCTCCCGCCAAAGCCAGGGAGCGAGGCTCTGCCTCGCACATGGGGACATCGTCCAGCCTTTCTGGTGTGGATCCATCCCACACAACTTTGGGCAATTGCCTGGGGTGACCAAACAGAAAATTTACCCCAAACCCAAACTGGCATCGTACAATGCGTGCAGGACACCAGTTTGCCCAGCCTTCTATGTCCCACCCCATCACCATGGAAGTGGCTGAGACACAGCCAGACACCACGTCAGGAAAGCTGGACTAGGCTGCGTCTGCTTCTCCTTCACCCTGGGAACGGCTGCCTCCCTTGCTTTGCCATCACCCTTTTCCCATAGGGAACAAACCGGGCCAAGACCCAGCTCCTGAGTCACCTACATGGGACTCGCTTTACAGGAGAGGGACCGGGGGGAAAGCTGGTCCTATAGCTGTGAACTCCTAAGGGTCCTTGCCATAGCAAACCCAGGCATTACCGGCTCCGTGTAGGTGTATCCGAGGCCGGCCGCAGCCACCTGCAAGAGGTGAGACTCCAGCTTATGGCGCCGCAGCAGCGTTTTTGCTTCCTGAAAATAAGAGGAGAAGGGGAGTAGTTGCATGAGTAGCTTTCACAAGACAGTCAATGCATGTCTGCTTGAACTGGGGTTTGCTTTTCACATAACACCGTAGACTCCTATGGGGCGAGGGATGCTTGGGTCATACCTCAGAGCAACCCTGGACCCAGGGCTGAGCTACTCACTACATTACAAAAGGGGAGGTGTTCAACAACTCATTCGGGAAGCCTGAATCTCCAAAATACATGTACATAGCTGGCAGAGAGTGCTGAGCACCTTGGAAAGCCTCTAAATATCTAGGCAAGAGGCTAACCGGAGAAACCCCCGCTGCAGAGCAGGAGGCAGGTTCCAGCTGGTGGAGCAGGGACCCTGGCTGGGCTGTGCCTCTGCTCCCCATCTGCAGAGCCCAGAGCCCAGCGGTGGGTGGGCTGCAGCATCGCAGCCTGGGACGCACTCAGGGTGCTGGGATGGGGACCACAAAGCACAGCCAGCTGGAAATCGTCCATCAAAGGGGGTTTTTTTGAATGAAAAATATGTAAACAAAACACTGGGTTTTCTCCTAGAAAACTACGTTGCAAAGCAAAACATTTTTTTACTGAAAACTTAAAAACACTGGAAACACTGAAATGTTTTTGTCAACTTCAGGTTTCTTCCTAGATTCACTTTGTGAGGAGAAACAATGATTGTTCTTGTTTTCTTTTTTAGCATTTCCCTTTTCTTTTTTAGCATTTCACCAAATTCACCTTGATTTTCCTGGAAATCAAGGAATTCCCAAGGGAATGGAAAATCCAATTCCTGTCCTCTGCTTATGGCGCAAGGGGAATGAGCCTCAGCAGGGCTGTGATGGGATGGGAGGAACTTCTCCTCGTGAGAAAGGCAGCCCCAGGGCCGCAGATAAAGGCTGCCCGGCTCGGAGAGGAAGCCTGTCCCGCTGGGTGACTGAACACAAACTGTTTGGTTGTTTGACCCCAGCCTAACCCTGTGATAGCAAAGCTACTCCCCACAGAACAGGCTGAGTGCTGAACTCCAAGCTCAGTGGCTTGAGAGTAACACTGACATCCCAGCCTCCCCTTGGGAAAATATTTCTCAGCCCTCTCTTAATGGAGGTTGCCCTCTGCTCAGTGCTTCATTGCATTCCTCCTCCGTGTCTCCTCCGGAGCACTGAACAAGGGGAGGGCTTACATTGCTGAGGCACTCAGTCATCGCCCTACCTGCCCTTGCTTGCGCTTTGCTAAGCTGAAGTCCCCATTTAAAGAAGATCCTGCCCTCCAGTTTCTCCCCCACACCAGTGACTCTGCACTTGCACCCTGACAATTAGCATCGCCAGCTAGTCCAGCATCTCCACATCTGTTTTCAAAGTGATCCCACTGTGGGAAAGCTGCCAAGCTGCTTTTATTTCCAGCTGATGCTTTTGTTAAAGCCTCCCACCGAGGGCTCTTAGGTGACGCTCACTCTCACCTTTCTGGGTTTGACGGTGTCTGGATCCATCGTGCCTTCCAAGAGGCCCTCGTAATAACCTGCATTCTCCAAGACATCTTCGTCGTCTGGGTGGAAGAGGAGGTAGGACTTGGCACACTCCAGGGCTTTTACGTAGTCACCGACTGGGAGGCAACACAACAGTTGTCAGGGGGGGCAGAGGGGGGCACAGCCCCGCTGGCGGTGCCAGGGGCTCACGCAGAGCACGGCGGGGCAGAGCCGAGGAGGGGAGCCTGCGGAGAGGGAGGCACAGCCTGAGCTCCCCGTCAGCTGAAGGATGAGCCCAACACTTTACAAGGCTCATTTGATGCAACTTTGTCTTAACTGCTCCATTTCACTGGCAGGGAAACTGAGGCACAGAGACACGACTTCTCTGTGGTCATGCACAGGTTGGGGATGGTATCCAAATTGGATCCAACTGGTTGAGCAGGATGTGGATGCTGTCTGGCAGCAAACTGCCTCTCTCATGTGCAGCATCTCTCAAGGCTCCAGAGGTTTTTACCCACTACATTAAACTTCTAATTGGGCAGAGGAATAAAAAAGCCTGTACACCACGCACGAAATGCTGCTGACTCCTCCAGCTTTCTTCCCATTGCATTGATGAATGAAGAAGCTTTAGGTTTGAGGAGCAATTTTGACCCTCCCACATTCTGCCCTTTTCAAGAAAGAGCTCTTAGCACAAGCCTGAGATAGCAGAATTCTGCCTCAATTTTCTTTTATGTAACAGAACATAATAAAATGCCATACAGGACCACACAACTGGCAATATTCTATAGCACTGCCAAGTCCTGATATTTTGCAATGTTGCCAACTCCTGCAATTTTACTGTGAATCTTAAAGTATTTGGTAATTAGCAAAAATTGGCATCTTGGGATAAGCTTGAGCTAACTTGTACATCTGTTACACATCAACTTAGGAAATGTATCAATTGGTTCAGAAAATGTGAAACATATAAATCCCCAGAACTCTAATATCAAAGGCAAATGAAAGGACCCTAAAAAAGCGTTATTTATTTAAAGAATAATAATGTTTAAGCTAAAGGTTGGGCTTTTAAAACCTGACTGATGATTGAAAACACTTTTACAAAAATACTTAACTGTGCATTTCAGTCAACCTGAAAGGAAAAGGACTTTCAAAGAGGCAATTTCCAATGTCCTTTGCTTCCTGATGCTTTCAGACCTTGCCACTGCATCACTGTAGCACATACATCATGGGGAAATATCCTGATTTCTACATGAAACAACTCAAACTTGTACAAAATGCAACAAAACTCAGCAAGCGCTATGAGGAACAGAAAGACAGCCTTTACCTCTGTAATAGGCAAACTGCAAGTAGTCGTAATGGAGGGGAAGGAAATTTTCAATGGGTGAGATACGGCCCGAACGCGTGGCGAGTTCTCGGACACAGTCGTGTTTGCAGGCCAGGACTTGCATGTAGTGATCTGCCAAGAAAAGAAGAAGATGGTCTGAACTGAGAAGGATGGTGATGGTGCTGAGACCAGGACAGACAGAGAGTAAATCTCCCCAACTGAAGGACATGCAACTCAAGCTGCTCGGGTCCAGCAGGAGACTGTGCACGTAGAGAAACAGCACAGGCTCCTTCCCAAAGCCAGTGGAGAGTTGCAGTCACATTTTTGCCCCCCTTGAGAAATGCCTTTCTCCTTCTGTCAACTGTAGAGGGAGCTTGAGCATCTCTTTTGTGTGCCTGGAGCTGCTGCTTCTGCCCAGGAAAGCCAGATGGGCGCAGGGACATGCAGGTGGCAGATAGCTCTTTAACCCCAAGAGCCAAACCAAAGGCGAGGACACCCACAAAGCAAGCGGAGATGTGAAGACAGGGTGACCACACGAAAGCCATCTCTGCACTCCCTTCCTTCAGCTCATCTTTAATCCTCTTCTTTCTGCAGCAAGAAAGCTTCCAAGGGCATGGGGAGGTTTACATAAGAGGGGTTGGTGCAGCTTCTCAAGCACAGCTGAGCAAGGCACCTGCGCCACGAGTCTGAAAGGTCTAAGGTGCAAATATTGGCAGCAAAATCCCCACGTTTGCTGCTTCTCAAAGATGAGATATCTCCCAGGGAAATGCAAGCACGTGGCAAACATCTGCCATTAGCAGATAGGTTTCTTAATTGGTGGGAGTCCACAATATAGGCATTGTATCAGCTGTACAATTTCAAAGCCAATGCTGACATCTGATTCCAGTTTGGAGCCTTTGCTGCAATGTACTTACAAATCTACTTTGCTTGCTCTGTCTCTGTACACCATTAAAAACCTTAAGAAACAAACACAAGCTTGGAAAAAACCCCACATGCTCAGCTACCAAAGTATTTCTCAGAGGTGCCAAAAAACCAGCTTGAGGAATTTGCGATGAAATCAAGTGGAAACTCGAAACAGTCCCCATTTGCTCTGGGCAGGTAGTCTGAGTAGTTATCTGATTTACCATACACATACAGGGTATTACATTAAGGAAAGCAAGCAGGAAAAGGACATAAATAATTTTGTTGTAATTTAAACCTATTTAAGCATCCTAGACCTGGAATAATCCACCACTGAGAAGTACTGCTTTTTCTTGGTACTGTCAAGGTGCCCTAGAAACAGGCTATATAGACTGGAATCAATTCACTGAAATGCATCTGTCCCTGGGGTGGAGAGGTGAGAGCGTTTCAACCCCATGCAGCAGCACAGCAAACCAGCCTGGGACTGAAAAGAGAGAAGAGTTTTGAAGAAACTCTCTTTTCTTGGTGTATTAGCATTTCCACTCCCTGCTGAAACATCTGGGGCTGAGCGCCCTTGGTCCAGGGGTAAACACTGGGTTATGCAGTCCCATAACGAACCACTCAGTTCCCTATAGGAAAGCAGCTGCACTACATAGCGTATTTCCGTCCGTGTGCCCTCACTTCTCTGTTTCTTTGGGTGCCTGAACAGCTCTGGGTTTTGGAGTTGTTATTCCCAGGCATATCTGGCCAAGCCATGCCACCGTGCTTGCAGAGACCATTTGGCTTGTTCTCACTCCCAGGTGACATGCTGGGCTGAGGACCACCACACCATGACCACGCCTGCGCTCCGCATGGTCCAGCACAGAAACACCTTGTCTGCTCATTGGGGCTGCACTCGACTTGCACAGCACGGAAACAATTTAACAGAGACTAAAACCTGTTCAATGAGCAGAAGCTTTCAGTAAGAAGGAAGGTGCGTTTCCTTTGCCACTGAAGGCTGCTCTGTTGGAGGGCTTGATATGGCCCTTGGTGTCCTGGTCATGGCTTTAAAAGCAGGCATGATCAGCTGACAGTTATACTGGTACCGAGTCAGCCCTTACAACACTCCTCATATTTTTTGCATGGGTAAATAAACCCGACAAAGGCAGCTTCCCATCTGGTATGTTGGTGGTTTCTCATCTTGGTCATTTCAATTAGATTTCCTGTCTCGACACAAACAGAATTATGCAAAACCAAAAAACAATCTGCATCTGAGTGAAGTATTTTCCACACAAGAAGCAAAACTCCAGAGCTTGATGCAACTCCAAGACCAAGAGCAGATAAATAAGATTTCTGTCACCAAACAAACCTTAATTTATTGCTCTTCTTTCCCTTACGACTAATTAAATGTACTCTCATTTCTACTGAGAACAAACCATTTTAATCCCCTCTGGCTCAGAGCCACATATGCAAATCTGAAGATTACATAGCAATGTTCAATTCTCTCCAGAGATTTCAGTGAAGATCATAATTAGGTGAGCCTCTGCTAATGACAAATCCATCCCTTTGGACAGGGAGGAAATCTATGTTCTGAGCCTTTTTGGCAACCTTCCTGGCCATCTGGAGTGTGGCCAGGAGGACTCTGCTGCTCTCTTCATATGCACCGAAAAAAACAGAGGAAAATATAAACAGGGGCCAGCAATGTCTAGATTCCAGTGAGGTATGTGAGACTGTGTACAGGGGGAAACCGAGGCAGTTTATGTTAAAGCACCTATACTTCCAGCTCTTACAGAAAGCTGCAAATGCTCTCCACATCTGGAAATGCAATTCTTCCAGCCCAGTTTCTACTCAGGACCAAAATGAGATGTTCTAGTTCCCTGTCCTCTGTATTTGCATCTTCTGGCCTTACAAGTGCCTCCTGCAGTGTTACCCACCAGCAGCGGTGATGGAAGGGAAGACACTTCAAATCCAGCCAAAGGCCCAAATTCCATAATTAAAAACATTGCAGGGCCAAGGGTGAGAACCCTCAAGACGCAAGAAGATCTCACCTGCAATAGCTTCGTAGAGGCCAGCCTTATATTCCAGGTACTCATGCTCCTCAAATTTCTGCGGTCCCTCGCACATGATCTGGCAATCTTCATCCTCGGAGTAGTACCCTTTCAGTGCGCGCTCCAGGAAGTCAATGGCCAGCTCGTACTCCTCCTTGTCGTAGTGCCTTACCCCCGCACTGTAGTCCTCCTGCAAAGTAGGCAGGCAGAAGACAAGACCGTGAGCAGGCTACGCTTCTCAGGCCACAGCATCCTGCCCTTGCCAACTGCAGGTGGTTTTCAAAAGAAGCAGGCAGGGGCAGAACGATCTCCCCTGGTACCTACCAGACATAAGTGGTTGTACCGAGCCATGTTTAATCCATCAATGGACTTTTGGACCAGTGGAACCTCATAAACCTGCCTAAATGCTCTTCTGAACATTTCTGTACTTAGGGCATCCTCAGTGCCACTGCTGGATTATGCATTATGTGAAAAAACACTCCTTTTCTCTGTTTTAACCCTCCTATCCAACAATGCTGAATGCCAAGGGAAAAGACTGCACTTGACCCAGACAGATCTGTCTTAGAATATCCATTAATTACACCAAATGGCCACTTCTCCTTCCTTGTGTCTTGTGAAATCAGAAAGTTGGGGGTGGCCCTGGCATTGGGGTTGGCCTTTCACTTTGGGGAGGTGGAAAGAGCTGTCACTCTTCTGCCTGCCACCCTGCACCCCCACCAGCACAGTTACTCATATGCATGTGCATGTACCCTGCCCAGGCTGGGGAACCCAGCTCAGAAGAAACACACATGAGCCAAGATCCGTCTGTCAGTGCCCATGGAGGCATCCATCAAAGCTGCCTGCTGGTGCGTGTTCACAGCCACAGACTTCCCCAGAGTTCCCTGAAGAGGGGGACCATGTTGGGGACGTAGACATCAAACAAACAGCAGAGCGTGCCTTGAAAAAGCAGGAGCTGGCTTGCCTTAAAGGAGAGCACTGAAAGGGAGAGTTTGTTTTGCTGTATTGCAATATGGACCTCGGCAAGAATCTCCCCATGCATAGATGATGCTCTCTTGGCCTTCTACGTCTCTTCTCTCCAGACTGCCTGACACTTAACCCAGGCACCTCTTTAGCTCAGACTCACCATGTGCTGCTTGGCCTCCCGGTCAATCAAGCTGACCTTCCCTGCCGTGGTCTTGTAGTTCTCGATGTCCTGCTGTACCTCCATGTGCTCAGGGTTTGCCATGAAGAAGGTGTGAGCTGCATTTGCTGCCTCCTCCAGCTTGTTCAGCTGTAGCAAGATAAGAAAGACCAGCTGAGTTGGTGATGTAGGACAGTGAACACAGCAGTTTATGCTGCACCCCCTGACGCTTATACCTCTGACACCCTTTTGACACCGCTGGGCTGGGCAGTGATGGGATAACCAAGGAAAACCTGAACGCAGAGGCTAAGGGAAACAGCTGAAATGAGAGGAAAGCCCAGTGCAAGGAAAATTGGAAGAGCTGGAGTTCCCGAGAGCCAGACAGGTTGCTTATCTGTCTGCAATGCGGTCTATCGGTGATGGGGTCCAGCCTCTTTTCCAGCTGCACATCCTCTGAACTCAGTTACTCCAACCCCCTGCACAGTCCCGGGTGGAGAGATGCTCTCATGAGATATGAGATGGAGAGAGGAGGGGAAAGCAGCTGCTGACACTGCTCTCTCTACAAGCCTTGGAGGCTGAGATATGTTAAGACTAAGGGCTTCTGCTTGTAAATGGGGACTTCGGACCATTTATTAAGCTCAGCTCTGTATAGTTGGAAAAGGCCAGACTCTGCCGATAGTGGCAGAGATATAAAGAGGAGTTTCATGTAACTCTTTGATGTATCTTAGTACATAAAGTTACTTTGGATTTAGAGATTCAGAACCGAGACCAGACATTAGTTTCACCCTGGAGAAAGCCTCCTAAACAAGCAGAAATACTAGTGCTAAACACACCCACAGCAGCTGCTGGGAGTGCAGGGAGCAGGACAGATGTTCAGGTGAAACATCTGCATGACCTAGCAGGAGAGAGGTCACTTCCATGGCTAATGCACTTGCTCCTGAAAGAAAGTCAACACCACTGAGTACCAGCAAGGTGCAGAGTCAGGCCCCTGGGATAAGTCTGCAGGCTGAGCAGGCTCACCCAAGCTTGTTAGCCAGGACCAGGCTAATGCTAGCCCTGGCAAGGCTGTGTCCAAGTGTTCTCCTTGATAGCGAAACCCTCACTGAGCCCCGTGCCACTGCTGCTAGGCTCCTGCTGAGGCACTGGAGACAGCGAGCTCCAGCATGTCTACACTACACTGCCGTCACGGTACGGCAGCTCACCTGAAGAAACCTGCACACTTACCCACCGGACACCCCGACTGGCAAAATGATGAGAACTGAAAAAGAGACCTGCAGAGAAGCATGAGCTTCACACCCTGTTATCCTACTCCTGGAGCACGGCAGAGAGGCCATGTGAGGTGAGGCGAGGCCATGGCTGCCCTCAAGACCCTGCTCATCCCCAGGAGACAATGATGGCTTCCTTGGGGCTCCTTTAACACTGGATGCACTTAATGAGCATCAGCTATAGCTTGCCTTTCAGCCAAGCCATGAGACACACCCAAAACCTCTTTCAGTGAGCCCCCGTGAACTGCCTAATACCCGGCATTTCTCAGGGGCTCAGAGAAGTCATAAAAACACCCATCGCCAGCCAGGCATATAGTAAGTAGTTTCATCTCTGACATATTATTATCTTTAGAGATGTGGCTGAACTGTCAATTGTCTGAGCAGCCACCTCGTCAGCAGGTTGCTTGTTACCTCTGCAGAAGTGTGCAACCATCTTTAAAATTAAAATACACATCTGATAACACATGAACTCCTGTTGAACCAAGTGGGATTGATATCTGGGTGAAATAAAGGGGCCTTCTCCTTGAGGGATTCCCCTGCATATATATATATCCTATGGCAATTTTGCATGCGTGGCTTGTGAAAGCGTTGTGGTGAAATACTAAGGGAAAAAATGTGAAGGATTTGCTCAGGCCACTCAGTTGCAGCAACAGCAAAAGTCCTTTTTTATGCCAAACATTGCTCTGAGCAGGAATAGCTAGAGTGGGGCAAGAGCAACAGCTTCGATTCAGCTGGACAAGGACAGTCCCCCTGGAAGCACCAAGCCCACACCAAATCACTCGGCTAATCTGTTCCTATTTGGAAAGTGGAGCTGTCTGCCAGCGTTAGTAAAATACTCCAGTTGTTTAACTGGCAGAATGATGCCTCCTTTCCTACTGCATGCAAAGCTTGGCAAGACTCAGGAAAATACAAGGTGAAGACATGCATTATTTTTGCAAGGTAACCTTCCCTAATGGTGCGGAGGGAGCATGTTTTGGCTGCCAAGGAAGCAGCCGGCGCCCTTTGAATCTCCACTCTCAAACACAATTTCCAAGTGGCAAATACTAAAAAAATACTGTAACAGGTTTCCTTTGGCTTTTCCTCAAAACAAGGTGGAATTAGAAAGTGCAGAAAGCTGCTGAAAACGACTTTTGCATTGAAAAAAGTAGATGATAGACAGACGACGGTGATTGGGAGCCCAGCTTAAAGGTGAGGGAAGTGGGGAAGATGCGGAGCACGGCAGGACATGAACTGAGCCTCCTGGCACACAGAGAATCCCCCAGAGAAGCGCCCAGCGCTTTCATCTGGGCTGTTTAGATTAGGACGAATGCAAACACAGTCTGCAGAGCAAACAAGGTGAGTCAAACTGTGAGTCAAACTGGTGGCAACTGGAGACATCATGGCTGTTGGAAATCACTGGCTGAGCTTGTCAGGGATGCCTGGGCGATTCTGATAGGGAGACATTGAATGGGAGCAGACACCCAAATCTACCAGGGGATTTGTGAAATAGGCACTTTTATATCAGATGAGCTGTTCCAGACACACTCTCACGTTGCTCACTGGGGCATGGAGACATTTGGAAAGCAGGTGCCCGGATACTTGAAGACCCTTTGGAGGAAAAGGCCAGTCATTGCCGCGGGGCCAGACTCACGCCAGGCAGGCGCTCTCCTAAACCCTGTCTGCTGCTCTGCTGCTCCAGCACAGCCAAAATTGCTTGTCCGGTTCCCAGAAAGGCCAGGGCAGAGCTGGCCAAAGAAGCACGCATGAATACCTCCAAAAGGAAGATGAAAGCTCCAGTGAGACGGTATCTCAGCCTGCTCCCCAGCTCTGCCCTTTGAACACCAAAGCACTGCTGTGCTGCAATGCCCACAGAGACGCAAAAAATTTGCCTTGTGTAAACTTCAGAAGTTTTTCAGGATTAGCTCTGTGCTGACAACGTATGCAGGGAAGCCAGCTTTTACTGCAAAAACAAGATCTATTCCAGTCCTTCACTTGGAGTTTTCCTAAGGACACCACTCTCCAGCATAACCCCTTGGCTTCCCAGCAGGCAAGCAAAATGACTGTAAGAATTTGTTATCCAGGACAGCACAAAAAAAACCCCAACCCCTTCAGTGTAGAAATTTATTTTTTTTTAAATAGAGACATTCCTATTCAGAAAGATACATCCTATCCTGAAAAAGCTCGCCTCAACATAATCCCATCCTGGAAAAGCTCATCACAGCTGAGCAGCATCTGATACAGGATAAAGGATCAACCAGAGCATCTCAAGATGGGAATTTTCAGGTCATGCTGAGTGTAGGTGGGACTGCCACTGCAGCTGGTAATTAGAGAGGTAGAGATGGGGCAAGAGGTTTGTTGGAGACACATGAGCTGCCGACCCGATCCAGAGGACTGCTATTAAGCCACTGTCTGAGCTGCTCCGGAGAACTGCATTCTTCCACGCCACACCACACCACAGATTTCCATTCAGAGACAGCATCCTGCCTCTGCAGACTTAAAAGGGACCAAATGCATTTCAGCCAGGGAACTGGTCCCTTGAGACGCAAGCTGCAACAGTCTGTCATGGGATGTTCTTTTTTCCTTTGGTTCTAGCTCCTTTTCAGAAAGCTGTCAAAAACTGTCACAGATCCTAGGATGGGCTTAGTTCTTCCGGGATAAAGTCCACCCCTGTGAGATAGGAAGAGTCTGATTCCTAGACACAACAGAAAATCCCTTTCCCACCCTTGAAACAAGGCTCATACTGTGTTTAATCCTGCTGGCTCTTCACAGCAGAGATGACCTTTGGATTTTGTGAAGTGGACTCAAAGCAGAACATTTCAACTCAATACTTTTCAATCTATCATGTCCCATATTTGCCTTAGAAACATTCAAGAAACACAAAGAAGCCAACAGCTGCTAAGTTTTGGGGATCTTTTAAGTGGATGCGTGTATATAAAAGCAAATTCCTAACTGGTAAGACACGTTCAGAGACTAGCACTGACATTAATTATGAAACACTCTGGGGAAACTTTTGCCAAAACACTCTGAATTCACAAGGAGCAGGATATTTTGGTGTTTAAAGGTCTGGGCTGGAACTCAGGACACCTGGACTCAGTTCCTGGCCCTGTCACAATCTCACTGTGCAGCCATTGGAAAAAACATTTTGTTTTCTTTGTGCTTGATTTTCCATTGTTTTAAACGAATAACAATAAAAATAACAGCATTTCTCCCACAGGGTAATCATTTTGTTTCTTTAGATGGCAAGCAACTCAAGGACCACAAGAATATGCAAGCATGTAACACAAGGAGATTTTGATTTTTGTACAACCATCGCTGAATGAAAATCAGCAAGGAAAAAATGACAACTGTAGAACCACAACCTTAGTATGTGCTATAAGGTCTGCTTGTTCACCTCACTGGAATGCAATCGCTGGACTATTGCTGCAGCTTTGCACCAAACCCTGTGTATTTCAGCCAGAGAGGACACACAAAATCAGAACACCAGCACTGAGAGAGCCCCGGGAACACCCTGTCCGTTTTGATCTTACCATGCCAACAGCTAGAGCCAAGAAGGGGAAAACACAACATTTAAGTGCTTCTGGGTTTTGATGCTGAAAAATTTTTTTTTTCATCATTCAAATGTTATGAGTGTTTCATTTCACAGAAAAACAGGAAAATTATTTTAAGCAGCAAAACCTCAAATTAAAGAATTTCAGCAAATTGCAAATGCTCGGTTTCATTCCCAGCTGGGACAGTGCTGGCCTGGACTTCAATAGGACTGCAACTTCCAACCTGCAGTAGTGGCTTGGATTAGGAAGGCTGTTTTAACCGGAGCATTAGACAGGACCAAACACAGGCTGGAGAAAGGACCTTGAGGGAACATCTTGAGGATCACCATACAATCCATGCCAATTCTCACGGATAACAGTTGAGAAAATCCCTTATGGAGCTTTCATGGGCTGCATGATGAAACACGTAATATAGTGTTAACAGTCCCTTAATAGTTTGTCATCATTCTTGTACCTGTCAAACTACCTATCAGTCAGTCAACTCTATGTCAAGCAATCTAATTTGTACCTGTAAGGCCACTGTGACCAACTTGCCATGGTTAGGAAATAAACCATCTCACTGGAATATGTCTAACTTGCTGTTTGATTGTATCATCACTTCAGCTGCTGCGTCCCTCAAAGAGAAAAACAGAGGATTCGCCTCATTGCTAACGCCCACCCGAAAACAACTGGGACTGCCTCAGCTCCACGTGCAGGCATGTGCTCCGAATTCGCACTTGCCCTCACTATTTGCAGATGAATTAATTCTGACCAAAGCCTCTCTGGTGCCAAGACGCTCAGCGAGCTTGCATCTTGCTGAGCATCTAGCCCCTAGCCCCTTCCCTAGGGGACACGCCACACAACAGCACCGTGGTTTTAGCTACAATGACCCTAAACTTGCAGTCCTTAAAGTTTGCTCTCTGGTGCTTGGCAGTGGGGTAACGAAAAGGAACGGGCATCATGCCAGGTCTGTGAAACGAACATTGCACAGCTTCACAACCAGCTCGTGCAGCCGGGGGCATGGTGCGCCGTACCACCACCACTTTGCTTACGTTGAACACTGACATAGTGCCATTTATGGGGGAAAGCAGCTGTAGCCAGAACTTCTACAGGTGCTCAGGTGCTCCCAGCCCACCCTACAGTTTCACAGCAAAAACAAGCATAAAAGAGGTGCAAAAATCAGAGGATTTTAGAGAGAATGTAGCCAAAGCAATATCAATTCTGACTGCCTGAGACAAGGAGTCACAGGGCATGATATAACCAAGATCTCAGACTATTATTGACAACAAGTTCCCGTTTCATTGAACATATTATCAGATAGTGGCAACTGTCATGCATTCTGTATGACTGTCGTAATCCAACCTGTTTCTATATTAAGGTATCTTCAGCACATAAGACATAGTTTGAATTAAAATGTCTTTTTCTGGGAGGGGAAGAGAAGTAAGGCTTATACCCTGGAAAATGTGTCAGATCCCTCAAAACCCCAGCGTATCTTGCCATGCCAAGACTGGACCTACCTGCACATAACCTCCATTAATTGCTGAGTGCATAAGCCTGGCATGGAGCTATTGAGAAAAAATTTCAAACCATTCAGCTGACCTAGAAACCAAAGTCTCAAACCTTCAGACAACTCCTGGTTTGCTGAACAGATATTGTTTTTTAAAACTTTTCCATAGCTCCGCTGCTGCTGTGTTGTATCAAAGGCTTAGGGCACGGGGCTCTGCAGAGGAGGGAGGCTCTGGAGTCAGTAAGCACAGATAACAAGGGAAATAAAAGGTTCAGTGTCATGAAGGATTAATCTCGTTGTGTCTATGCAGAGCTTACTGCCTGGGCGAGTAGAAGCAAGCAGCAGTGAGATGGCTATAAATAGCACGTGACCTCATCTCAACTATTTTATTATTGCAAATAGAGAAGGAAGAAATTATCCAGAGAAGTTAATCAGGAAATTTTCCCTCTGCTGATGCGATCGCACATTCCCAGAAAGATGCTTGAGCTGTCTGCAACCCACAATAGCACCCACTGACCCCTCAGAAACACTAAAATCAGAAAGCAAGGCAAGCATATGGCAGAAAAGGGCCTCAGACAAGTGTAGGGAATAGGTACCAAGTGACGAAGATGTGAAGCAGCCTTTGAGTTCATTAACACACCATCCCCTGCTCTCCAAAGAGTTTACCAGTTCCTTGTCTTCCAACTCAAGATAAATAGGGTTGGTCCCCCTCCTTGCTACTACCGTGACGAGGAGCAGTAGTGATGCCTTCCTAGAGGCTCCACATGCATCTTTTCAGAGGTCTTCTCCATTTTCAAAATGCAGACAACCTCCAATGTGCTTTGAACTGTTCCTCTCGGACCACCCCAGCGCACCTCGCTGTGTGCTCCTGCTCACCAGTCGCTCTGGTAGACCCAAACCAAAACAGAAGAAATTTGGAGAATTGGCACAGGGAAAACTTCTCATGAGAAAGGAAACTTATGAAGGATTTGGGTTTTTTTGTTATTCCAATAAGCGATTTTTCAGTACACAAACATATGTGGATTGGTAGGTACATGGTCAAAAGAGCTGACTAGACGTTGAATTAGTCTCCAGAAAGTGGCAGATACTTGGAAATTTAAAACTAAACTGAAAAAACCACTTCAGTATTCTTCATGAAACAAATTCTTTCAATTAACCAAGAGAGAAATATGAATCTCTCACTTGGGCCATGCTGGCAGTGTTTTACGTAAGCGTACACACGTATGTGCCGAGCGAACTGACTGCATCCCCCTGCCTGAAAAGGCCATTTAGCATTGAGAAAGCAAATTAGACTGAGACACTTCCTCCCTTCCCTCTCTGACATGCTCCTCTTAAACCGTTCCCAGGCAGGTAAGGATGAAGATTTTCACACGTTTCTGGCTGTGCATTATAAGCTTCAGTGCACATGTGGTGTAGCAAGTACTGCACAAGGAGCAGGGCATTACTCACAGCAAGTGACTTGCAAAACCACTTCTCAGCAGGAAGGACCCTTCCCACACAGATCTCAAACACACTGAGGCATCACAGGATTTATCCGCAGAGCAAGGTTTCCTGAACCTTCGATCTGACTGATTGTGAAAAACACTCCAAGACAGATTTTGTCCTGTGTAAACACTCAGTGCTGTCTAACATACTCTGATGACAACTAAGTTCTGTGTGAAACAGCATTTTCAACAAGGAAGAATTCCTAGAATATGCAGTGTGGGCTCTCCTGGCAAAAAACAAAACCCCTAGAACTGGGTTTTTAAAGCTTGGGCAAGAAACCCCTTGTAGATGGGATTCTTCCCTCCGTGCCCATACACGACAGCCAAGATGACAGACAGGAGCTGGCAGTACACAGATTTCAGCACACTGTACAAAAAAAATTCCCTTCTATCAGTGGATAGCTGGCCAGTTGTCCCCCTCCCTCCAGCTGCAAACACACAACCACGCTGCCAACACACGATGGCCACGCCACAGTCAGCGGTGAAAACCATCCTGCACTCTGGACCATGGGAGGGCGCTGAGCAGCTCCTCCGAAAGCCGTGCATAGCTAGAAATGGGCTCTTTCTCTATTTTTAAGGATGTTAGCATAACTTGAAGGCTAAGTAAGAGCTTCCCTTATAATTGTCCTTGGAAGAGGTGGGATGTATTCAGCCCTCAGGAATCTGTGCAGACGGTTACCCCATGAGGCTCCTATACCCCAGAGTTTTCCTCGGTCAGGTAATTAGAGACGAGCCAGTGGCCCTTGGAGATAAGTAGCACGGGAGAAGCAATACACTTAGAGACTAATGGCAACAAGCAGTGCTAGATTCTAAAAGGTGGGGGGTATAAAGCCAGCCAGGCTTTCCGGAGAGGAGGTTTTCTCATGCATGTCTTTCCTCCTGTTGTTATAGCATCCCTGTGGCAGCCCCAGTTGTTGCACACCTGGGAAAGTATCAGTCAAAGATTAGCCCGTGCATTTTAAGCTAATGAAATCGAGCAGCTGGAAACAAGCCGTACGTGACTATCCCCTCCTCACGGACCACCAGCAACAGTCCTGTGGGCCACAGCCTGTTAGACAAATAATGAGCTTTCATGTGATATACTGACTGATAATAGACAGAGAGGCAGGCGGTCCCCTGCAGAGAGCCTCAGAAATACCTGGGAGGAGAGAGGTGAATCTTGCTAACCCCGCCAGCAAGGAGCGAGGGAGCCCTTTGCCTGTGAAGGGAGGAAGGTCAAGGCTGGAATGCTTCAATCTGATTAAGGCTAAAACTGATCGCATGCTTTTAGGGAAAAAAACAGAACAAAACAAACTTGGCAGGCAGTTAAAAGGGCTGGGAGGTGCATCATGTAAGTGTGAGTCACAGGAGGAAGCAGACAGAGCACTCTCTCCAGCAGCAAAGATGCCACGGGAACATAACAATATTCTACATTTCCACAAAGTCTTCCAACCTCAGGAACCTGAAGGCATTTGATTTGGGCCAGAAACAAAGCAAACTCATCTGTGATGAAAGCACTGAAGTAATGACACAGAGATGGAATGGGGGATGCTTGGGAGAGGATCACTGGACAGTGTTTTTGCAGACAGCCTTATGGTGTCTAAGATCCCAACGCAAGTATAATCCACAACACAGAGTCATCAGCATGGAAACAAACTTAACAGTGTTTATTCTAGGGAGGATGAAGGCCAAAGCGTGCTGCAGCATGTCTCTATCAAAAGACTTCCCATCAGTAAAGGATTTCATTAAAACAATGGCGACACACAACCTCCTCTCCCAATGAGGGGATGAGAGTTACGTTCTTGAGACTGAATTAATTAAGAAATACTACACAAGCAATGGTGAATAACCTGGGGGCTCTGCATGACAGGCTGATGCCATCCATGTGCCTACAAGAATAACACAAAGCAGCTTATTCCGGCAAACTTCTGGACATCAGTACTTCTGCCTGGAAAGGATCTATGGCATTTCTCTGGTATGTTTGCAAGAATGCAGCAATGCTAGTTGGACACTGGACCCAAAATTAGCAGAACTGTCACATATTCTCTGTTTTCCAGATTCTGCGTTTTTCCTGCTTTTATGTATCTTCCCTCTCCGAGACCCATAAAGCAGCAGCTTTCTAATTCACATTAGATGTGAATTTTCTCTAGCATCCTGCCACCCGGACATTGCAACTAGTTGAGCTGCACTGGTTGATAACATCAGGCACTGGGACAGACTCCTAACCAAGCTGTCTCCATGTTGATATCTCTACAGAAATAATTACTAAAACACTTAAGAAAAACACAACAGAAAAATCTGAAACAAACAGAAAAATTCTTACAGCAGAAACTTTCCTCCCTTTCCAGGGTTTAGCAATGGCTCAGCACCTTTTAAAAGAGTCAGACATGATGAGCTGTTGAATGCCCTTCGGGAGCCAAAGTTTCCTGTGAAAATGCATATGCTTGTCTGCTGTTACTCAACATCGTCCAAAGAGCTACGCGTGCCCCTAGAAAACCGCCTTTCTGAGAGGACGCATGGATTACTCATGACCATCTTGGAGCCAGGACGCCACACTGATCTGGTGATAAAATGATACTCCTTTTTTGCAGCCCTTTTCTGATGTAAATAAGAGTTTTGTCAAATGGCTTATCTAAACCCTGTCCCAAGTCTGAAGACTGCCTCTCCCTACCTTTTCCCTGAGCAATAGAAAGGTCATCTCCTACAGAAGGTACCGACTGACCCTAACAGTGATTATGGTCAGTTTATTTTATTAACACCAGAGCGTGCGTTTGAAAAGCATAGTGCCTAGCCCTGAGGGTGGGCTGCAAACAGGACTGTGCTATCTGAGAAAGACGTGTTATCTCCCTCTGCCCTGAGCCAGCAAAGGGACAAATGGGACAAAACAAATGGGACAGCAAAGGGAGAAGCAAACAAACCTTAAATTCCAAGGAGAAAACAGACTCATAGACTATCTATGCATTGTCCCCTCACACAAAATCCTTGACAGTCTTCAAGGAAATGGGTTTAATTACCATGTTTTTTCCAGACACAATGTTTCTGGAATACCTTTTCCAGGGCTCGAGTCATAAACCAATGGATCATGACTCGCAACTGCTGAATGCTTGGAAACCCTCATGATGGTGATGGACTTTAGGGCACTGTAGACTTGATTAAATAAATCATAGATCAGCATTCCAATTCAACAAGCATTTTGCAAAGTCTAAAGAAGATCTGTAAATCAGGGGTGGGCTCTGTTCACCATGAGGGGAACTGACTGATGCCAAGGGGAAGGAAACTGAGCTTATGCCTTAGGTGACTTTGGAGAAAACTGTCATCTTTGAAAAGAAACTTCTAAGCTGATCTGATAGATTCACCACTACTGGCCCAGCATTGAGGCATTGCATTTACTTTCTGCAAGGAAGCAATGCTTGTAGAGAAAGAGAGGGAAGTGAAAAATATATCCTTAGTTCTGCAATATAATCTCAGTTGGTCTGGAAAGCAAAGGAAAGGTCTTGCAAGGGGCACTACCTGTATGGGCTGCCAAGCTAGTTCAGGCCAAAGGTTCATGCATCCCAGGAACCTTACCTGAGCAGTGGCCAGGGGTGGACACTTGTGGGGAGAGCATAAGGACATGGCAGGGTCCCTCAGTGACCTCAGGTCCACACAGTGACCCTCACACACAGGGTATCGTCAGCAAAAGCAGCAGCTTACAGGCTTCCTGAATCAGGATTTGCCTCTGGACCACTGTGCTTAAAAGCCACTGATGGACCTGTTCTCCAGGGAGCTGTGTAATCCTTTCTGGAACACATTTATACAAGCTGCAATAAATAAGGGATTTGGGAGATTTTAAGACACCAGTATATTCTTTTCACCAGAGCAGATGTGTGGCTGAGAAAGACCTACCACTAGGCTATGTTAGAGTTCTCAGACGACGTGGGGGTTGCTGCAAAATACACCTGCACACACGTTTACATGCCTGGAAGGCAAGAGCCATTGCAGCAGCACTGCAAACTTCCTCGGGTTCTTCCAACGTTCGTTACACTAAAACTCAAGCCCATCTGAGTAAAACAGGGATGGGTTTTCCCACAAAAATGCATCTTCTGAAATGAAGGAAGATGAAACAGGGCAGGGGAGGGGGCCTGCAACCCACCCTCTCATCCAGGACCCTAAAAGCACATCAGGTCTCAAGGGTGCTCTCTTGGTGGGCAGGATGAGTATGCTGACATGAAATGGACTGTGTTGATTTCACAGCTTAGCAACTGCCAGACATGTTCTCAGCAAAATCTGACCCTGCAAATTCTGGAGGAGAGGTCCTCTTTCTTAAGAGCTTCTGACTGTCGCAGCTGAGGTTGACACACAGAACGAAAGCACACTGAAGAACCCACCTTCATGCACTTCCACCTTCAGTTTATCCAGCGCTACTGAAGAAACATGTACTTCATTTGGAGAGGATGTAATTCTACCCTTGCAAATGTGACTCTTACCCTACTCCAGCTCCCCAGGCTTTGATGAGCACTGTTAATTTGAGAGAGGAATTACTGGCTTTGAGAGAAGAGTAACACCAGTCTCCGGAATGACACCTCCGACACTCAGCCTAGGGGCATGCTACAAACAGCGTCCACTGCTGCTCAGGCTCTTGGTGCAGCTCCAGCATCTCCTGTGGAGTTACACCAGGGCGAATTTGGCTCGTGCTTCAGCAAGTGAGGCCACATACCACTTGGACAATTGCCTCCATACATGACACACACCACAAGTCTCAGCTGGATTTGCTGCTTCTGAAATGAAAACACTTTGTCCGCTTTCCCCAGCCATAGCTTGGTAATCATTACTAAACACTTATCAACTAGACGGCCTTCATTTCCTGAGAGCCTGGACCTAATTACACCAGGAAACACTCTGCTTTTTCTTCCGACACTGAGAAATGTTGGTTTCTGAGCCCTCCTCCTACAAAGTCAAACTTTGCTCTGATTAGTAGAGGGGAGGGAAGGGGAAAAAATGCAGCCAAATCTCGAAAGGCAAACTGCAGTGATTATTCACAGAGATGCCCTGGCTTCACTCTACATCATTAATAATAGCAATAAAATGTCACAGCTATTCCATCTCCCCTCCCTCCCTTATTAATCTTAGCTAAGCCCTGCAAGGCCCCTGCAAAGAGGTATCATTTTCCCCAGCTTGCAGGTAAGGAGTCCGATGTCTCACAGCAAATCAGAACCAGATCCCAGGGTTGCCAGCTCCCAACACCATTCCTCGAAGGAATGAAACAAGCCCCCTCAGCTCCGTTTCTTTATCAGGACATTCGATCCAGCGGTGGGATGAAGGAGCCTTTGCCAAACGCGCTGCACACAGAGCAGCACTTTCAAATCCCTCCTTTGTGCCACGGGGCCAGCTGGGATGTTGAGTTACAATTGCCGCTTGTAACAGAGCTCAGAATATCGCCATCAAATCAAACTGTTGGTTAATTAGTGTATAAAAACCCCCCTACAAACGCACAGTAATGGAGTGATAATGTCCGTAGCACCAAATCGCAAGATCTGCTGCTGCAGCAGCATTGGTTTTACCCTGTGAGCTGCCCAGGAGCTGCTGCCCATCCCGGTGGGTGGCCAAGCAGTGGCTGTGGATACCACATCTGGTGGGAGCCACCTACAGCAAACCTGCTTGGGGAAGAAACGCAAGGAAGACTTGTGCTAATGGGTTGTGTTTCCTCTGACCAAGGTTTCCAGGCAGCCTCACTAATCCTATTATCCTGGCTTGGGAAAGAGCCTACAGAAAGGCAGAGCAGAGCTGTGGGCCCTCCCAATGCTGCAGTTTTCCCTTCGCAAGAGTTGGTGGAATGGCACGGGTGGGATGTGTCAGCTCCCAGTTTGGCCAGTGCACGTGCGGCCAAAGGGGTGACCCAGGAGAAAGTGGGCACGTATCTCTCTTTGGGAGCAATCAAGAGATATGTCCTCTGCAAAGGGCTGGTCAGCAGCACATCCCACGTTTCTGACCCTGGGTTGCTCACCTTCACCTTTCTTCTTCCTCCCAGCCAAAAGCTGGAAATAACATACGGACCTATTACCCTGGGCAAAGAGCAGTCCAGGGACTGGACTCCTGGGGACTGGCATAATCCAGAAGGGAGGCCAGAGCATCAGAGCCAGCACTTCCCACTGATTGCTCCAGCACTGGTGACCAAGCACCAAACTGGAAGCACCAAACAGCCCAAATGAAACAGAGCTGAGGGTTTTTTGTACCACCATCCTCCCTGGCCCCTCTCACAAACACATTGCCAGTGACGCAGTTTATTTGTAGTCCACACCACATAATGCACATGGCTTGGAGATTGCAAGCCTGTGCCTGTATTTCCTTGGCGTCCCTGCCTGGGCTTTCCCTGCAGATCCAGCACACCAGGGAAGTACTGCAGGCTCAGGATGCTTTGGCAAAGCACCTCTTCCCCCTGACATGTATTAAGTCCTGACCCTGCAGCTCTGCCATGCTTGTAGCAACTTCTGTGGCCCTTCAGCAATGCGGGTCTTCCCATTTCAGGCTGGCAGATGGCACTTTGGGGAGCACGGTGCTTTGCAGTGGGAAAAGAGCTCAGTCCTTGGGCAGGGAGGCTGCTGAGTCCTGACACTGTGTCCCACACAGGCTGCTGCTCAGGCACAGGGACATCTGCAACAGCTGCTTGGACTTCAGAGAGACTTGTGTTCACTGCTGGAAAAAACACGGAGATAAAATATAACGATATCTACCTCTGAGCAGATAAATGCTTAGTCTGCACAGATTCCTGTATGGGGACAGATATGGATAGAGCCAGGCTGGATGCCAGCTACAACCTGGACAAACTTAAACACATACAATGTTCATCTCCAACTTCTGACACCCTCGTGGTCCTACTTGCTGGAAACCCTGTAGAGACACACTCCTCCACAACCTTTTTCACATCAGAGGCTTAAAAGCATCCGCGGTGGTGAATGATCTTCACTGGTCTCCTATCCAAGTGCTGGCTCCTCAGTTTCTCAGCTCTCACCGGCACCAGGAAGCAACATCCTAAAGGATGCATGTGTCACTTGTAGGCACACCACAGGTGTTTATTCCATTACTGCTTGCTTTGCTGCCTGCCTGAGACGGGGAAAGCAGCTGCTTGGTGTGGCTCCAGCGAAGGATGGCAGCCCTCCGGAGAGGGAGCCCCGCCAGCAACTTTGGGATGAACAGCAGCCTGGAGCCTGTGGGGAGCCGGACATGAATATCGCGCAGCAGCGTACACGGGCGGTGGTGTCTCTCGCAGGGACGCTGGCAGGGATCCCCCCGAGCACAGGCTGTTATTACTCACAGCACCAACGTGTTCTGCGTCCCAGCTGCCGCCCCACCACTGACGTCACCCTGGCGGGCTGAGAGACGTTACCCGCTGTCTGGGGCAAAACTGCTTTCTAGTATGCAAAAAATGAGAAGCTGTCTACCCTCACTGAGGACACGGCTGAAGTCATGCTCCTGCCAGAAGCCAGTGTTTTCCAAGCACTTCAGAGGGGAGTCTGGGTTTCTGCTTTTAATTCCTGGCTCTGGTTCTGACCTACTGGGAATTCTTCTACCAGTCACTAAGCATCTCCATGATTCAGTTTCCCTGTTAAACAGGAGCACGAACCTTCTGGTCCTTGCTGCTGGGAGGCTGAATGACAGCATTTAAATACCTCGGATGACGTTTCAGGGCTTAAGACATTGCAAGATTTTTCTGTTGATCTTAAAATTATGCACTGGTCTCCTGTAAGAGCTCACTCAGTCCTTATAAGTGGCTCTTTGTCACTGTTCCCATCCACACCCTGGTTCCTCTTTGAAAGGCAAATACCATAAAAGGCTGTTTATAGAGACTGAGATCTCGAAAGGAGAAGTCAAATAGGGTCAGGCTCACTACAGCTTTGCTGCCCTGAGCTGCGGCCAGGGAGGGGTGGCTTCCTGCTCCCCCCCGCGAGCCACGGGAACAGCAGCCCGTCTGTCCAAGGAGCCTCCAACGTGGGTGGGTGTCTCCTGCCCCTTCGCAAAGAACTGTTTCATCTCCAGTGGAAATAGCTAAGATGGAAAAGGCAGAGAGTAAGAGAATTAGGAAAATAGCAAGCGTCCCTTATCAATCACCCTTGGATAGTGAGGGTTTTATGTGCACAAAGACTTTGCTTAAATTCTTTTTCGCATTTATCCACAAGAAAGAAGAAAAAAATCTGGTGGGTGAGGAAATTGCTAGATGTTGATTCATCCTTGCTTTCTGCAAATGTTTCCATTTTGTTGAAAACCCAATTTGCAAACCCAGGAACCCTCAAAAAAGAATTTATTTTTTTTTTAGAAAATAAAACCTGCAAGCAGCTCCAATGACAGCACATGATGTGGATGAAAGCAGAGGAACTCTGCCATCTAGCAGACTTCATGCTGCTAACTTTTCCCAGGCCTGGAGCAGCAGAACCGAATCAGTTGTTCTCTCACTGTCTGGTACCAAGCCTGGGTTTTCCCTGGCACAGAGAAGAGAATGCTTAAAGAAACAGATATCTCAATGCAGGTATTTTTAAAAGAAAATATGGCTAACTGTATTAACAAACCTTATTGGTAAGGATCCTAATCATCATCTGGTTCACAAAGGTCCTTTAACTTGCTTAAAGATGATCCAGGGCCACAGCTGAGAGGGGCAGAGGATGAAAAAGAAGCCACAGAAGGCAGTGAGGTAGCCAGGACGTAATGACATCCCGTGGGACTCACCCCAAACACCTGAGCAGAAACCACGAGTCCTGAGAAATCCCATCACATCTAGTGAGAAGGATCTGCATTTTGCATCTCAGTCCAAAGACAGCATCTCTGGTACAGCAGCCCCTTAGAAACAGCTCAAGGGTTATTCCAGTATTAACTTTAAAAAGGCATCACTTAGGAAATCATCTGTAACTTCATATCTCATCTCTCATAAGACCCAAAGCACGCTTGCTCAGCCTGAGTAATCTGCAAAACCTAGAGCCGAACCAGTAGCTGTGGCCCCGCACACCACCATGCGCCGCTAACAACATCTCAGAGCATCCCTTGCTGCAGAGTGCAGGAGCTGCACTGCTTTCCAACATTTCTGTTCTAAGCATAAATTTACAGCCAGCTATTGATGGATTAAATATGAGAAGGGAGACCAAGTCACAAGTCTATTTTCTCATTTACTCACTTAGCCTCCTGGCATGTGCACCTATTGCATTTAATTTTGTTTTTGTTTTTAAAAAGAATCACTTTGGACTTACTTCCACAAAGTTCTTCAGCTTGATTTAGTGCACAACAGCTGTTCCTTTCAAGAAGCTGTTGGAAAAACATTCATCTGCTCCCAGCCCAGACTACTGTTAAAAAAGCAGAGCATACTTCTAAAATTAAAAAAAAAAAAAAAAGAAATGAAGATGCTTTAAAAAGTACAAATATGAAGAACTTTTGACAAATGTGTTTTGGTCATTGCTGAGGCTAATTCAAAACATAAATCATCGCAGGTGTAACTTCATTGGAAACACGCGGCTTTCAATCCAAAATAAATCTGGGCCACAGAATAAAATCCACACAACCTAAATGGTGACTTGGTTGGCAAACAGAGGCATGGGCAGACTTGCATAGCTAGCACCAGTATTACATTCAGCCCTCTGGGTTATTATTTGCAGATGCTTCCTATGACAACAGCACCCCTTCCTCTCGCTCCTGGGGAGCGCTTCCCCGGCGCAGGATGCTCCTGAGCCTCTCCCCACGTGGGGAAGCGCGGCTCACCAAGCTGAAGCCGCTCCGCAAGTCCATGCAGCGGGGAACAGGGCACAGATCTCTCAGTTGCACTGCAAAGCCCAGCAAAGCGTGGCACGGCAGGGCTCAGCCCGGAGCCCGTTTTGGGACCCAGGGCCATACCCGCAAGCCCTCGAAGTCTAGCACAGCGGGCTCAGCTCATGCTGCCGGGCTGTGGCACAGGCGCACGCAGCAGAAACATCCCGGGAATGATGCAAATATAAAAAAAAAAAATGGTTTCCAGTGACAGCAGCAGAAAGCTCTCTGGCTGCCAGACCACAAACAAGCTGGAGACGTTTCCCTCCCTCATCCTACTTGACATGAGACCTGAGCCAAGCTCCTTCTTCAGCAGCTCTCCAATGGGTTTAGCACGAGACCATCCATCTGTCTGATTCCCGGTTGCACATAGTCCTGTCCTTGCACTGGCAAGGTGAAAAAGCCCAGATTTAAGGGGCACTGGCAGCAGCAAAAGCACTGTCTTGTGATGAGTCAGGAGGGATAACAGTGACCTCTGATTTTCCAGCAACCCCGGGCTGGATTTTACACAAGACCAACAACAGCTGCAGCAGCTATAACTCCTCTGGGAAAAACAGAGATGCTTTGAGTGAAGCACCAGGAAGGGCCAGAGCCCCAGCTGAGCTTCTCAATAGCCTGCGCATCTCAGTTTGCCTGGGCGCGTGGGCAGGACAGGGTGGGCTTCTCACTGTAGCTCGAGATTCAAACTCTCCTTCAGGCGTGGGCTGAGGGCTGCCCACCGTGCCCGCACGCCTCAAACCAGGGCTGCAAGGCAATTGCTGTGTCTCACTCCCCATGCCGTATCATGCACTTTTCTCTTGTGACCAACAGGTCAGCTGGCCTGCAAGCACTCCTGGTCCCAGGCTATGCAGGGGAAGAGGTCAGACTTACATGCCCATTAATTGCACAGAAGAATAGTCCTCTTCATCAGCCCTCCCATAGAAAGGTTGTTACTTACGTATCTGACGACAGTGGCCCAAAGAGCCAGCTCAGAGCAGGACCCTCTGTGCCAGCTGGCCAGTGCAGCCCCAAACACATACAAGAAGGTGGGTAACTCCTTCTCCCATGCTCAAGTCAACTGAAGGCTTTAAGAAGCCCTCAACCCGGAGATCTCATGAACGAGGTTAAGGGAAGGCACCAGAGACCAAGTCTGGAAGAGGAGGACAGTGAGGACGAGAGGGATACAATAAAGCTTAGCTTTTGGAAAGCAGATGGGCCCAAATCATGCAAGAAGGCTTTACGATCCCTCAAGCAGGAAATAAGTGATGACACACTGTCATGTTGCTGTGTCAACAGCTGACACATCGCAGCAGTATAATTTCACGGACTCCCACATTATTTTAAAAACTCTCTTCGAAATTGCACAGCTAGGGCAGAGAAGCCTCAAGCCTTGCAGAGCAATGGCTCTGCAGAAGACCCACTGCTGTGGGAGACCTCAGTCCCTCAGGAACCAGCTTGCGCAGAGGAGCCGCAGCCAGCCCTGCCATCCACAGAAGGCATCTGGGGCTCACCACAGATGGCTGCTGATACAAGACCAAAGCAGCAGCCTCCCTTCCCTTTCCCCCTCCAAGAAAACAGTATTCTGACCCAAAATGTGTTCAAAGGGTTCATTGTTGTCTGGCTGGCACATGCAATGCTTGAAGCTAGCCTGGAAGTCCTCAAGGTTGTGGACAAAGTTCTGCATGCCTCAAGAAGGCTACAGCACTTCTGAGAGTCTCCTTTATCCTTAAGAGGGGCCTTTTGTTTGCTTTTAACATTATGCACCAGAAACAAAACACTCCTCCCTCCTGCTGCTCTCCCTCTCTTTCTTATCAGAAGCAGCCACTTGTATTTTCACCGACGGAATTGCCCAGCTGTTTTTATAGGGGTCTGTATATTTACTTTTTCTGCTTTTTTTCAGCAGTGGGATGCAGGAGCCAAATCCTTGAGGACTGGCCCACAGGGTCCTGCCATGCTGGAAACCAGGAGGGATATCTCCAGGAAGCCTTGGATTTCATTGCGCTGCCAACTGGCACTGCGTTTCTGCTCCCAGCAGTGGGTTCGGCACAAGGCGCATACTCAGATATCAGCAGAAAGAACAAAACCCAAGTTCTCTACGAGCGTCATGGAAAGGCTACCCCTATTCACCACAAATTCTGCAAAACCCATTCAATCCCTAAGGAACAGCTTTGTTTACAAACCAATTTTGTTTGCCGGCCCATGATGTTAGAGACAGCCTCTGCGTAGATGCGTCTCCCACGTGGTTTTGCTTTTCGGAGTGATCCTGCCTTTGGGAGAAGTTTGCCGGAGTTACCAAGTGAGCACACACAACCCTCTCCCTTGAAAGCAACACATTAGGAAAAGGTCTGGGCTCATACATCAGAGCAGGCATTTTTGCTCGTTAACCTATTCGTTTACTCACACCAGCAAAGCCTCCCCCCTGCTCCAGGTCAGTGCCTCCATCCCCTGCAGCAAGCAGGTGCACACAGGCATCCCCAGCAGCCCTGCTCCGAATGAGCCGCAGCACTGCCGGCCAAAGTGGGAGGCAGGATCCCGGGCCACGGCCGTGACTCACTCTCCTGGCCCTGCCAAAGAAGTAGTTTTGGAGCGAGGAAGCGACAGGGAGACTTAAATTAGAAAGCTGGTGAAACAAAACGCAAGAAAATCCTCCTCAGCTCTCCTTGCTTGGGTCCAGCAGGGAAAAAGGGGAAAGGGTGTGCAAAGCATGAGAGGTGTCAGAGCATGGCATGGTGCTGCGCCAACACAGAGACGGGCTCTGGCCAAGCAACCTTTTCTCCTACACGAGTGAAACACCCTTTTCAGCACTTCACCACCTGCTCTAGTGGAGCAATGACCATGTCCATGCGGCCATTTGGCACACAGCATGCAAGCCAATGCACTGTACGGGCATGTCAACACGCTCTATAGGGTGCTGCCAACCACGCTGGTGCTGGGCGGGTTTCCCTCACGACCCTCTGCCATAGAACATTGGAAGAAGTAAAACACGCCCCAAATATTTGCCCCACCATTACATATAAGGCTGAATGTTTCTAAGTCCACATACAGGTGCAGGAAAGCATCAAGACTTAGAACCACTGCAGTCAATGGCAAGTCTCCTAACGCTAAAGGGGCTCAAAATACAACCACAGATAAAGCAGCCCAAAAAACAGGTGCTCCAGGTTTGCCTATCACTTCAAAGCCACTCCCCAAGCCTTCTCTCAATTTGGCAGATTAAATCCAGCTCTTTCTTACATACTGACTACATAGCTAGCTGCTGTGCTAGCTGGGCTGGCAGTCCCACAGCAGCACAGACACGGGTGCACAGAAGCAGACAAGGCAGTGCTCAGCTGGCGGCTCTGCTCCCCTTCAGCTCACACTTCTCCCTTCTTTGCCGTGGGGACCCTCCCAAGAAAGACACGGCCACCTCTGAGCATCACCACGGACAGGCTGGGTCACAGGGGTCCCTACACACCTTCTGCCCTCTGTGGCCAAGTGTTAACTCCACAGCTTACTTAGACGGTTATATCAAATCTGCAGATGGGGAGAGGGGAACACTTTTTAAGTTTCCCAGGGAGAAATCCATATTTCTCTTACTGTACTTTGAGCACTGTAATGAATGACCCTGACAAGACTCAACCATGCATTTAGTGGCAAGAAGGTGTCAGAGGTACAGCAGATCAGTGTGAAGCACAGCCCACAAAGACTGACAGAAGAAATCTGAAACTAGTACGAGTGCCCTGCCCATAAATCACATTACTGTGAAGAAAGATGGAGGCATGGTAATGATAGTTCAGGCTGGCATTAGACTTGTAAGATAATTTCCTGCTTTGTGTTGGTTTAAGGCAAATCCCATTTTTCTGGCCCCTCAGGTCAAGGTCTGCTTAGGCAGATTAAACATATAATGTGCTATTAATAAAGATTAGAAAAAAATATGAGCGCCATTGACTTGGACTTACAACCATCACACTGACCCAAGAGACCACTGTGCTAGGACCCACCCAGCCATGTCCACAGGCTCAGTCTGGACAGAGCTGAGAGTAGTGCCCGTGGCTGCAGTCAGCACCAAGCATGATGCCAGCCCACAGCAGCTGAGGTATGCACGATGCCAGGACACACGCTGGTAAGCCCTAGGAGCTCTTCCAGCAGGACTCGGTCACATCAGCTCAACACCAGTGAGGACAGTGTGCAGAGTAAGCTCAGCCCTGGTCAGGGAAGTGCCGCGTCTCCTCACCTGCCCCACCTCCCAACATAAACCCAGATGTTACAGCTGCAGCACTTGCCAGTATAACTTCTAGTTTAACATGCAAAATAAACCACAACAATTAATTGCACCTCTAAGCATCAAAAGCCAGAGTTTCCAGCACAGAACCTCTTGTATTAATTCTCCCAGAGAACTTTTAAGGTAAAAAGCTGTCATTGGGACTTCTGGGAAATGGAGACGAGTCATTTGGGTTGAGTCTACAAGCCAAGGAGAAAGCGGGCTTGGTCATGGGAATGGGCCTGGACCAGCTCTGAGCTGATGGAGTAAGCAGACCCTTGCTTTTGGGGTTCACAGTCATTACAGGATACGCATCCCAGAGCAGTTACAACCAAGGCAAACCTGACCCCTCTTCCTGTGCTTATGTCCCTGATCCAGGATGCTTCCTACAGAAAAATCCATTATATCCTGTCCCCCACACACACACTTTGCCCAAATACCTTCTTTGCCAAGTTTCAGCCCACGGCTGAGATTTGATAGCCAAGTTAATAACCCGGGGAGGTGTCAGTTCAGAGCAAGGAGGATGATGAAGTCAGGCTTACTTTTTCCCACAGCCCTCCATGCCTGGTAAGTGGGACAAGCATCAGGAATGGGAGGAGGATGCTGTGCTGCGGCCCTTGGGAAATCCCACTGCATGACTGGCCGAGCAGGCTGGATCAGCTCCCAGGCAGGCAGGGCAGATATTGTCAAGGAAAGAAAAGGTCTGATTAGGCCTTTCTACCACTAATAGTATCAAAATAGCATATTGCTTTCATTGGCAGTCAAGCAGAAAATGAAACGGTGCAAAAAGGAGAAGCCGCAGGTGAAGTGGACTGGAATAATGGGGTGTCTGCAGAAATGACAGCCTTCAAGTGCCCTTCATACTCAATTTTTTCTCTTGCACATCGGGAGGTCTGTGAGGTACAAGCTATCAACTCCTACTCACCACCCCATGGGAATCCTCCCACGCTCCTGCCTTTGCATTGCTGGTAAATTGGCAAGTGTCTCCTCCAAGCTACAGCAAGCCCCTGGGAAACAGGAGCCGGATGGTCCTCTCGCCCACTCTGATGCGCCAGAGGAAGGACATCCTCACTTTCCACCTCTGAGAGCCATTAAAGTGCACTTTCTTTAGTGCAAAGGAGAGCAAAAATGCTTTTGGCTGGCATTTAACCCCAATAATGAATTGTGGCTCAAGAGTGTGACCCGTAGGCTCTCAGATCTCAAATCAAAACCTGCAGAGGACATCTCCTTGCTCCTACACAGAATGACAGCTTAGACTTTGAGAGACTTCAATGCCTTGGCTCTCCCATGCTGGGGTCCGTCGCACTCCACCTGATCCACAGCCTGGACAGAGCCTGGGCTCCGTGGGGCAGGGAGGGTTTGGTAACATGCCTCTACACTGATTAACAAACTAAAACACTGACCTTTCGTGACTCCCTGCTGCTATGGCAGCAAAAATAAATAAAAGCAGGAATACCAAAGAATTAATTGAAGCAACTTATTGGAACTGTCTAGAGTGTTCCTAAATTAACTTCTTCTTGTTTTTCCTGCAAATCCTGTGCAAATCCCAGAGCACACAATGGGAGGGAAGCAGCATGCATATGACAGCACATACCTAGCTGGTACCCCGCAGTGAGGGATAGGGGCACTGTAAATCTTCAGGATGATGTTCCTGGCCCACAGCTTCCTGAAAGCATTACAGCTCTTATCATCTAAACACACAAGAGAGCTCATACACAGCAGCAGGCACGTTGCAACAGCATGCAAACTGTGTACAATGTTTGTACAGACCTACATGCACTTATATATAATGCATATATCATAACAAGAGCAAACCGTATGCCTGGAGTCAAAGCTAGGCGGAAAGGATCGGTTTAGAGGTGGTGCGTTGCACCTCAGCTCCAGAATTCAAAGAGCTGGATAGATTCCAAAGGTACTTTTCCTTTTTCCTCCCTGTGCCAAGTGTCTCCTCCCGCATCACCCTTACACTCAAGAAAGGCTGAATATAAATGGTCTGCTAGTTCACAAGAATAATGGAACAAACCGGGCTGCAGCAGGGCTTAGCACACTCCGGAGCTCAGCTGCCCTTCAACCCAAAACTAGCAGCAGAAGGGCTCAAGAAAGCGACTGGAAACACCCAAGTTGCGAGTCTCAAACCTCAGCCTGCTCAGAGCTCTATTGAACCTGCAGCCCAGCGACCAACGCAGGGGCTGGGACGGTGTGAGAAGGCTCGGTGCATGAACAACACAAATCTGCCAGCCTTTGCAGGAATGGGGCTACAAAAGGTTAAAGGCAGGGACACTGGTGGCTGTGGGTGAGCAGGATGATGGCGTTGGCAAACCCCTGAGCCCTCCCTTTCTCTGAGATGCTAAGACTGGATGGCTTTTGCTGCTTTCAGTAGTCTGTGCAGAGAACAGATGCCTTTTCCATACACAAAACAAGTTATTTCCTTGCTCTCAAGGAGACACTTCCCTCCCACACATCCATCTAGTTAATGTACATTTACAGCTCCTCAAGGGGAGGGAAAAGACCAGGGACCCCATCCCACCTCGGCTGCTCAGCACTTTGCTTCCTATGAGAAAACAGCCCCTTTGCTGCTGGAGGGCGCCCAGCAGAGCGGGGTCCCCTGGAGGTGAAGGGCAGCAATCGGGGCCAGGATTTGGGTCGAACTGGCTGCTGGCAGCACTTCAGCTGGCTGTGCCAAAGAGGTGGGGGGGGAAAGGGGGGGGGGGGGGGGGGGCTGGGGAGTTAATGTCATTAAGTATCTGACAGCTGGAAAATGTGAGCAGCCATTGTTTGCAGCCCCCCTACAGCTCCTCCAGCCAAACAAGTCTGCTGAAAGCAGCAGTAATAAAGCATAAAAGCCAAGATGGAAATACTGACTCCCCTCTCTGCCCTGCTGCTCCCACCAAGGGAACAGGACGGCTCTGAGCCCACCCCGCCCTGACTCGTGGGCCCATGGCTTCCCCGTGCCCCCCATCCCCTGCCCTTGTCCCCCCTTGCTGCTTTGAGGCAGCAGCTCCAGGATTCGTGTCGAGAGGCCCAGGGAGGCCGCGGCAGGAGCTTTCTCATCTTTCACCCGCTCAGAGCAGCTGTGCTCCGTCTCCGCACACAGCACTGATGTTGCTGCTGTCACCAGGGGGGTGAGCAAACTGCTCTGAGCACGGCTTCTGTCCCCACTGAGCTGCCGTGGGGAGGGATGGAGCAAGCCAGCTCCACCCCGCATCACTAAACACGCAGAAACATTGCTCCTGCCCCTTCTCCCAGCTCCACTCATGGGAAATGCTAGAGACCCTAGGAGCTGCGGGCTGCCCAGCTGAAACAAAACTGGTCCTCTGCAGCCTGAGAAATTACACTTACACTGCTGCTTCAGTGTGCATGAATGTTTTAGCATTGGCTGCATGAAAAGAGAAAGGAATCCAGAGCTTAAGACATATGCATCACCTTCCACCAGCCAGCAGTAGGGATCAACAACCCTAGGGATATCAACAGCTTATTTATCCCTTAACCTTCAGGCTCCCTTCCCTCCTAGTAGCTGAACCTGAGCCCATGCCACCTTCCCCATGCACAGGCTGGCCACTGACCTGCTCCCAGCAGCACCCTGAGCCTCCACCAACGTCAAACGGATCTGGTGCCAACCCAAGTGGGAGCATGCTGGAGAACACCGCAGGGAGGAACCTCAATCTGGGGAGAAGATTTTATGGTAATTTTTGGCTTTTTACCTTTAAAGCTTCCAGAGGATTTTAATCAAAAAATCTTCACAGTCTAATTCTGAAAGTACAAAGCTCAGGCACTGAAACTACATCCACTTCACCTCCCAAAACGATGGGCAAGTAAACCAAAGATTCAGTTCCAGGAGGTACTTTCAAGCAACTCCAGCTGGTCTGACATTTCCAGGGGTGAGGCACGGACAGATGTTCTGGGACTCCTTTTCCTAGGTCCACATAGCTGACTTCAGGTTTGTTTCTGATCACAGGCAGGCACCAGGCTCCATCAGTCAAAGTACTCAAGGGAATTGCCACTGGTCCAGTTTAATATACTCCACACTTCAACAACAAGTGCCTTCATAGCAGCATGAGAATTAAAATTGACCTGTGTTCATACCTAGATGCTCCCTTTCACATCTTGACTGGGTCCTCCTGCATCCCACATCAATAACAAACTCACAGCCTACCCACAATTTTTTCAATCCCCCCCACATGAAAGGAAGCAGCAGTTGGGAAGCAGCCCTTCCAAGAGGTTTCCTTCTCTTGGTGGAAGCAAGCAGATTATACTATTTTGTAATAACTAGCAGCTAAGAACAGACCCTAACCACATTGCCTGGGAAGGCATAACCACAGCTCCTTCCCTCTCACACCCATGAAAACTCCTGTGGAAATGTAGAGGAGGATCCTGTATGGTGTGTGACTTCTGCGTTACCAAAAGACATGTTCCCCAGCACATCCTGAGGGAAATGGCAGGTAAAGGGATGTTCAGCTTAGGCTGAACCCACTGGTAGGATACAGAACGTACCCTCATGTTTCAAAAATATCCTTAAAACATCTGACAGCATATCCACCTTCGAGGTTTCAAGCCAAACAGCGGTGTGAGTGATGATGTGATGGCCAGACAGACACTCACTCCTGGTTGGTCACAGAGGAGGAATTATTTTTGGCCACAGCAGATTTCTCTCCTTCCTGCAAATCTGCTAACTACTGGGTTCTTGGAAAAGACCAGGGTGGGACTACGCCTCTCTCTTCCTTGTGCTCAGACGCAGGTGCAGACCCATTCTTGCATGCACCACGGAACACAACTCTATTATAAACCTCTAATTTGAAGGCTCACATGTTGTTTAACTGGAATTGCAAAAAAATGGGGTGAGGAAATAATTGAGAAGAAGCCTAGACTTCTGACTTGGTCTTTTTCACCTCATTGTGTCTCTGTGACCTGCCAGTGTCCTTTAGGAGTTTGGTGACCATGTTTCATACACAATCAGTGTCCTGGAGTGGTACCACACACACACACTGAGGTATCTCATTAGCTTACTCATGTGGGTCAAATCCTACAAAACACTGAGTGACACCAGTATGTCTTGACCTTAAGAGCTCTTTGCTCAGCACCTCATCAGATGATACAACTGCAACAGATCTACAGCAACAGCACAACATGTACACACCCCCACATACATGCAATAGCAGTAACTGAGATCCCAGAGACATTCATTTTCTCACCACTTCCCCTGCCGAGTCCCACATACTTCCGCAACAAACAGGAGGATTCTGATCAAGGCAATTCGCATGGGTATAAGCCACATTTTCCATGGCATCTTCCTCACTGGATACTCACTAACTCCAAAAAGAGCATCAAAGCACCTCACAGCAGCTTGTTTCAAAGCCTTTGTGCCTCCTTCCAGGCCAGCTGCCTTCCTCTCCCTTGCCTTTGTCCAACTGGGCAACACACATTTAATTACATTCATTTATGTTCAAACAAGCCTACTGAATAGTAAGTGGATTAAAACCTGGTCTGGAAAAATAATTAAACCCCATTGCGGCCCAGCGCAGCCTGCGTACTTGGGCTGCGATGTAATGCAGGCAATAGGAATTCTCCCCTGCAAGAGGCATTGGGAATTTGAAGTTGCAGCACAGCCAGCCCCGCTACCTGCAATGCATTTAGCAGATGGCAGAGACCCACAGCTTCATCCATCTACCTTTGATCTTATGTTTCAGTCCTTCCTTCCAAGTCCAAACAGCCATTTAACCACTGGAGAGGCTCAGTGCATTCTGCAGATGGATCTAAGCTGCTCTCTGAATTCGCAAGGGTAGGAGCTGCACATATTCATCTCCAGGCAGCAAAAGAGTACACCCACTCATTCATACCCTCACTTCACTGTCATCCAAGACCCACATATGGATATTCTGCTTGAACATGGCCTTTCCATCGCAGCAGCCAGTTAATGCTATAAGCAAGCTGGCTGGGAGCTGGCTACTGAGTTTGAACATCAACACCTTCCTGTTTGTGCTTCCCACTGGTGAGCGTAGCCAGGCCAGCGCTGCTCAGCCTCCAGCTTCCCAGGAGAGGACCCCCCTGCAGGCAGCAAAGAGACCAAGACTATGCAAGCCTTTCCTACCCCTAGACCTCAAAGTCCAGTAGCGCAAGATAGTAAAATGCTACAAAAAACCCAACAAAACAAAACAAAAGAACCAAGCAAACAAACAAAAAAATCCCATTAAATTAGAGCCAAAGAGTCAAAACAGTGAAGTACCAGGCATGTCCACCCCATGGGTGCAGAGACACCTGACTGTACGTAACACACACTAACCACAGACCTGGAAGAAGTGGGAATGCTCAGTCTAGACATCAGGGCAATGCAGCTGGGACAAAATAAGCACATTTCCAGGATGCTGTGCCAAAACAAGTGAAGTTTGGTCTGGAGTGTTTCTCTGCTGAAGGCACAGCAGTATGCAAACACAACAACAGAACAGGGAACTCTGCATGGTGCTGTAATGCTCCACACTGACTTGCTGGCCCAGGTGCTGCCTGCCACAGGACACCCACTTTCCTAGTGCTCAAAGTAACCAGGGGGATAGCTAGAAACAAACTTCCAGGACTTGTTAAGCCCAACACCTTCCCTTCCAACCTATACCACACCAAGCTGCTGGCTCTCGGAGTTGGCTCTGTGTGCGGAAGAAAAGAAGGGACAGGAGAAAGAAAAATTTGTAACAGCTTTTGCAGCCCAGTGAAAAAGTTCAGCAGCATTTGGCAGACCATTAAGACCTGCACAAAACCACTTTGCTCCAGGCTTCCTCTGAGCTTTCCCCCTCCCAGCTTTGCTTGCCTCCCTTCCCTAGCACAGCCAGAATGCAGAGTTGGCATGCTCTTTAGTTTAATTAAGCAACAGCAATTAGGCAACACATTTTTAAGCAGTTCTCTCACAGCCGAGCTTTCTGTTCCTTGGGAAAAGGCTGGCTTTAGCATTAAACCAGCAGCTGTGTTCAAAGTGCCAAATCACTGGGTCAGAAAGAGGGAGCTTGATATGTAAACAGCCTTGTCACTAATTACCCTATGCCTTCGAGTGAATTGCCATGGCTTCACTCCATTACAGCCTTGACTTCCTCAGGGGCAAGGCGAGCAGGCAGGGATGCTGCGAGAAGCAGGAGTTTGTCTGATGGTTAAACCAGAGCCTGGGAGACAAAACAGGAACAGCCTCGCTGAATATTTAGTGTTGTACAAACCCAGCCACCAAAAGCCAGTTACACGGACTGGTCCCTGTCAGCACAGGCTTGGAGGATTTATCTGTCTGTCCCACAGGCTCTGGGCTGACGTTTATTACAGCAGATTGCATAGAACAGAGGTTTCTTTCCTGAGTCCTTTGGAGCTGAATTCAGTGATTGCTGCCCCCTCCTCAGAAACTCCTCGGGAGGGACCTAGCAGATCAGGGGGAAGGGGAGGACTCTGTTGCACTGGCAGGGAATTGCACCCAGCTTTCTTCCTCGCTCCAGCAGGAACCAGAGACTTCACGTGATCCACGTGGTGCTGAAAACATGTTCCAAAATCCCTGAGAAAAATGCTGAGCGATTCTCCCACAGACAGCGTTCAGCAGCTGCAAAGTAAGCAATGCCCGGAGGCCGGCGTCCAAGTTGCCAAAGATCCGGCTGTGATGCTCCGGGAAGCAGCATGGGTCCCCAGGCAGCACCACCGCTCTGTGCCTCCTTTGCCTCCTCTCCATGCCTTTGGCTTTCACTGGGATGTAAGAGCAAGGCCATCTAATCTATGTGTTCAGGGAAGCCACAAGCAAAATTTAAAATGATTTCCTGTTTTTAAAAAAAGAAAAGTAATGGCTGTTCCCCCTCTGCTTCAGTAAGGGTGAAGACTGCCAAGGACACCCAGTAAATCTATCAATCACACACACATGCTCCACTTCACTCTCAGCTGAGTATTTACAAATTTCCAAAGTGCTGAACCTCTTCAAGTCATTCTGCTTCTGCTTTCATCTGTAATATCTACAGTGCTTCTGAGATTTTCCTGCAGCTATCCTAAATTAACAAAGATCGGAAACCAGGCTTCATCCATAACCCTAAAGGTCAGTCACATCATTTTGTTTCAACATGCCAAACAGGCAAGAGGAAAACAAATATATGGAGTGTCCCAAAGGAAGATGAATGAAGAGCCCTGTCCCAAAGGAAAGCAAAAGCCCTAAACTAAGAAAGATAACTTAAAATAGTTATTCCTATCTGTCTAGATAGTGGCAACACATGCAACGCCTGGGTACTAGCAAGATACCCCAGGCTATGTGGGTTTTCCCGGTATTTCCAAGGGGTGGTAAAACATTCCTTGCTGTTTTGGGAGAATGCCACCACAAAAATTTTGCATGCAAAATTAAATGCAGTTTTGCACATCTGAAGGGAGTTTGGCAGCCCCAGGACAGCCCCAAGAGGCTTCTCCCCAGTCCAGCCCACAACACCCGTGTTATGCTGAGAACACAGCTGCCAAGGCAGGAATCCCACCCCAGGGAATGGGGAGGGCTCTACAGCCTGAAATTACTAAAAACACCAAATAGCAAGTTCCAGATTAAAAGTCACTTCATTGCATAGCTCTGGTTCCACCAATGTGGGCAACAGCATGCACTGCATGTCCTGTGCTCCACAGGCTGCCCCATCTGGTACCGCTCCTTGGGTTCAGTTCCCAAGGAAGCGGTGGGCACTAGGAGCATGGAGGACTTGCCTTAGCTCTGAGACGATGGTGTGCAGACTCCCAGCTATCCAGGGATGGGTGGGACATGCCCCACCCTGCACATTTCAAGGATCCAGTACCAGTGAGGCAAAGACAGAGCTACGTCTCCAGCTGTAAGACCAGCTAGTTCTGCCCTTGCCACTTGTGCAGCCCAACAGGCTGTCAGCACTCCAAAGGAGATGCCAAAAGATCAAGTGAAGAGAAAAACATGGTCACCAACAGTTCTACACATGAGTTATGGGGCTGGAGGACAAAGTACATCAAATGAGTAATAGTGGTCTGAGGGGACCGCACACAGCTGGAAGGTTGAGTTTTCCTGCTCCTGCCAAGGCAGAAAAAAATCCAGCATCCTTTGGTAGCTTCCAAGAGAGGCTCTTTTTCTAACCATTCCCATTTCCATCTACGTGTGACCAGCAGGGAGACGTGGCTGTGTGTCACCTCTCATGGTCCATAGCCAGCACCCACTTCATTGCTCCTGACCCTGTGCAGAGACTCAGATCACAATCCCCACAAGCATTGCTCAGGCTCTTGGTGCAAGATATGAAATCACGCTCCAGGTGAAAGCGGACTATGGATTTCAATTACATGTTTGCAAGCTGTGCTTTCTCAGCAGTCAAAATAATCAAATATAAAGAAGCCCCATGAAAGCTTCTTCAGGGACCTCCCTTTCTAGCCAGCCTTCAACTCTCAAAGTAACATCCCTCATTCCTAATTCATGTACTGCTTCATTGCCTTTAATAGCACTTTTCCCCAAATCTGCACTCTCTCTTCTGCCTAAAGCACTAATTTCCATTACCTCAAGAGGTATCAAATTCCAAACCTTTGCTGCAGCTTCAGGTTTTCACACTCTGGTTACAGACACCTCATTAGCCTCCCCACATCTGGTCCAGGCTACAAGGTGTTTGTTCTGCAACACGCCAGAATCAGTCAACACAACTGTCTGATTACATACAGGCTCCAAAATGTCTCATGTATAAAAAAAAGAAGAAATTAAGCAGATGGCCTGCGGAGCACTGAGATTTGCAATTTTCTTCCTGGAAAACTTCTGGTAACCCCAGTTCCAAAAATAATACTAGGAATAGCCCTCCATGTGGGAAGGAAGCATTTTCTAAAAACCTTTGATCTCTGTGTTCCAGAGGAGGGAACTGACACATTAATTAGAACATATTGCTGAATGGGGTTGCTATCTCACACCACAGGGCAAAACCAAAGTGGGTATTTAAACCTTGGTGGCCAGTGATAGAAATTTACTGTGTTAGGTTTTTTTTCCCCAGATCTTTTTTCAGTTAACAAAGCACAAACATATCAGTTCAACTCTTCCATAATCCCTGCTATCATCTCTCCCCAAAATCACTGATCATCTCCTACTAAAAATTCTTTCCAACAGTTCTCACCCAGAATTTTATGCAGGTTTGTATCTGCCCTTTTTTAATAAGTATGTATTATGAGACTTTCCAAGTATAATGAATTTATCTATAGCTACAAGCCTCATTTTACAAGTGAGGCACTGAGACACTGCAGAGCACAGGCATGCACTTGGTGAGAACTTTGATGGTTTACATCCAAGGAATAAATCCAGGTAGTTGACACTCCAACATGACACTGGAGTGTCCCAAAACTCCCCAGGCTAAATGTCACACCCACAAGTGCCCTCTTCCCACCTAGGTTTCATTGCAAGCCAGAATTTACAGGAAAATCACCCTCTGGTGGTCCACCAGCTGGACCTCCTGCATGCACCCTCCTCTCCACGACTTGTCACCACTCTCACAGAACATCTATGGAGGACACCCATGCCCATCCATCTCCTCCCCAAATCTTTATCTAATCAATGTGAACAGCCCTTGTCATCTAATCCCTCTTCGTGAGGAGGCTTCCTCATTTTGGAAACAGCATCTTCAAGTTATCACTGGCCCCTTGTCCCCATACTCCAGCATCAGCAGAGCCAAGTCCCCAGACACAGGAGTACGTTGCTGAGCTCACGTCCTCTTATGGAATTGCCTCTGTCTGTAGAGGCCACAAGCTGACAGCACTTGTTTGGATTCCTTTCTTGGATCAAACTTTGCTTGAAACACTGGATTTTCCCCACTTCTTCCACTTTCCTTCTGTAACATGAAGCAATACTTTTTCCCCTATAAAAACTGAGATTGGGAGCATACAACCTTAATTATTTATAATTTTTGGCCCATGCAGTCTCAGCATCACCCTGCCAAGCACTACTCGCTGCTTGGAAGGCTGACAGAATGTGATCAGCCATAAACAAATGAACTTTAATTCCACTACAGGACAGGAACGGAAGGGAGAGGAAAGGAGAAAGGGGAAAGGGGAAAGGGCAGTTAAAATTCTATACTTTTTAACGGAAACTCTTTAACTCTGGTGAAACCAAATGCAAACAGAATAAAAAGATTATATGTAAAGCTGTTCAAAATCAGTACTACAAGGTGGTAGATGTATTAAGAGCAAATGGTATCAGACACTTACCACTTCTGCTCTTCTGCAACGGCAAAGGATGATGACCCTGCTGCAGAGTGACAGCACACTTACAGACTGGTCTGCTATTGTCTATCAGCAGTTTATGGTAAGTCTGAAGCCAGGATGAGGGGAAGACAGGTTACCA